>NC_050578.1:139427833-139729333 GCF_011100635.1 Trichosurus vulpecula
CTCCGTCTTGAGACAATGAAGGTAGGACTGGGGTTGCCTCGAAGGCGACAATATCCTGTTTCTTCCCTTTATACATACACAGCTCAGGCAATTTTTCCACTCCCATGAATCTACTTACAATCATGCTCAGTATTTAACTTTCGATCCAATGAGACTTCCTGCCCTTGTTGTTACTTTTATTTCTATTACTTAAGAATACTTCTACATTGTACACAGTAACAGCAATATTGTTCGATGAAGAATTGTGAATGACTGAGCTATTCTCAACAATACAATAATAGAAGACAATCCCAAAGAACGAATGATGAAGCACACTATCCACCTCCAGAAAAAGAATTGATATTGTCCAAATACAGACTGAAACATGCCATTTTTTTCTTTCTTTCTTTCTTTCTTTCTTTCTTTCTTTCTTTCTTTCTTTCTTTCTTTCCTTCTTTCCTTCTTTCCTTCTTTCTTTCTTTCTTTCTTTCTTTCTTTCTTTCTTTCTTTCTTTCTTTCTTTCTTTCTTTCTTTCTTCCTTCCTTCCTTCCTTCCTTCCTTTCTTTCTCTTTCTTTCTTTCCCTTTCTTTCTTTCCCTTTCTTTCTTTCCTTCCTTCCTTCCTTCCTTCCTTCCTTCCTTCCTTCCTTCCTTCTTTCCTTTATTTGAGTCCTCTTATACAAAATGGCTAATATGGAAACATTTTACGTAATTACTAATGTATAATGTATATTTGATTGCTTACCATCTCAGGGAGGTTGGAGAGGAGGGAGCAGGGAAGGATAGAATTTGGAACTTAAAACTTCCAATAAAAATGTTAAAATTTTTTTTTAAAAAAAAGAAGGTTTCTAGGTGGAAATTCTAAAAGCATGATTTAGTTTGGGCCCTGCTCCAGACACAGCCCCCAGGAATGGGCCTGTCCCTGATGCCTACTTGTTTGGCTGCTAACCAGGATATCCTACACCAATTTCATAGAGTGAATGGTGTCTTGGATATCATCTCATTCATTCAGGCCTTGAAGAGAACAGAGTATGTTTCTATTTCTGGGAAGTTTTCTCTCAGTTTAGAAAATGGAACAATATGTTAGTTTCATGTCACAAAATAAATCTGAGTGGAGCTCTGCTGGTTACCATTTTCAATGATAACAAGACTGGTTACCAGGGGATTGTTGGAGTTGTAGGTGCTAGATGCCACTGCTTTGAGAGCATTGAGGCACCCACGGGCCAGACTCCATACAAGTCTATGAGTGTGTTGCAAATAAATGTATAACAACACAGAAGCATAGCTGGTTCTAGGGAAGCTGGGGCACTTGCTCTCTCCCTCTCCCTCTCCTGGGGGAGCTTGGGCCCTGAAGAAATGAGTTATGATCTTCTCAGACTCTCTGGCTACTAAATTCTCAACCTCCTTGTAGAGTATAACAGTAGTTAGAAGTTACTGCATCATAATTTGAGTCTTTGTCAGTAGGAGCCTTTGTACTTTCTATTAAACTCTCCTTTTCCATCAAAGAAATAAATAGCTGTCTAGTGGCATACTGGCAAATGTTTAACAACTGATTCTGTGGAGAAAAAATACACACCTAGCATATTAACCTTTTCTCCATTTCTTTCACCAGTCTAGGCACTGAACAAAAGCACAATTGAAGACCTGATTGTAGCATTAGCTAATTTCTGAGGTGCAAATGCTCACTGAACATTTAACAATCCCCAGTTGAGCTGGCTCCAGCACACTTCTGGGTCCTATACCTCTCTCTGTGATATACAAATGATTCACAATTGAAAGACAGTTTAGTCAGAAAGGCTTGAGTTTGCATTCTGCTTCAGATACCCTCAAGTCATTTAACTTTTCTGTCTCATTTTTCTGCCTTGTAAAATGAGTGGCCTTAAACTTAGTGTCTTCTAAGGTCCCCTCAGCTCTAAATCGACAATACCCTACTCTTGATCTCTCCAGGTCCATGTCTTTTGCCAAACCAGCCCTAGATTTGGGATCATCTTCATGTCCTCCAAGAACCACACTAGGAGGTGCAGGGAAGGCAGCTTCCTGAAGGTCAGCTTGCACCAACTGAGGAAATCAGGAATTCTGGAGGCACTGACATCTCTACTCCCAAAGGGTCAATCTCAGGATTGCTGTTCAGTCACCTATGATCAGGAAGAGAACCCAAAATAGAAATGGAGCCAAAGGCCCAGGCTCAAACTCTCCCAGCTTAGGTTCTGCTCTTGAACCATATGGAATCAGTTGCTCAAGTACAGTGGGGAGGTGGTGGAGAAGGGAGGGTTGCATGTACTACACAGGACAAGAGAAAGGACCTCACCATGAATTCTGGGGAGTCAAAGTAAGAGAATGTAAGGAAACTGTTTCTCCTTTTAACTGAAATAACATTCTACCTTCTGCTGCTGTTATTTCATGGGACAGGAGGAAAAGACCAAGGGACCACCCAGAGTTTGCTACATAAGCCCAAGCACTGATCTGGTCAGAGTTGAACCATATATGACTCCCAAAGTTGCCAGAGGGTCTCAGTGCAGGCTCTAGAGCAGAGGTTCTTAACCTGGGGTTCATAGATCCCAATGAGGGGGTCTGAGAACTTGGATGTGAAGAAGAAAATAGCATCTGTATTTTCACTCACCTTTCACTGAAATTGAGCATTTCCTTCCATTATTCAGAAAACATTATTCTGGCAAATAGACTTTGCTGGACCACCAAAGGGGCTGCTACACACATAAAAGGTTAAGATCCCCTGTTTGTGGGATGGCCCCATAGGTCCATTCCCACTCATGCTCCGTGTGCTACAAATACTGTTACACCTTTTCTCCATCTCTACAATATTTTTCCAAATCTCCTCTGTGCAAAAAGACCGCTGATAAAATCTGAAGCTCACTGGAGTGTGATTTTCTGTAAATGAGGGTGGCAGAAGATGGAAATGAGAATTGAAAAGCAGAAAGCCCATATGTGGCTCTCTTTCTCCCTCCCTCTCTCTCTCTCTCTCTCTCTCTCTCTCTCTCTCTCTCTCTCTCTCTCTCTCCCTCTCTTTCTTCCAGGAGAAACAGGAAACAGTACTCAGACAATTTTCTCATCAAACAATGTGCACAAGCATTCCATCCCCGACCTTCATTTTTTCTTGGAAGAAAAATGTGTAAATAATTCTATTTTGGTCTGACAGAATTGGGTCCAAAATGTCTTAGCTCTAAGTTAGAACTTTCTGGGTGGTAATCCCAACCACACATGGGCTGATCAAAGATGTATGTAATGGGAAAAACAGGTAGGGCCCCTGCCTGAGGGTGAGAAAGTGTCTTTGTGTATATTGAAAACAGGAAAGGATATAGCTGTGAGGAGGGGAAAAGTCAAAAGGATTGAATGTCCGGACGTTCTCAGAGTGCCTCTTCATCCTGTCAGCACCTGGGATTCCCTTTCCCAAGAGAGCTGTCCCTCCTGGATTGGGTGGGCAGCAAAGCCTTGATGTCCTCCCAAAGAGCTGCATTTCTGGTCCAGATTTTCCTTTCATCTTCTATGGGAAACCCTCTTGGGACCTTGGCCCTTTTCCTATTGTCTCCTCAGGTCCTCCTCTCAGCAGAATTTTGCTGACTTCCAAATATTTAAGACAGCAACATTACATCTTTTAATGGCTTCAACTTTAAATTTATGGAATATGATTATCTCCAGAATTAAAGATGACCATCTACAATGCAATGGAGAGAGATGCCAAAGTGGGTGTGAGCAGATTACAACTCATTTTCAATGCAGAATTGTGCCACAGAAACAGCTGAAAAGGCATTGTTGAGCTATATGTGACCAGAAATGAGGGTTAATGGTCTAGTCATATAGCAAGAGTGAAGGTCAGACAATGGATAACCTACATGTCCATTGCATAGGGGCCATTCCTGGGTTTCCAGTAAATATCAAGAGACCTAGAAGAAGACCTCTTGGAAGAAGATCATCTTGAATGGATCCCCTGGGGTGACTTATGGGAAGACAGGGCCAGGAGTCATTCAGCATGACCCTGCATGGATGGGCTGCAATCTGCATCCCAGGAGGGAATGTTCACATTGATGGTATAATAGCTCTAATAAAGCAAGGAGTCCCAACCTTCTTCAGATTCTGTAACCTTTATCTTTCAATAAACTTTCCCGTATCTTCTGTTCAGTACGAAATGAAGCAAATTCTAGAGTTTACCATGCAAATATGCACATAAGAAATAGATTACCTTTTTATAATGGATGCTATTTGTAATGTAATAGCACCGTTAGTATCATAAACTTTTGTGCTGATCCTACTACTTTTGGAATTTTTTTTAGTAAGACACATTTTATTCTCTAAAAATCTCCAACTATGGAAACTCCCCAAAAAGAGACAGGGAAGGAAGGCAGGAGCATGGAGGAAGGATGGGAGAGATGTTTGCTGGATTCTGGATTAGGAAGAGGATGTTAATAGCAGGATACAAGAGCGAGCAGGGAGATCACTTCCTGCCTTCTAGGAGTACAGGAGAATCATAGTAGCTATGGCAGTTCCCATGGAAACCAAGAAAGGCTAGTGGAATCTTGGTGGTCCTATTTTCCTAGAAGTTGGGAATGGCAAGGACAGAGCACATTGAAGAACTTTGCACTTGACAGGGTTAGAATTCAGGCCACAAACAAAGAGTGTTCTAGCATTTCCAGAGAAATAGCATAGATCTCTGTGGTATCCAGGAAAAGATGCTGGAGCTCTTGGGCAGCATCTCTGTAGCTTCTTATCCAAGGATGTCTGGAAGACTTTGCATCAGTACAGCAGTAAAGACTAGGAAGGGACGTGGAGTCATCTTCTTGGCTCAGTCATCCAAGGGGTTAAAAAAAGAAAACTAAAATTCTCAAGACTGACAGGGGTCATCTGTAACTTCATCTTGAGAGGGAAGGAGGGGAAAGAAGACCTCCCTTACCCTAGGGAGTCATTTGTTACCTCCCTCCCCCCTTTCCAGATTCCCACATAATTCTTGGTGGGTATTCAGAAGGACCTTGGGAGCCCCCTGGGGGAGGGGCAGAAGCAGAGTATTGGGCCACATAATGGCTTGTGCCCCTTGAGCTGCCTGAGGGGCAAGTGCAGCACAGTAAGGACCCACCTAGTATAAAAAGGCTTGCAGATGCCCAGCAGACATAGAGGCTATGCCCCAACTCCCTTTTCTGAGCATCAGCAACCAGAAGGTTGTAGAAATTCCTGATGATCATGTGATCACTCCAGCTCACAGGGATCAGGACCAGGACTGCTGAGATGAGGAAAATGACCCCTGAAGTCAGTACTAGCCGAGCTTTTGGTTCCTCATCTTCTATACATGTGGTACACTTGGCCCAGCCAGGTAGATCAGCAGGCCTACCAGGGCCAGAAGCAGAGTGACGACCGTGAGGGCTCTGGATGCTTGGACATCATGAGGCAGAGCCGGTATGGAATCATGCACCTTGCATTGCATCTGGCCAGTGATCTGGACCACACAAGCCATCCAGGGGCCTTCCCATACCACCTGGGCCACTACGACGTTATTGCCAATGAAGGCTGTGACTTTCCACATGGGCATGGCACAGGACGCTAGGCCTGATATCCAGCCCAGTACTGAAAGGATGATGCCTAGGATCTGGAGGTTGGCAGAAGCCGTGGTTGGAGGCTTAGAGAAGACCTGCCTAGGAAAGGAACGAGTGCAGCCAGAGATCAGGGTAGAGTATCACTTTTGGAATATTTTAATAAGAGGTTATAATTATTTATCAAATATTCCCTGAACTATTTTGACAAGACTCTCATACCCTCCTGGAGGTTTATGTCTTTCAGGTTTGGAACCCCTAAAGTTTAGAACACTAAAGTCTTCAAGATACTTTGAAGTTTCAAGAAAACTTTAAATTGGCTGGTCATTTGGTATTTATGTTCCATAAGCCAAATTCAGAATTTTAAAAGGTATGGCATGGAGGAATGGAATTAGGGTAATGCAGAGAACTCTTTAAATCCTTGATATTATCCCTCTATTGAAAACTAAATGCTAATAAAAATGCCAGCATCAATTTGTAATTGAATGTAATTGTTTCTAAGCCTCGTAAGTAATGATGACCCAGATTTTCTCTCTGTCTGCTTTTATTTAATCATTTTACAATGAAACCAGCTAGTCATACTGCTATGCTTGAAAGGAATGGTTGAACAACCAGTGCCATATGAACACCCTGGACAATAATTGGGCCATAAGAATGACTCGTAGGAGGAATTAAGAGAAACATGTGAAGAGTTGTATGGATTGATTGGAGAGGAGAAAACAGAACATCCTAGCTATGTGACCCTAAGCAGGTTAGCCAACCTCTTTCTTTCTTTCTTCTTCTGTGAAATGAAGAAGTTGAGCTAGATGACCTCTAATTTCACTTCTAGCTATAAATTTATGATCTTATGACCAAGAATAGGTCATAAGTCCTTCATCTCAGTAGGGAGGTAGGGGAAGCTAACTACAAGGTCAAATGTTACATAGAGTTAATTTTGCTTAACCCCTTTTCATAGTCCAAAGAGAGGGTGCATTTCTGTGGCATATGGGACCCAGAGATGACTGTGATATAAAAAAACCCAAAAGACAACAATAAACCTTACTTTAAAAAATAGAATCCAAGAGAAGAGGTGATGTATCCAAGACAAGAGGTGATGTATCCAAAGCAAGAGGTGATGTATCCGAGAGAAGAGGTGATGTATTAATGAAGCAGACAATTCAAAATGGCACCGGGAATGGGATAATTCTCCTCATCTAAAGGAGAGAGATTGGACTCCTTTGATTAGACTGGTATGGATTTTGCATAAGTGGGCTCGGTACAAAAGCACAACCAGCATCCTAGGGAGTGGACTGGAAATCTAGCACTCAATTCTGCTGCTCCCCTGCTCTCTCACTCACTATCTGGGCCAGATGCTTAACTTGGTGAGGTCTCAGTTTTCTTCTCTGTAAAATGGGGGGATCGGATGAGATGATCTTAGAGCTCCCTTCCTGCTCCATACTCTATGAGCCCATGATCTCCATAAACATCATGGGTGCATGTTTGGACGGTGGGGTTGTTCTCTGTATTGACTCCATCGTTCCCAAAGAATTAGGCTTGGAGGAAGCAATAGCTTTCAGTTTGTCAAGGGATTGATCAAAGCCTAGCTTTGTAATTTACCTTTTTGACAGAGACTTAGGGGGAGGGGCCCAACCTTTGAACACACCATTACCTTGACTCTCAAGCTCATATTCCCCTCTATCTTTGGAAAAAAAGTCTTAAGACAAACAAGAAAGCAGAAGGGACTGCAGCCTGAAGGCAAAGAGAGCGTGATGGTGCCCAGAAAGAAATCAGAGCTCAGCAGATGATTGTGAGGGCCTCGGCTACTTTTTCCCAAGGAAATAGCCCTGACTCAGGGATCAGCATGGCTGCTGTCTGAGCTGCCTGCCCTCCACCACCCTACTCACTTCTTCTCTTCTGCCCATAAGCCTTTTGGAGGAGTCAAGGTCACGGGGGGGTCCAATGGTCAGGCCCCTCCCCAAAGTCTCTCTACCTCAAAATCAAGTTCTCTATGCCCTGAGACATTTCCTGGTACTGGGGAAAGTGTTGTAGAGGGAGTGGGGTCAACTCCTCCCTCAGACACTTAGCAAGTCACTTCATATCTCTGGGCCTCAATTTTCTCATTTGTAAACAAGTATTTGTTAACAGCCACCTACAAATCAGGCATTGCACTAGACTCTGCGGGATTCAAAATGAGGGAGACCCAACTAAGATCCCTTCCAGCTCTCTATCTAAAATGCTAGAAACTCCAAGAGTTCAAAAAGTCATCTCCCTATACAGAGCATCATTGGCGCCGTTGTGACTATACCTCTCGGCATCCCCCCAAGTATGATGGTGCTGCTCACCTTCCTGCACTCATCTGGTTACATCTTTGGGAAGTTCTGCATGGAGCAATGCCAGACACATGAGCAATCGATTCTTCACCCACAGTGATGCCATTAATGATCTCCATTTTGGATATGCTATGTATTGTGTGTGTGTGTGTGTGTGTGTGTGTGTGTTCTCTGCTTGTGTTTCCCCTACAGAGACTAAAATATCCCTGTAACTTGGTAAAAAGTCAAGGTTGTAGAAGGGCTCTGCTTGTCTTTCAGAAGACACCCGTGGGAAGCCAGCTTTTAATCTCAAAACATAGCAGCCAGGTGTGGTAGTGCAAACCTGAGAACCCTACCACTGGGAAATCTGAGGCTGGTGGATTGCTTGAGCTTGGGAGTTCTGGGATGCAGTAGTGCTAAAACTGATGAGATGTCTGCATTAAGTCTGAAACCAATAAGGTAAGCTCTCAGGACAGAGGGGTGGGGGCTTAGGGCAAAGGTGAGTTGTTAGGCTGCCTAATGGAGGGGTGAACAGGCCTAAGTCAGAAACAGGAGGTCAAAGGTCCTCAGAGATCATCAGTGGGATTGGGCCTGTGAGAGGTCAATGTTCTTCTAGTCTGGGTGACATGGGGATACCCAGTCTCAAGAAAACAAACAAACAAACAAAGACAGTGGTGTAATTATTGAGGGACGACTCCAGCTCAGCTTTCTCAATGCCACAGCTCTTTCCCAATCCTCAATCTCAGGAACTTCCTCCATTTCAAGATTTCTTCTTTGCTGTCAAAGCAAAGTTTAAGGTTTTCCTTCCTCCCCACCTCAGCCTCTAAGTTGTTCTGGTTTTCTTCCCAATGTCTCTCTCTCTCTTTTTTCCTTCCCAAGTCCACCTTTATTTTTTCTCCACCTAAGACACTTTCCTCTCTGCTGAGCCATGTGCAAAACATTTTGTGTCAACTACTTTAAGCTGTCATCTTCAAATTTTATTAAATTCTCCCTAACTCATTTCCTTATTTTTCCCTAAAGTCAAATCCCAAAACTAATAGCTCCTCTGTGGACAATAAAACTCATTTGGATGGCTGGTATCCAGCTCTGGGATTTCAGGAGATATTAAGTGGTTTGGATGGCCACAAGAAGCAATAATGTGGTTTAAAGACCAATCAGACCTTTGCATTTTATGATGGTATGATGGGAGGTTCTTCTTTCCTCTTCAGAAGAGTGGGAGGTGGCGGAAACAAACTATGAGCTCTGGTTGATCCCCACAAAACCTCCATGTGGTTAGAATGCTTCTCTCTCTACACCCTTTATGAATATGACTTTCTTATGTACATCCTGCTATTCTTTGCAGAGGTGGGAGACTATGGGTACAGAATGTTACATATACTGTTAGGCATGGCATATACACATGTAAGCAATACATACATATACACATACTTACATACATATATACACACACACACACTACACACACACACACACACACACACACACACACACTGCATTTTTTGTCTTTTTATTCTTTGTAACAAAGCATAGCTCACTGGTTAGGGCAGTAGGGAGGATGTATTTGGAAATGAAGGTACAAACCAAAAAAATTAAGTCTTTTTTTTAAAAAAAGGAAAAAAATAAAATGCCTTCTATGTTTAGTAAGCTCTGTCAGAAGAATTAAGAAATTTGATTGCATTTTTAAATCATATAACCTTTAAAGGAGGGGCTATTGTTCAGTTGTGTCTGACTCTTCATGACCCCAGTTGGGATTTTCTTGGCAAAGATACTAGAATGGCTTGCCATTTCCTTCTCCAGCTCATTTTATGCATAAGGAAACTAAGGTAAATAGGGTTAAGTGACTTGCCCAGGGTCACATAGCTAGTAAGTGTCTGAGGCTGGATTTGAATTCAGAAAGATGAGTCTTCCTGACTCCAGGTCCAGTGCTCTATGAACTACGAAACCACCTAACTGCCCTTCAAAGGAGGGGAGTCTACAATTAAAGACAGGATATTAGTAACTAAGACATATAATGATTCAAGGTTTGAGATGATGTGCTTTGCAGATTTGAAAATGCTGTTTACATGATGTTGTTGACCCTCATGACAGCCCTTTGTAAGCTCACCCTCATGACAACCATTTGTATAAGGTAATAGAGGTATTCTTATTGTTATCACAATTTAAAGAGAAGGTACCTGGAACTGAAAACTGTTCACTGCCTCAGCTGTTATCACAGTTAGTAAATATCCAAGGCCAGATGTGAAGCCAAGACTGTCCTTACTCTAAGGCCAACATTGCCTCTGCTGCCTCCAAAGGTGCCTTAGATACAACTTTATAGTCCTTTGTCATTCGGGAAGGGGGAAGCCATTTAGATGCCATCATTGGACATATCCCTCCCTGTTATCACCAAATACCCAAATGGCATTTTTTTTGTAAGGCACTACATGGCGCTTAACCTCTTCACATGTTTTCTGGGCTTGTAGTTAAAACTGACCTGACACGAAATTCTCTAGAGAGCCTCAATTCCAGTTTGAGATAATGTTTTGGTTGGTTGTTTGTTTTTCTGTATTGAAAGTCATAGTGAGTTTACTTTTTACTAAGTCAGATTGAGATTCAGGATTGTCTTCAAAATTCTACACTTGAAAGTTGACCTCATCATTTCTAAGTGAAACTCTCCCAGTGATTTCCTAAATCGCATCTATTGGTATCTAATTGGTTTTGGAGGGCATGTCATTCGCAGAGGTTGTGCTAATAATTAACTGGGCTGAGGTCTAAAACACATGATGTGGAAGATGGTTGGATGTACTGATCAGCCCAAATAGTTCCATTTGTTTATTATAGGCATCCACTCTGTCATAGACATACTTTGCGCTTTAATCTTTTTTGTAGTCCTAGGCTCCAAGGCTCCTGGCCTGATAGTGCAACCATAGAGACTTAACCATTTTCGTGGCATTCTTTGAACTTGACTTTCTTGGTTTGGAGATTCCTATGAGAAAGAAGCCATGGAGAAAATATCACCCTGTTTTATATACATAGAGCAGAATGGAGTTGATAGGTAGGATTAAGCAGTCAGTCAGTTAATAAATATTTATTAAGCACCTATTATGTGCCAGACAGTGTTAAATGCTGGGGATAAAAAGAAGGGGGAAGTTGCTGGTGGAGAAAGATGCCAGAGAATGACTTTGAGATGCCCAGTCTGGGCCAGTTCTTCTTCTCCACTTGCTTATCTCAGTCTTGGAGTCCATGTCCCTTCCCATCCCCACCCCATCCCCTGCTTCCTGCTCCCTGAAGCCCACCATGGAATTTAATGCAGAGACTGAACTGGAGGCTCTCATGGCCCTCCATAGCCCCTGGAAACCCCTTGTCTCCAACACAGACAGCAACATGGGGGATGAGGGTGGGCACCTGTGATGATGCTTCCACATACTAGAGTTTTACTGTAGGTGTTGGCTACTGGCATGACCCTTACATTGGACATTTTGTGATGCTATCAAAACAAAGAAAGTCTCCTGAAATTACCAGAGGCTACTTTGCTTGGGTTCATGGCATCAATCAGCTGCTGAATGCTTTCCCTAAGGAAGACCAAATGCAATTGTCAAGTTACAAATCTTAGTGCTGGCATGGATACTACATTCTAGAAATTAAAGGATGAAAACTTTCTAACAAAAATATTTTGGAGTTGACTTTCTAGTGATAGTCACAAGAAAACTGTATAATATCAAAGCGAAATCTTCTCTGTCAAAACGAATCCAGGAATTACATTCAGAAGAATCTTTTCTGCTAGAATGACATGTCTTGGATTAAAATAGATTTGCTGGGGCAGCTAGGTGGCGCAGTGAGTAAAGCACCAGCCCTGGAGTTGGGAGGACCTGAGTTCAAATCCAGCCTCAGACACTTGACACTTACTAGCTGTGTGACCTTGGGCAAGTCACTTAACCCCAATTGCCCTGCCTTCCCTCCCCCAAAAGCAAAAAACAAAAAAATTTAAAAAATAGATTTGCCATTGTGGGAGCAGATCTCAGAGACTTAAATAGCATGGAAGAGAAACTAAAACAATGAAACACGAATACACAATTACCAACTCTGCTGATAGCAGAATGTGTATTGGTTTATGTGACCGGAGAAGTCAGCAAGACTTATGAAATGGGGCAGCCAACACCTTTGAAACAGTGATGTTCATAAACTATGAACAGGTTAATAGGGATGATAAGGTCGGGCAGCACATGGTTGAGAACCTTTTTTTTTCTGCTTGATTATACATATTTATTTAATATATTTAGTTTTCAGCATTGATTTTCACAAAAGTTTGAATTACAAATTTTTTCCCTGTTTCTACCCTCCCCCCGCTCCAAGATGATGTATATTCTGGTTGCCCCATTCCCCAGTCAGCCCTCCCATCTGTCACTCCACTCCCCTCCCATCCCCCTTTCCCTTCTTCTCTTGTAGGGCAAAATAAATTTCTGTGCCCCATTGCCTGTGTATCTTATTTCCTAGTTGCATGAAAAAACTTTTTTTTGTTGTTGTTTTTGAACGTCTGGTTTTAGAACTTTGAGTTCCAAATTCTCTCCCCTCTTCTCTCCCCACCCACCCTCCCTAAGAAGGCAAGCAATTCAACATAGGCCACATGCATATCATTATGTAAAACCCTTCCACAATACTCATGTTGTGAAAGATTAACTATGTTTTCCTCCTTCCTAACCTATCCCCCCTTATTGAATTTTCTCCCTTGACCCTGTCCCTTTTCGAAAATGTTTGTTTTTTATTACCTCCTCCTCCTGTCTTCCCTCCCTTCTATCATCCCCCCTCTTTTATCTTCTTTCTCCTTCTTTCCTGTGGGGTAAGATACCCAATTGAGTATGTATGGTATTCCCTCCTCAGGTCAAATCCTATGAGAGCAAGATTTACTCATTCTTCCTCACCTGCCCCCTCTTCCCTTCCTACAGAACCATTTTTTCTTGCCATTTTTATGCAAGATAATTTGCCCCATTCTATCTCTCCCTTTCTCCCTCTCTCAATATATTCCTCTCTTATCCCTTAAATTGATTTTATTTCTTTACATATCATCCCTTCATATGCAACTCACCTTGTGCCCTTTGTGTGTGTATATACATGTATATACATGTACCTACATATATACATACATAGACACACACATGTATATATGTATACATATATGCATATTCCTTTCACCTACTATGATATTGAGGTCTCATGAATCATACACATCATCTTTCTATGTAGGAATGTAAACAAAACAGTTCAGCTTTAGTAAGTACCTTATGATTTCTCTTTCTTGTTTACCTTTTCATGCTTCTCTTGATTCTTGTGTTTGAAAATCAAATTTTCTATTCAACTCTGGTCTTTTCACTGAGAAAGCTTGAAAGTCCTCTATTTTATTGAAAATCCATATTTTGCCTTGGAGCATGATACTCAGTTTTGCTGGGTGGGTGATTCTTGCTTTTAATCCTAGCTCCATTGACCTCCAGAATATCATATTCCAAGCCCTTCAGTCCCTTAATGTGGAAGCTGCCAGATCCTGTGTTATCCTGATTGTTTTTCCACAATATTCAAATTGTTTCTTTCTGGCTGCTTGCAGTATTTTCTCCTTGACCTGGGAGCTCTGGAATTTGGCAACAATGTTACTAGGAGTTTTCTTTTTTGGATGTATTTGAGGAGGTGATCTGTGGATTCTTTCAATTTCTATTTTACCCTCTGGCTCTAGAATATCCGGGCAATTCTCCTTGATAATTTCTTGAAAGATGATATCTAGGCTCTTTTTTTGATCATGGCTTTGAGGTAGTCCAATAATTTTTAAATTATCTCTCCTAGATCTATTTTCTAGGTCAGTGGTTTTTCCAATGAGATATTTGATACTGTCTTCCATTTTTTCATTCCTTTGGTTCTGTTTTATAATATCTTGATTTCTCATCAAGTCACTAGCTTCCACTTGTTCCAATCTCATTTTTAAGGTAGTATTTTCTTCAGTGGTCTTTTGGACCTCCTTTTCCATTTGGCTAATTCTGCCTTTCAAGGCATTCTTCTCTGTATTGGCTTTTTGGAGCTCTTTTGCCATTTGAGTTAATCTATTTTTTAAAGTGTTGTTTTCTTCAATATTTTTTTCAGTATTTCTTTGGGTTTCCTTTAGCAGGTCACTGACTTGTTTTTCATGGTTTTCTTGCATCATTCTCATTTCTGGCCCTATTTTTCCTCTACTTCTCTAACTTGCTTTTCCAACTTCTTTTTGAGCTCTTCCATGGCCTGAGACCAGTTCATGTTTTTCTTGGAGGCTTTTGGTGTAGGCTCTTGGATTTTGTTGACTTGTTCAGGGCATATGTTTTGGTCTTCTTTGTCACCAAAGAAGGATTCCAAAATCTGAGACTGAATCTGGGTGTGTTTTCACTGCCTGGCCATGTTCCCAGGCAACTTACTTGACCCTTGAGTTTATCATCGGGGTATGACTGATTGTAGAGCAAAGAGTACTTTGTTCCAAGCTTGAGGGGATGTGCCATTGATTTCAGAGCTATTTCTATGCAGCCAGCTGTGCCGCACCAGCACTCCTTCCTCGAGAACCACCAACCTGGACCTGACGCAAATCTTCAGCAGGCTCCGCACTCCTGCTCTGATCTGCCACTTAATTCCTCCCACCACGTGGGCCTGGGGCTGGAAGTAACTGCAGCTGTAGTTCTGTAGCTGCACCTCCCCCGCAGCCCCTGGGGTGGTGGCTGAACTGTGAACTCTGTGCCCCGCAGCTTTTCCCACTAACCTTCTCTGTGGTCTTTGGTGTTTGTGGGTTAAGAAGTCTGGTAACTGCCACAGCTCACTGATTCAGGGTGCTAGGGCCTGCCCTGCCTGGCTCCTGGTCTGGTTGGTCCTGTTGCCTCCTACACTGAGCTCTGCTCCCCTCCACTCCGTGCACGATAGACCTCGTCCAGTGACCATCCAGGCTGTCCTGGGCTGGATCCCTGCTTCCCTCTGCTATCTTGTGGGTTCTGCAGTTCTAGAATTTGTTCAGAGTCATTTTTTATAGGTTTTTGGAGGGACATGGTGGGGAGCTCACGCAAGTCCCTGCTTTCCAGCCACCATCATGGCTCCACCCCTGGAAGTCTCATGGTTGAGAACCTTTGAAGGCAACAGTGTGTCCTGGCTGGAGCTGAAACCTGCAAATCTTTAGACTCTCAGAAACAATATGTGCTGTCAAATGGATTGGAGAAAACTTCTGTCATTGATGTGTTGGAATTACATGCCAGTCTACCCTGAGCTGAAGGGAGCAGACTAGAATCACTTGAATTCCTTGATTATTGGAGTTTCTTGAGCAACTTCTGCAGCATTACTGTCTTTGTTGGGCAACAAAAGATGGAAACAACCTATGTCTCAAGGATGTCATCCACTAATAATTTCTTCAGGGAACTTGCTGAACCAGAAGCCAAAGCTACCATTCCTTCCATGGAAGAAATGCTTTCTGCAGTGAAAAAACAGTGCATGTACACATCTCACTCTCTTCTGTGTCACTGACACTCCCCAAAGACTCAAGTGACCAGTGTTGCTGGGGATGTTTCCTGGTGGTTTATTGTGTTAATAAAACTCTATTGCCTTTAAAAAGATAGATAAAAAGAAGAGGGAAAAATAGCAATTCTTGCTTACAAGGAATTCACAGACTAATGGGAGGGTCACCATGTACCAACTGGGTCTAAACAAGTTTTTTTTTAATAGCATGAATTGGAGATAACCAATAGAAGAGAGGCAGGATAATGAAGGGAGATCAGTTCTTTTTGACCTATGAACTCTTGGGTCAGACACTGGGAGTCAGAAGTGGAGGACTGGCAGAGATGTAAGTGTAGGAGATGGCAGAAAAATTCAAGGGAGTTTCATTTTTCTCCTCACTTGACTGTTTGGAGGGATCAATGCAAAGCTTGAATCTCTGTTA
This sequence comes from Trichosurus vulpecula, assembly GCF_011100635.1. Taxonomy (NCBI): domain Eukaryota; kingdom Metazoa; phylum Chordata; class Mammalia; order Diprotodontia; family Phalangeridae; genus Trichosurus; species Trichosurus vulpecula. The sequence goes on from NC_050578.1 coordinate 139,443,536, forward strand.
ATGTGGAGGATGTAACATTTCCCTTTGGCAAGGGAGAGAATTTAAGGGAACAAGCCACAATTATTCCCACTGCAGGCAGTTCAGATGGCTTTTCCTTAAACATGGTTTGTTCCCTGATTGCTTATCATCATTGTTATTTGTATTAAACTTGTTTTATTTTAGGAGAAAAGGAAATCCAAGGACTATTAAATCCTTTCTGTAGCAGTTAGAGATTTGGGAAGAAATTTTGATGTCAGTAGAGAGACAGGGGGACACACCCCCACTTAAGTGGCTGAGGCAGAAGAAGGGAGGAAAAGCAGACACTGATCTCATTTGGAAGTCCCCAAAGCAATGGAGGAAAATCTATATTCCCCTAGTCAAGTGCCAGTGTTCATAAACATGAGAGCCTATAAACAGAGGGAAATTGTTCTCCCCCGCCAAAGAGCTATCTCTATTCTCTACTGAACTTCCTCTCCTTCCTCTCCTCATACTCAACCCTTTTCACTTTGGCTTCTGACCCCACTCAGCTGAAACTGCATTTTCCTAAATTAGCAATTATCTCCACTGCCATTTTTAATGATTAGATTCTCCCTCTTCTAAGATGAACAAAATGTCCAGAATTTATAATTCACAATGCTACAAGGAACAAAAGTTTAGAAGGCATCAACATTAAAGAAGAGGGTCTGTGGAGGGATGGAAACTGTGTTCAAATTATACCTCTGACACTTAGCACTGTGTAAGCTGGAAGACAGGGAGGGAGAGTCACGCATCTTCCATGGTGCTCTGTATCCTTCTCTCTAAAAGGAAGGGGCTGAACCAGCTAGCTCCTAAGGGCCCTGGCAGCTCTACATCATTCTACATCTACATCTACATTCAGTGGTCCTTCCCTTTGTAAATGATCGAACCCTCAGCATTCAACTTATCTTTTCATCAGTGCATGTGTCTGTCCTTTTGGATGGAGTTCTTCTGGGTCTTTCGGATGGAATATGTCTTTTGGGGTTCCTGACTTGGGGTCTAAAAACTTGTTCTGTTAATAGTTTGATAATTGTATTTCAATAAATTGGTTTCCTTTGTAATCCTATCATGTATTTAATTTTTTGCTTTTAAAAAACTTTATTTTGAGTGAACAGTAGACTTCATCAGACTGACAATGGAGTCTACCATACACAAAAAGTTCAAGAACTCCCCTCCCCCCATAGTTTTTTATTATTCTTCATGGGTTTTTTTTGGATTCGATGAAGGCTTAGTATCCACATGACCCTGAAATAATGGCCCCTCAAGTCTTTCTTCACTCCAATCCATAGCCGTCGAGTCTCTGTGCACTCCTTCAACATACATATTGAAGGACTCAGCTGTCAACTTGATTTTTCTAAAACACAAGTGTGACCTTATCATCCCCATGCATGATTTGCCCTTACTTATTTCTTTATCTCCTGACACCCTGCCATTCAATAAATTCTGTTGGATCTCTATTACCTTCTGGATCCAATATAAAATTCTCTGTCTCTAATTTTTTTTTCTATTGATGTGTCCTCCTGGTTGAGAAGGAAGTGTCTTGTTTTCTTGTTTCTCCATTACAGAAAAGATTCCTTTGGAAGAAATCCTCTGTGGCACTCGGCAAGTCCGGTGTCATATTGGGATCCAGCCCCCCACCGCTGGGCTGAGTTTTCCTTTCATGGCTTTCTCAGTGAGTTGCTTGAACTCTGCATCAAACTGGAACCTGATCTTCACTCTACATCCCTTTCCAGGGCTCCAGAGGCCATCCCTGGACCAGTCCTTGCCTCTCAAAGCCACCTCCAGGCTCCTGACCAAATGCTCCAAGGCCTTACTTCTACCTCCTGCTGCCTTCTGTGAGGCAGGATTCCTGGACTTCACAGTAAAAAATGTCATCTCTTTCCACATTGTTGCATCTTGAGGGGCTGAATAGTCTATTCACTCACCTCCAACATTGAATCTCTCTAGCTACTGTTTCTCTCCCTGGACTCATTTCTCAACGGTTAACATATTCCATTCCCCCCCCCACCCCCATTTTCCCTATCTCAGTGATTCCAAACTCCTTTATACTGATGTACAGAGTTCATTCCCCATCCCCAACCATCCACTCCCTTACTTAAATCTCTTTTAACCTTTACCTACCTGCCCAACATCCCTCTCCGGATATATCTGCCCTTCCACAGTGTTTTCTAGAACACTTGCTTCATAATTAATTCACTTGTTTTCATCTTTAACCTTTTCACTTCTCATTGCTTCTTTCTTCTGGCACTCACTGAGTCCTGGTTGTGTCCTTGTTGCCAATGCATTCCTTTCCAGGAATAGTTAAGCTGATTGAGAGAGTTATAACTCTTGCTCTCTGTTGCCACATCCAGAATCTCCCTCTAGCACCATGACTTAGCAACCTCTCTTCCTTTGCTATCCTCAGTTTTCAAATTTATTACCCAATCCAGATCCTGGCGGCTGTTATCTATTGAATTTCAGGTTATTCTTCTCTCCTCAGTGACTTCAGTGTCTGGCTCACAGTCTTTTCTCCCCAACTTCTGCCCTCCTCCTAGGCGACTTCAATATTAAGGACCATATTAATGGTCCTTCAATCTACTTACTTTTCATGACCAGTCTCTCCTCCTCATCTCAGCTACACACAGAAATGGTCATGCTTTTACCATTGCCCATAAGAGTTCTACTTCCATGTTCATGAACTCTAAAATTCTTTATCTGATCACAGTCTTTGATTATTTCATTTCTTCCTCTGCTGTACAACACCTAGCTCTTTTTCATCCTCACCATGCCCTTCAGTTCCTCCATACCTCAGTTCTTTCTAAGGCAATCAGCCCCGCACTGGCTACATTCTGCTCCCATCCCTATGTCAGTATCTGGGTTCAACCCTGCACTATATGTTACACTGCAGTCTCTTGTCCCTTTGTCCAATCGAGGATCATGACTTATCAAATCCCAACCCTGGATTTCTGCCCCTATCTACCTTCTTCCCTCTTATTCACATACTGCTAAACTGTTCTAGAGGAAATCACAGAACTGTGCTGACTGGTGTAATGGCAATTTAGATTTGAAGATCTTTCCCACCCATTAATAGGCCATGTGACCTGCTTACATCACAGGAAGCCTAAGTCACATGTGGTGAGAGGAGCTTCCTGACAGGAAAAGGAAGTTATGTCACATAAAATGCTGAAAGAGAGAGAGAGAGAGAGAGAGCGAGTTGTTATGGCTGTTAATGGCCGTTGTGACTGTTAGAGCTGAGGCAATGCGTGTTGACCTCTGATAGCTGAATAGACTGTGCCAAGCTACTGTTAGCTTGTTTTTGGGAAGACCTCAGCAGGGGGTAGGAGAGGTCTGGGGATGGTGAGGCTCCATGTTGTGATATTATGTATCAAATGCTTTGCGGCTGTGATGGATTGGGTAGATGGCTTATGGGATATGGTTCTCTGGTGTCTGAATAAATGGTTTGCCATATTTCCCCATGTATAAGATGCACCCTTTCCCGAAAAATTTGGGGTCTAAAAACTGGGTGCGTCTTACACAGTGGTTGTACTTTTTTTACTTGCATTTGCCACTTTTTCATGCTTGTTTTTGTGCTCATTGTAGATTTTTTTACTTGCATTTCCTGCTTTTTCGTGCTTGTTGTCTTTGCGCTCATTGTTTTGCATTTATTATCGGTATATTAAGTTACGTTTTGCCACACTCTGCCCAGAAATGGCTCAGAAAAGATTTTCGTACAGTGCTGAATTCAAGTTAAAAGTGATGCAGTTTGCAAAAGTGAATGGGAATCGTGCTGCTGAATGTAAGTTTCGTCCTCCTCCAATGGAGAAAACAATCCGAGACTGGCTATGGGAAGAAGAAACCCTACTGAAAATGCCACGGCAGAAGAAGGCCATGAGAGCTGTCAGCAAAATGACCTGATTTAGAGAGGGAATTGAAGATATGGATTGAAGAGCAAAGGACAGTTGGAATTCCTATGTCCACAAAGATGGTTCAGCATGCAGCAAGAAGAACTGCTGATGAAAAAGAAGTTACTGATTTCAAAGGAAGACACAACTGGTGCTTCAGGTTCATGAAACGGAATGGACTAAGCATGCCTACACGCACCAGAGTTGCCTAAAAGATACCTGAAAGCTATGAGCAGAAGGTCCTTGAATTTCATCGTATTATTGTATGAATTTTATGATGAATGAAACTTGAGTTCAATAACTTTATGTAATACTTTTTTTTCAAATTTCGGGCCCCAAAATTAAGGAGCATCTTATACATGGGGAAATACGGTACTTCTACCTTCTATGTGGAGAGTCTTGTGTAGTTTTCGATACAGAACCACCTAGGCATTTTGACCATTATCATCTACATTGTTATTATTGCCTTACTGATACAACGGGTTCTGCTACAGATTTATGTTATATGATCTCAATTTTCTTTCGCTGTAGCAGAGCAATCCATTTCCATCTCCCTAATCGATTTGTTGCCCCCTCACCTCAGCTGCTATTTCAAACATTTTCATTTCTTTTTAGGTTCTTTAGAGTACCCATCCACACAACTGAGGACCTTATATCATACTTTGCTGAATGAACTGAGGCAATTTGCTGAGAGTGCCCTCTTCTCCCCATATGACACCATTGAGACATCTTCCCCCTCTATTTCATCTTTTACTCCATCTCATATGAAAAGGTGGACCTTTTCCTTGCCAAAGTAAATACCTCAATGTGCAGCTTTGATCCCCACCCTTCCCATATTTTCCTGCATCTTTCATCTTCCATGGTTCTCACTCTCTCTTTAATCTTTCCCTATCCACTGGCTAGGGCAGATAGGTGGCACAGTGGCTAGAGTGCTGGGCCTGGAGTCAAGAAGATTCACCTTCCTGAGTTCAAATCTGTCCTCAGACGCTGGGCAAGTCACTGAACCTTGTTTGCCTCTATTTTGCCACCTAATGAGCTGGAGAGGGGAATGGCAAACCATTCTAGTATCTTTGCCAAGAAAATCCCAAATGGGGTCATGAAGAGTGAGACATGACCGAAATGACTGAACAACAACATGCTTCCAATAGATTATCAGATGAAGGGAGACTATATATATATGTATATATATGTATATATATGTGTATATATATATACACACACATACATATATAGACACAGTATATACATATATGTATATGTACATACAGACATATATACAATACATACATATACAGTATATATGTTTACATATTGTATATATGTATGTATGTTCCCTAATATAAGGGCAGGAGTTGAAGAGGAGAGAGGCTGTGAGCCAGTCACTGGACTCATTGAGTAAAAAAGAGTGTCTTGGAGGTATGTAGGCAACAGTTACCATAATATTGATAGGATGGTATATATGGACTGCATAAATTTCAAAGGAGTGGTGATTGAGTGATGATAGTAGGGGGAGAACCTAGAAGTGTCAATGGGGAGCAAGGAATATTAGGATTTTCCTACCTTATCCAATGAGTCAGGGGAATGAGTGAATGTGCAGCCAGTGCTGGAAAGGGAGGCCAGGGAAGCTGTGTCATCAGGAGGGAGCCACATCTCAGTGAGTACAGGAAAATAGAGGGATTGAGACTGAGGGATGGGATGGGTGGAGGATGGTGGTGGTGGAATACTACTAGGGAAATTTTGTCTTGATATCAATAAAAACAAAACCACTTTTTCACGATGGGTTGCCACCAGAACACAGGTACCATGAAAACCATCCCTCAACGTCCACAAAAATGGGCAAGGAAAAGACTCAAGATAACATTGTCATCATTGGACATGTAGATTCTAGCAAGTCCACCATTAGTGGCCACCTCATGTACAAATTCTACAGAATTGATAAGAAAATCATTGAGAACTTTGAGAAAGAGGCTGCTGAAATGGAGAAGGGTTCCTTCAAGTATGCTTAGGTCTTGGATAAGCTGAAGGCTGAACATAAATATAATATAACTATTGCTATCTCCTTGTGAAAATTTGAGACCAGCAAGTATTGTGTGATTATTCTTTTTTATGTTTTACATTATTTTTATTTGTTTTGTTAAATATTTCCCAATTACATTTTTTAAAAAATTCTAAATATTTTTATTTAAAGTTTTAAGTTCTAAATTTTATCCTCCCTCCCTGAGATGGTAAGCAATCAGATATAGGTTATGCATGTGCAATCATGCAAAACGTTTCTACATTAATCATTTTGTACAAGAAGACTCAAATAAAAGAAAAAAATGAAGGAAACTGAAAAATAGCATGCCTTAGTTTGTTTTCAGATAATATCGGTTCTTTCCCTGGAGGAAGATAGTATGCTTCATCATTAGTCCTTTGGGATTGTCTTGGATCATTATACTGCTGAGAATAACTAAGTCATTCACAATCCTTCACTGAACAATATTGCTGTTACTGTGTGTGGCATTCTCCTGTTTCTCTTCACTTCACTGTGCATCATGTCATGTTTTTCTGAAATCATCCTGCTTGTCATTACATGTGACCATTCTTTATTCTCTAGCACGCAGAGTCTTTTTCAAGGAAACGGTCTCAGAACATCTCAGGCTGATTGTGCTGTCTTGATTGTTGCTGCTGGTGTTGATGAATTTGAAGCTGGTCTCCCAAAGAGTAGGCTGATCCATGACCATCTCTAGGTGTGATATCTTTGATTGCTGGTATTAACAAAATGGATTCCATTGAGCCCTGCTGTAGCCAGAAGAGATATGAGGAAATTGTCAAGGAAGACAGAACCTATTTTAAGAAAATTGGCTATAACCCTGACATTGTAGCTTTTGTGCCAATTTCCGGTTGAAATGGTGATAACATGCCGGAGCCAAATTCTAATATGCCTTCATTCAAGGGATAGAGAGGCACTTGTAAGGATGGCAATACCAATGGAACTATACTGCTTGAAGCTTTGGATTGCATCCTGCCACCAACTTGTGCAACTGACCAGTCCCTGTATTTACTCTTCCAAAATGTCTATAAGATTGGCAGTATTGGTACTGTACCAATTGTCTGTGTGGAGACTGGTATTCTATAACCAGGCATGGTGGTCACTTTTGTCCCAGCCAATGTTATAAGTGAGGTAAAATCTGTTGAAATGCACCACGGAGCTTTGAGTGAGGCTCTGCCTGGGAATGACATTGGTTTCAAAGTCAAGAATATGTATGTCAAGGATGACCACAGTGGTAATGTGGCTGGTGATAGCAAGAATGGCCCACTCATGAAAGCAACTGGCTTCATTGCACCAGTCGTTAACCTGAACCACCTAGGCCAAATCAATGCTGTCTACGCACCTGTTCTGGATTGCCACACTGCTCACACTGCTTGCAAGTTTGCTGAACTGAAGGAGAACATTGGCCATTGCTCTAGCGAGAAGCTGGAAGATGGCCCTGAATTCCCAAAATCCACTGATGCTGCCATCACTGACATGGTTCCAGGTGAGCCCGTGTGTGTAGAGAACTTCTCTATCTTCCTCTGAATTGTTTAGCTGTTTGTAATATGAGGAAGACCACTGCAGTTGGTGTCATCCAAGCTGTTGAAGAGAAGGCTGCTAGAGCTGGCAAATTCACAAAATCTGTCCAGAAGGCTAAATGAGTATTCCACACAAAACCTGCCACCCCAGTCTTAGTCAGTGGTGGAAAAATGGTCTCAGAACTGTATCAGTTGGTCAATTAGGTTTAACAGTAAAAGCCTGGTTAATGATTACAATGCATCGTAAAAGTTTCATGAGGAAAAGAATATTTTTGTGGATCATGTATTTTGTGGAAATTTTAAGTTATTAGTTTTTAAAATCAGTATTTTTAAATGGAAACAACTTGATCAAAAATCTGTCACAGAATTTCAAGACCACTAAGTTTAATGTAAAAAGAAAATCAAAATCCAAACCAAAACAACTACAGTGACAACAACAGCAAAAGCAAAAACAAAACAACAAAACTTCCTACCAGCTGGAGCAGGAATCAGCCTGGGGTCTGGGAACTGGTTTGGTGTAGTTGTTTTAATATTTTGGCAACTACTTCAATATGATTGTTTTCCTTCATAATCTGATGTATTTTATTTATACTTTTAAAGATATCTTTTTACAAAAAAGAAGTCCGTAGGCTTCCCCAGAATACCCAAGGGGTTCAGAGCACAAAAAAGTTAAGAATCCCTCAACCAGCACGTCCCAAAAATGGAATGGACTACCTCCAGAGGCAGACGCTGATTCTCTCTCAGTGGAGGTCTTGAAGCAAAGGCTAGATGACCCCTCTTCAGGTGTGCTGTTCAGAGCATTCTTGTTCAGGTTGTATTGGACTGAATCCATGGGATGCCATGGTTCTTTGAAACTCCTTAAGGATTTTGCTTTAGACTCCTTTGATTTCTTATAGAGACAATCGCTGTGAGGGGTGGTGCTTTGTGAATCCCAAGGACAGCATGTAACAGATTGGTACTATCGCTTACTGGACAGGAAGAGCAAATACCATGATTTAGGAAGATTTATTCTCTAGGTTCAGCTCGGTTGTTAACTGAGTAAGCCTGGACAAATCAGGGAAGTACTTCTCATGTCAGAGGGAGAAACTTGAAAACAGAAATAAACAATCTCAATCTCCCTACCTGTCCCAGGAGCCCTGTGAAAAGAAATGGGAAGACTGACTGAAACATCACAAACTCTGAAAAATACAGGATTATATGTGTGATCCAAGTTATAATGAAGTTATTTGTTTCAGTTTTCCCAAAATGGGTTTTATTGATGCCTTTTGTATTTGTGTCAGTCATTTTAGTTTTTCAATTTGTCTCTTCATTGTGTCAAAGAAAAATAAATAAGCAAAAGCATCTGATAGGGTAGTCACATCTTATAATGAATATACAATTTTGTCCCACTAGTCTCCCAAGTCTCCACTAGGAGGTGAGGATGTGTGTCATATTATCTGTTCTCTGAGATTGCCATTCTTTTTTCAGATGCTCAGAGATTTCCTTCCTTTTAGTGATCTTTTCATTGGAATCACTTATAGTCCTTTTTTGGTTCTGTTTGTTTCATTCTGCATCAGTTCCTATCAATTTTCCCATATTTCCCTGAATTTCCAATACTCAATCATTTATTACTAGAATGTAATATTCTATTACATTTACATACCTTACTTCTAGCTATTCCCCCAATCAATGGGAATCTACTTTGTTTCCATGTAATCTAACAAGTGATTCATTCATTTCAAGTAAGATTCTCATTCTAGTTGGCTCGGCAACACAAATTTGTAGTAGGAAGAACCCATAAATCCCTGACCATAATTAGGAGAGGACTAATAAAATAGATACTTCAGCAAGACTAGTGAAAGGAAGATTTTCTGCTCATGCAGAAGCTAACATAACTAAGAATTGGTTCATCTCTGATGACACTTAATGATGTTTCAAGCATGAAGAGATATAGGCCACCAAAGGGAAATATTTGTAATTTTTTCTGGTCAACTTTGCATTTCAAATTTAAAGGCACAGAAAGTCTGGAACAGACATGATTTTTTGGATCAGTCATAGATCTAGAGTTGATAGGGAGCTTAGAGGCCATTTAGTCTAAGTCTTCTCATTTTGTCAGTGAGGAAACTGAGTCCCAAGAAGGCTAGGCAGCTTCATGGAACCATTGATTTATCACTAGAGAGGATATTAAAGTTCGTCTAATCATCCATCTCATTTTACAGATGGGAAGATTGAGGCACAGAGAGGTTAAGAGATTTACCCAAGGTCATATTGGTGACAGGACTGAGTATCGATACACTAACCGAGTTGAGATTTGAACCCACATTTCCTGACTCCAAATCCAACACTTTTTCACTGTAGCTGAGCCACAATTTCTATGTATGATTCACTGTCCTCTTCCATGTCCATCTTCACATTGGAGTTACCAAGTATCCAAATTGATATGCCCGTGGTCACAGCTGATAAATATCAGTCAGGATTTGAACCCAGGTCCTTTGCCTCCAGAGTCAGTACTCTTATTGTTCCACTCTGCTCACAATAATTGATCATGTGTTATGTGCCAGACTTTGTGTTAAGAGCTGGACATGCACCCTCCTCCCCATGCGGGCTTCCTTAATCCTCCTCATTGTTAATAATAATAATGATAAGCACTCATATAGCTCCTTAAGGCTTATAAAGCTCTAGGTTTTGTCTATATTCTCTCATTTGATCCTCACAACAGCCCAGTGAGGGTGGTAATATTATCCTCATTTAAAGATTAGGAAACTCCTGAAATGAGCCCTCTTTATGTGTGCCTTGGTGTATCCCTAGACAAAAGCTGAGCTTTTTGAGGGGAGGGATCATTTTCATTTTTTCTCTTCATGTCTTTATTATATCTCAATCCCTTTGCATCTCTTCCCTCCAGCATTGTGGTAGGTGCTTTATAAGTGCCTACTGAGTTGAATAAACAAAGACTGTGTATAGTATTAAACATATGACCTGACCAGAGCTGACTACACTAGGATGATCACCTTCCTTGCTCCCTCAGTCAGTCAACTAGCATTTTTTTAATATTTTAACTTATTATTTATTTATTTTAACATTCTTTTCTTTTTTAAATTTTGAATTCCAAATTTTCTCCCTTCCTCCCACCCCACAAGTAATATATCAACTATCCATGTGAAATCATGCAAAATACCTTTCTATATCAGCCATTTTTTTCTCAAAAGAAGCAAGAAAAATCAAATGAGAACGTTATACTCCAATTTGCACTCAGAGTTCATTAGTTCTCTCTCTGGAGCTGGAGAGCATTTTTTTTTCCATCATGAGTCCTTTAGAATTGGATCGTTGCATTGATCAGAGTAGCTTAGTCTTTCACATTGATCATCATTACAACCTTGCTATTTACTGAGTAAATGGAATTCTCTTGTTCACGGAATGACTCTGTCACAAGGAAGGCTCCATAGGACTTCGCTTTGATTCTGTGGCTTTTTTAGGGCATGAGTGAGGAGATGTGATCCACCCACCTTGGGCTGTCTGAAGGGGACAAAGGAGTCAGTATTTCTTCCCTAATTTTTTTCCAGTTTCCTACCTCTTACTGGTCAGAATCTATCTGACTGTTTCTGAGCTAATCTTCTTGTAAGTTCTTATCCGAGTTGTCCAATTTTCTCTGTTCTTCAGGTTTCTGAAATCCTCGGAGACAGCAGAGTGATGCTGAGCTACAAAGCAGGAAACTGTAGGCAGAACTGGGGATGAAATGAATTGAGGGCCTTTGAGCTGAGATCTGCCTTCATCTGACAATCTATGGGAAGGTAGCCTGTTGTTCGGTCATTTTTATCATGTCTGACTCTTCATGACCCCATTTGGGTTTTTTTTTTTGGTTTGGCACAGATACTATAGAGGTTTGCCATTCCTTCGTCCAGCTCATTTTATAGATGAAGAAACTGAGACAAACAGATTAAGTGACTTGCCCAGGGTCACACATTACTGTCTGAGGTCAGATTTGAACTTAGGAAGATGAGTCTTCCTGACTCCAGCCCCAGCACTCTATGCACTATGGTGCCACCTAGCGGCCCCCATTGGAAGCCTATCTCTTGACAATCTGAGTCTACCGACATAGCCACATTTTAAGGCGATGGCAACAGTGGGTATCTTGCTGGGCTTAGAGTCAGGAGGGATCTGAGGTCAAATCCCACCTCAGGCACTTAATTTAACCTATATGAGTTTGAACAGGTCATCTCTCTTTGTCACAGTTTCCTCATCTATAAAATGAACAGGCTGAACTTCACTGTTTTGGACTGTGCTAGCTCCAAACCTATGACTAACATTTTAATCCACAAAAATTCACAAAATTTTTCCACTATCCTTTTGTATTGAATTTTTGTTTCAGCTGGATGGAAAATTGAGGGTGAAAGCATTGTATCCTCAAGATGTTTTCTGCTTCCTGGGTTTTAATATATAGATTACTGAATAACGGATATTATTCCCAATTACCAAATCATAGGATTAGAGATGAGAGCTGAAAGGGCCATTAGTCACAAGCCATTAGTCACATCCCCTCATTTTATAAAGATACTTGGTCAGAGTCGCATATCCAACGGGACATTTGCACCAGGGTCATCTGGCTCAAAATCCAGTGATCTTTCACAAAGTGCGGTTAGGAGAGGAAGTAGTCAAGGTAGAAATAATGGAATTTTGATGCATTTTTGAACATTGCTTCAACGGTTCAAGAATGTGATATTTCTTCGGTGGAATACTCCCTCTGCTGATACACTTCTGTGCTTTGTAGCCCAATCTTTGTGAGTGAATTTGTCTATACAATACATCACCTCATGCGTACTCTGGCTCTAAGATTCTGAGGCAGCTATATGGCATGGTGGCTAAAGTCAGAGTCAGGAGGACCTAAATTCAAATCGAAGACCTTGTTAGTGTGGGGCAATTAGGTAGCAACGGATGGAGTGCAGGGCCTGGAGTCAGGAAGACTCATCTTCCTGAGTTCAATCTGGCCTCAGACACTTACTAGCTGTGTGACCCTGGGCAAGTGATTTCACCCTGTTTGCCTCGGTTTCTTCATAAAATGAGCTGGAGAAGGAAATGACAAACTACTCCAGTATCTTTGCCAAAAAACCCCAAAGTGGGTTCACAAAAAGTTGGATGCAGTTGTAAATGACTGAATAGTAAAACAACAAAAACCTTGTCAGTAAGTTAGCTTGCTAACCACCTATCGACCCTGGACAAGTCACCTAACCTTTCCCTGCCTCAGTTTCCTGAACTGTAAAATGGAGATCATGATAACATCTACCTCCCAAGGTTGTTATGAGGATTAAATGAAATAACATTTGTAAACCACTTAGCACAGCATCTGGCACGTAATAGGAATGCAATAAACGGTAGTTCCCTTCCCCTCTCAAAGGAGGTGTGCTGGTCCTCATAAAATGGTGGTGCCAATCCAATCCTTGAGCCCATCTTTGAAACCTCATTTTGTTGGGATCTGCCAGAGCTCGAATTCTAGCCTTTAATAATAACTCCTATTCCTTTGAACCTCAGTTTCTTCTGCTGAAAAATGGAGGTGATCACAATAATATCATAATAGCTAAGATTAGTGTAACATTTTAAGGCTTGCCCTCTGAGGTAGGTGCTAGTCATCTTACAAACCTATTAATATGAATACCTCTGGGGGCATCATGGTAGAAGTGACTTCTGAGCCAGAAAGATCTCACTTCAAGTTCAACCTCTGACTCATTGGCCATGTGATTCTAGGAAAGGCATTTGGCCTCTCTGTGTTCTGGGTGACAAACTAAGGTTAGAGAGAATATGCCCTATGTCCTTCAAGACCCAGCTAAAATCTTGCCTTCTGTGGGCCATTGCCAGTTGTCTTAACTTGTGTCTTGCTACTGGACTCCAATGACTCTGGAAGAGAGAGTGAAGCTGATGACTTCACATAGCTCTGCCTCACTTAAATGCAATTCATTCACAAGTCAAGACATCATCCTTATGATGTCATTAATCCTTTGCAAGAAGGAAGGATGAATAACAATTTGTGAGACCCAACTGGTCTCCTTCTCCTCCTCCTTCTCTTCCTGTCATGTGTGTGTGTGTGGGGGGGGGTGGGTGGGAGGGTGATACCCTTACATGTGGGTACTCTCTCTAAAGAAATGTAATTTTAATTACTTATACTTGCCAAGATATCTTGAGGTTTGGAGGCTAGATTTTTTTCTTCCTTATCTATCTATGCTATCTTTTTTTCAAAAAGCTTTTATCTTGTGTAGTTTCCCTTTATGATTTCTTGAACTATATCTCTGGCAAAAATAGGCTTTGAAAAAACCCATTGTGATTCAAATAAAGCTATCTGACTAAACCTAAATCACTCTGGCTTTCATTGATTAGCCAATAATAGGTCCTCGCCCCAGCCTCTCTAGTTCATTGTTTGGGTTTTGAGGAGTGAATGAGTGAGTCAGTATAAATAGCAATTGTTTTCTGCTTTGGCTGGACAACTCTGAGAGTCTTCTGTTCCAGACTGCTACTTTCGTAAAGGCAAAGTAGGTCATCTTTTGTTTCAATTTTTACCTAGTCAGTCACTGAATGGGTGCTGCCTCAGAGAAACTGAGACCTGGGAAAGACCTTAGCTTAAAAAGGCCAAGATCTCCCACTGCCTCCTGGGCCATTGACAGCCATCTTGACCCATGTCTTGCCACTGGACTCCAACAACTTTGGAGGAGAGAGTGGTGTTGATGACTTTGCACAGCTCTGCCTCACTTAAATCCAATTCCCTCTCAAGTCCAGACATCACTCTTGGGAAGTCTTTAATCCTCTTTGACATTGAAGGATGAACAACTACAAGTAAAGTCTTGCCTTTCACAGGAAATCTTTCCCAAACTCTCTTGATTTTAGTGCCTTCCCTCGGTTGAGGTGTGGTAGAAGTAGAGTCTGTCTCTTCTTGAAGAGGTCATCTTGCTAATAATGAAATAAATAGTGTTTTGAATGCTTTTGAAGGAATCCATTGTCTTAAGGATTAAAACCCAAAATTCTCCAGGCCTCCATGATAAGGGATAGTGATGGCTAGGGAAGTGGCACGCTCCATGTCACTCTTGAACAAAGGACACATAACCTTTTGGCTGTCAGAATTTTGACCCCAGCACTGACATACAGAGGCCAGGTCTGAGAGGGTATGCTTGGCACTAGAAGAGACCACAAGTCCTCTTCTTCACCCTGGCCATTTTCCATCCTGCTGCTTCCTGCCTGTTCCCACGCAACTCTCCAAACTGGACCAGGCCTCCTCACCTGCACCCAGCCATTTTTGGACTTGTTTTCCTCCCTCTTCCTTTCCTCAACCCCATTCCAGTCTAATCCACCTCTTTTACTTTGAATTGCAATCAAATCAACACACCATGGTCTCTGGATCATGATGTCAATAGACTACCTCCTCCCCGCCCCCATTTTTATTTTATTTTTAATTTATGGAATAAAACAAGCATTTCCATAATGTAGTATAATAAAGAAGATGATTGCACATGAAACAGAAAATCTATTATGTACACCTTGCTATTCTTTTTAATTACATAATAGTTATCATGTAAATTTCTTTTTTTTTCCTTATTTATACCCTTCCCCTCACCCAGAGATAGCTACCATTAGACACAAATAGGTATATAAATTATTCCATACATACTTCTATTTATCAGTCTTTTTTTCTAGATGCAGATAATATCTTTCTTCATATGTCCTTTACAATTAATTTGGATAGTTATAATAGTCAAAATGACTTATTCACTCAAAGTCATTCTTAAAACAATATCACTGTTACTGTATACAGTGTTGTCTTGTTCCATTCACTATCCCATTGACTGTCTAGATGAAATTGGACTTCTTTTCCTTCTTTGTGTTGTCCCCCCCCCCCATTAAAACGCAAGAGGTTGTCTCCCTGCAGTGTGGCTTAGCACAGGGCCTAGCATATTTCCGTCGATCTGACTCTTTGTGACCCCATTTGGGGTTTTCTTGGCAAAGATACTGGAGTGGTTTGCCATTTCCTCCTCCAGCTTATTTTACAGATGAAGAAACTGAGGCAAATAGGATTAAGTGACCCAGGGTCACATAGTAAGTATGTGAGGCCAGATTTGAACTTAGGAAGATGAGTCTTCTTGACTCCAGTCCTGGCACTCCATGCACTGAGCCACCTAGCTGCCTATGCTTGGCATATAGTAAGTGCTTAATAGATCCTTTTCATTTCTTCGATGAGGGCCACTCAGGAAGAGCCTCTGGCCCTATGGGGAGTTCAAGCATCCTCGGACGGGTGAGTGGTTGCATTCCTGTGTGATCTGCCATGCCATCATCTCTTTTTCCATTTCCACCAAAAACAGGCTGCCCTGGAGGGAAAGGGTGGCATTTCAGCAGCTCCCACAAGCCCCAAACAAAACAAAGTTTAAAACCGTCTACCACCCTGCATGGAGACAGCCTGCTAGAAAAAAAGAAAAAGAAAAAAAAAACCTAGCTTGGAGCATTGTAACAAATTAACTCTCTGGTTTGATTTTTTTCTTTGTTTCAATTTAACAGAACCTCGTAAAATTCAGACAAGCTGGCTTCAGGTTTCCCACAGAACTGAAGTGTGTTGTGTTTTTAAAGGGATCCTAGTAATTTAGTTTGTCCCAGATGTATTTAAAATGTGTTAAGTGCCTGTAG
This sequence comes from Trichosurus vulpecula, assembly GCF_011100635.1. Taxonomy (NCBI): domain Eukaryota; kingdom Metazoa; phylum Chordata; class Mammalia; order Diprotodontia; family Phalangeridae; genus Trichosurus; species Trichosurus vulpecula. Next base: position 139,459,594 of record NC_050578.1, read on the forward strand.
GATTTGGCATCTCAAATATATACAACACTTTGGACATTTTCAGCCCGAGGGTCTGCTCTGGCCCTGATGTAGGCGACAGGCTCTGCAAAATGTTTGACCACAGTCTGGTGTTTAAAGTGCAGTCAGTCTTCATTAGAGTACTCTGTAAATACAAGCTCTTGGATCCCAGGCATGGTACTTTTCTTTCCTCTAACTGCCCAGCACAATCCCTTGATATTTTGTGTTATCACTGAAAAGTTGACTAAATGGCCATCCGATGCACAGCTGTAAAAAATGGTATCCTGAGAAAACAATTTAGGTGTCCTGAGAGCTGAAGACAGAGAGTTGAGAATCTGGGCTTCTCCCCCTGGAAAATCTGCCATTATTGGGGCTAGGGAGAATTTTATGGCAAATCTGACAGTCTGACAGGTCTAACAGCCAGCTTCTCCTAATTGGGGATGTCCAGGGCTCTGCTCTATCATCCTGGACAATTTCTTTCTGTCAAAGAACTCTTCCCAAACTGAAGGACTGAGATTCTGTGTTTAGAATGAATGTCTCACCTTGCAGTGAAATTATGCAGAAGGCAAGTCAGATGGTCAATTTTTAGACACCAATGGAGGTAGTGGGAGAGAAGAGAGTGATAGGCAAGAAGTGAGAATAAAAACATGGCTTTTGGTGAGTAATATATTTAGCAGACTAGTCTTTTCTCATGACAGGTATTTATCTAGCACAGAGACTTTTCTTCTCTTTAATGGATTTTTCTTTTCTCCTTCTTGATTCCATGGGGACAACTCAAAAACACAGAGAAGGGCTAGGAAAAAGAAAAGGAAAAAAAAACCTATGAGATTGGCCAAAGTATGTGGATGATTCTGAAATAGAATAAGGACAATTCAGTTTTATTAGAGATTTATATCCCTGATAACTGTATTCTGGTCTCAGGCACATATAAGCCTCAACGAAAACATCTATACAAGAAGTAGGTTCTCTCAGTTGCACTTAGATACATAAAAATGTTGCAGAGAAACATGGCTATGAGTTACTACACATTTTAATAAAAATTCTTGGTAAATTGTAAATCTGAAGTGCTTAGTAAGAGCTGCTAGCTAGCTAGTACTAACTACTAGTGTTGTGCCGAAAAAAAAGCAAGTGAGACCTCAATATAAATTTAAGTGTGGATTTATTGAAGCCCGACTGTTCGGAGTAATTACTCAAATCGAACAGCCCCAAGCAAGGGAAGAGATAGAGTATTTAAAGGGAAAGAACACAATTAGATTTCCGTGGAGATGGGGACACAAACAGTGGGACAAGCTGAGGCAGGATTATTTCCGTGGAGAAGGGAACACAAACAGTGGGATCCATGGAGATGGGAGTAAAAACAGTAGGGTGAGCTGGGGCAAGATGGAGAAACTGAAAAGGGGGGCAGGGTATAACACTAGTAGTGTTCCTAGCAGCAGAGCAGGTAGTGTTCATGAGTTTGCTGTGACCAAAACAACATATTTGGTGGCCAAACACTGACATAGTTTTCCAGAGCTGAAGATTACTTTCCATGGCAATGAGGTACCAGTCTTGATCCCCCAGGTTGTTTCTCCTCTCTCTTTCCTCCTCAAATAACCTATTTACTTTTCTGCTTTTATGCTGGATCCTCTGGTAGAATGCAAGTTTCTTGAGAGGAAAGACTATATCATTTTTGTCTTTGAGTACCACTATTGGGTCCAGGGAGAATGGGGAGCTTTCTCTCTTCCTCTCAAGAGGCCCCTGGCTCTGGACACATGAATGCACAGTAGGTTCAAACCTAGGGGAGCCTGGCCCTCAAAAAGAGGGATGGAAGTCTTTTTCTTGAAATCTGTCTCTTTACACACCTACTCTGGAATGTCATGAAAATTCATTTAAAGCTGAAGTTTGGCTCATATTTACCTAGGCTCTCCCTGAAAGGAAGTGAAAAAGCATTCAATGTACTTGAATACTTTTATTAGATAGAAAACAACTCTATCTAATAGGTTAGATAGAGGTCAGTTATTTACTTCCTCCACACAAAAGAGATGCCAAAAACACAGAAGACTCAAAGGCACATATTGACAAAGACTTAGTCATGAAGCAATAACATATCTACTGGGATACTCTTTGGGTAGCTTGATACTTTAAACATTAAAATATGAAGCATTTTGAATAACTGCTAAAGTGACTTTTCACTCTTGTTTTGGCTCTGCATTATCTCTCTTAAGGTCCATATCTTCTGGCACCCAAGCTAAGGGTTGGCTTCCTCCTCTTGTCCATGGTCACCCTCTCCTCCAGAAAGTGTGATAGTAACCAAAGAAAAGTAACCTGTAGCATGTTGAGAGAGTCAGGAGCTCCTAACCTGTTGAACTCATGAGGTTGCTTCCAAGACTCTCAAAGTCCTTCTCAAGATTTGCCTACATTTAGGCAAAGAAACACAAAACAGAAGAGTTCATCAGAGGATCAAGATGCCCAAGTCAACTTATCTAGATAAACTCCTATTCCATTGACCATGTGCGAGAAGTTGTCATTTCTGCTGGGGATGGGGAGAGAATGAGAGAGAGAGAGAGAGAGAGAGAGAGAGAGAGAGAGAGAGAGAGAGAGAGAGAGAGAGAAAGGTGGGTGGGTCATTCATTGTTTTCATGTTCACTTGTCTGTGATGTGGTCCTCTTGTCCTGCTGTTCTCACAGAGATTTGAGGATTAATATAAATTCTGGAGCATGCCTAGCTCAGGGCAGTCAGTGATTCAGGTTTGGGATTAGAATTCATTGAAACACTGGCAAATCATAAAATGTGATTTTAAAAAAACCCTTTCAATGACTAATGAACTCCTTTCCTTCTTGAGAACAAAACTATCCCATCGTTTATAAAGTAACTATGGTTCCTATCATACAATATCATCCCAGACTAAAGAATACTGAATGCACATGTCACCCATTAGAAAGAGCCAGGGTGAATGTCATTAAAGTGACCTGGTTTCAAAGACAGTACATGTGACACCAGGAGAAGTCCAAGTCCGTGGAGGCCAGAGCAGATCGGAGGTCAGAAATTTCTCTCAATACTTCCTTCATACCTTTCTATTTCCCAAACCTAACACAGGGCTTAGCACATAATGATATGTGATTTACTCCATAAAGAGAACTCTGTGATGAGGAAGGTTGGCACCTTCTCTGCAACCACAGTCTTAGAGCATTGTCTAAGAGCACTAAAAGGATAAATGACAATGTCAACATTCCCCAGCTAGTATGTGTCAAATGCTAGACTTGAACTCAGGTCTCCCTGGCTCTGGGGCCTGCTATCTATCTACCATACCATCCGGCCTTTCATCTTGTCACTTAAGAGATACTTAACGAATACTCATTGAATTGAATTAACCAGAAAGACTCTTTCCACATACTTCCTTTAACTATTATTAATGGGTCCATAATGGATTTTGTGGTTGTCTCGGCTGTCATCCTCGTTTGTTTGTTTGTTTTTAAAGTTGTTCTCCCTCAAAGAGTTGAGTTCATTTTCTTGGGTGAACATGGTATTTGGGAAACATTTCCTTGTGTTCCTCCAGTGCCTGTGCTCTACTCTTAAGAGGCCAACTTTGGTATCCAGAAAACACTGTTATTTTCTTTCTTGTCTCCCCTGATATTCTGAAAATCACAGGGAAAAGAAGATTAAATACTATAATCAGTCCAGCTGTGACAAACAGAGTCTGAGAAGTAGGGGGACAGTTAGTTATTTCCTGGCTCCTTTGAGCCCTTAGCCCTGTATAAGAGGAGGGAGACATTAATGAGCTCGCTTGCCCGAACTGCCTTTCTCCTCTTCCCTAAAGTATGTGCCAAAATCACGAGGCCCTCTAATTGCTCAGCCTTCCACCTCATTTTAGCACTAGAAACATGGCCAAGAAAGATAAACAAAGAAGAGATCTGAGGATGCTTAAAAATGCTAAAGGAGGGGAAAACAGGTTTGTTTTTTTTTAAGAAATATTTATTAGTTTTCTTTTTTCCTTCCTTTCTTGGCTCCAATTATAAATGAGAAGATTCTCTTTGCCTGAAAATCAGGATATCTTATTACCTTTGTCACATTTACATACCTTCTCTCATGTGATTCTGAAAACAACTCTGGGTGGATTATCAGATTACAGGATACCAGTCCTGTTATTTTTCTTGAGATCATTAGGTGGCCCACTGGACAGAGTATTGGATCTGGAGTCAAGAAGATCTGAGTTCAGATCTAGCCTCTGCCACTTACTAGTGCGTCAAGTCACATAATCACTGTCTGCCTCAGTTTCCTCATCTGTACAGTGAGAATGACAATGGCACATGTTTCCCAGAGTTATTATGACACTAAAATGAGAAGATATTTGTAAATCACTCTGCATACCTTAAGGTACTGTATAAATGCTAGCTATTATTATTAATTATTGCTTATGTGATCACAGGAAGTCATTCCCCACCTTAAGCCTCAGATTTTCTTTACTAATAAAATAAAGAAGCTAGGAAGATGATGTCTTAGATGATGCTATAATTGTACCCATCGTTCAAAGAACAATTTTAAGCCACACATCCTCCATAGAACCTCTCCTGATCACTCCAGCCTACTTGAATAATCCTGCTATCCTGAGCCATGTCGACTCCATTCTGTCTGGGGTTTTATTATGTTTTCTGAGGCACAAACACATCAGGCCCCTTCCTAGATTATTCTAAGGATGAATTGATAAGCTATATTGCATGAAAGAATGAATGAAAATAAATTTATGAAGTGCTCACTATATTTTGTACCAAACTAAGGATACAAAAAGCAAAGACCATCTCTGCCCTCAAGGAACTTATATTCTAATAAGGGAAACAATCTGCATAGGGGAATAGTGATCAGAAAGGATCATTTTGGTCCATAAAGTAATAGGGACGGTGAGTGAGGCCCTCTAGGGGTACATTTACAGACCCCTTTAAAGAGAAATGGAAAAGTTGGTTTGCTTGTAGTTCTAGAACTGTCCGCCGGGTGGAGCTGTTGAGAAGATAGCTGGGATATAAGCAGTAAGACAAGTGTGGTGGAGGTTTGCCTGAAATTGCTGGTGAGGTCATTTTTTTTCTGACCATTCAGGACAGTGGGGCCCCAGGGCAGAAGTTCCAGATATTTAAGAAAAGGTATATTTCAAGGACATAGACTCTGGTCCGCTGGCGGCAAGGTGATCGGGAGAAAATGGCTCCAGAATTTCGCTTCTCTGGAGTTCCCATTTTACTTCCAACTTCAATGGGGAAAAAAAAAGTTATGGAAAGAGGAAAATAGAGAAGAACCTGAGCCTCCAAAGCAGGAAATTGTGTAAGTGACTTGGAGAGGCTTGAATTAGTTAAGTGGGATAGACGAATATGGGGAAAGAAATTTGGCAAAATTTGAAAGTAACTGAGAAAATTTGAAGTAAGTCAATGTCCAGATCCAGCCATTGGTCTGGATTCAACTTCCAGCTTATAAGAGAAGCAGGTTCAAGGATGATTAAGGAGGATCTAAAAAGACTGAGAGGGACAAAGACATCTCAATTCCCACCCAGTTGCACTCATTTTGGAATTTTTCAACTTCTCTAGCTGCATTTGTTTTCCAATTTTTATTTTTGGCTTCTTGGGCTGAACTCATCTTGGATTTCTTTGACTTCTCCACCCCACTTCCATATCCAGTAAACACCGGCCCCCCTTCAGCTTTCTTTTTTGTATTGTCTTCCCTCATTCGATTGTAAGCTCCTTGAGGGCAGGGAGCATATTTCTATTTCTATTTGTATCCCCAGACAGCACTTAACACAGTTCCTAGCTCCTAAGAGGCTCTTTAAAAAATATGTATTTTTCACATTCTTTTCTTTTTGAATTTCAAGTTCCAAATTCTTTCCTTCCCTCCACCATTCCCCACCCACTGAGAAGGCAAGTAATATATCAATTATGAATGTGAAGTCACACAAAATGTATTTCCATATTACCCATATTTTTTAAAAAGCAAACAAAATGAAGAAAATGAGAAAATTATACTGTACTTGCATTGAGTTTATAAGTTCTATCTCTCTGGAGATGGATAGCATTTCTTCATCATGAGTCCTTTGGAATTGTCTTGGATCATTGTGTTGATCGGAGCGGCCAAGTCTTTCACAGTTGGTCATCCTGACAACATTTCTGTTCCTATGCATAACGAAGTTCCATTTCCTCTCACTCAACTTTACATTAGTTCATAGAGGTCTTTCCATGTTTTTCTGAAACTGTTCCCCTCATCATTTCTTATAGCACAATAGTACTCCACAATCATATGCAATAACTCATTCAGCCTTTCCCTACTTGATTAATATCCCTTCAATTTCCAATTCTTTGCCACCCCCAAAAGAGCTATTATAAATATTTTTGTACATATAGGTTCTTTTCCTTTTTTGATCTCTAGTAGAGGTATTGCTGAGTCAAAGAGTATGCAGAGTTTGATAGTCTTTCGATAGCCAATTCTGGCCCAGAATTGTTGGATCAGTTCACACCTCCACCAATATAGCATAAAAAATGCTGGCAAGTGTCTTTGCCAAGTGTCTTGCAAATCTAATTAGAAGGACTTTAAAGTAAAAGGGAAGGTAGAGGGAGAAAACTGCTTATGTGTACCCCCCACCAAGGTAGATGACATTAAAAATAGCTATAAAAAAGGAAAAAGAAAAACAGTGGGGCCATCCACAAATTCACAGAAAACAAAATCTAAAAAAATGGAGCCAGAAGCAAAACCCATGGCTTCAAGAGCCTCTGCACAATGAGTGCCCAAGTTTTAGGTAACAAACAAGAGAACCTAGAAGTCCTCAGCAAGAGGGCAAATCTAACCTGAGCAGTATCCCTGAGTCTTGGTGGGTCCCCTACTCTGGATGGGTATGCAATATTCAAAACAAGCAAGATAGGTGAAAGGGGAGTAAATGAGGTAGAAGTGTGTATCCAGAAGGTGTACTCAAGTAAGGACATCCAGGAATCAGAGGGGGTGCAGACAGAAGTATTTGGATGAAGGTGAAAAGAGGGAGAAACAGAAGTGATTTTGGGCACTGGAGTAGAGCACAAACTACCTGATCACAACCAGGAAATAAGTGAGGAACGTGCAATTAGATCACAAGCTGGGCATAGAGGCGTGAGAGATTTCAATTATCCAGACCTGCTACTACTTGACTCACTTTCAAAATAATTCTATCCTCCAAATGGTTGAGAAACAAAGATGAGGAAATTCTGTTCTGGCTCTAATGCTACTAACAGGGAGTGGAAATGACAGGAATGGAGGAGGGACCACTCCCTCCCAGAATCTGTAAGGGAGAAGGAAAGCTGGGCATAGTTTGGCTTACACCCTAGATCTGGGGAAAGAGGACTTCTAAGAGTTCAGTGGACAGATAGGTAGAATCCCATGGGGAAAAATGTTTCAGGGAAAAGTCAGTGCAGGAGAGATGGGAAATGCTCCAAGTGAAATAATGTAGACACAGGGGGAAATAATCCAAATGCGGAGGAAAAATGAGATTTGTCTGAAGAGATCAACATGGATGCTGGGATTCATCAATCAACTTAGAAGGAAAAGCAAATGTACAGAAGATAGATGGAAGGCCAAGTAACAGATGATGAGTATAGCAACATAGCCCTGTCCTATAAAAAGAGTGGGAGAAATATTAAATTAAATCAGAATGATCTAAGGCTGGGAAGGAAAGTGAAAGACAAAGCAATTTTTAAAACTATACTGAGAATAAAAAGGAGGCTCAAAGAAGCGATAGGATGTTTGGGGGGATGTACATAGGGTGATGACAACTGACAAGAGGGATACCTCAGACTTGCTCAAGTCTTTGTCTCTCCTTTCTCTGCAGAGGAGAATGGTCTTTATATTGAAATTACAGAATCACGTGACTGTCAGGAAGCTGATACCCAGACAAGTAAGGGGACAGTAAGAGAAGACCTCAGTGGCTTCAATTACCAGCTACCAATGAACTACATCCTCATGGCCTGAAAGAGCCAACAGGTGTGATCACTGAATCACTGTCGATGATATCTGGAGGATCATGGGAAATCGAATACATACCATAAGATTGGAGGAGGCCAAATATTGTCCCAATTTTCATAAATGGAAAGAGGATAAAGTCTGTAAACTCTAAGCCTGCAAGTTCAACTTCAGTTCCTGAGAAAATTCTAGAATGGATCATTAAAAATAGAAGGAAAACATGTAGAAAGTAAAGTAGGTATTACAAAGGGCCATCCTGGCTTCATTGAGAACAGAGGATTATATGACAGACTATCCTCATTCTCTTTATTGCAGCATTACTAAACTAGTAGGTGAGAGTGGTGCTATATAGACTTTACCTTGATTTTGGTAATGCCGTTAATAAAGACTCTCCTGCCATTCTTGTAGACATTAATATAATGATATGGATTTAGAACTAGTGAGTTGGCTGAACTCAAAGAGTAGTTGTTAATGGTGCCATGCCAAGTTGTATAGAGGATTGCCACAGGGACATACAACAGGGTTGACCCTGTGCTGTGTGTGTATATATATATATATATGTATATATACACACACACACATATATATACACACATATATGTGTATGTGTGTATGTGTGTGTGTGTGTGTGTGTGTGTGTATATATATATATATATATATATATGTACAATGTTTACACTATGTAAATACTAGCCAAGAAGAGGAGGAAGAGAGGGGTGACACAAAGTTTGGACAGATTGGATATGGAGGGAGGGATACTGGAAGGCAGAGTCAGAATCCAAAAGAATCTAGATGGGATAGAGCATTGGAATGCATCTGATAAGAGGGAATTCAGTAGGCACTGTACATTCTAGCATTTGGGTACAAAAATCATCTTCACAAATATAAGATGGAGGCATAGATAACCATGAGTTCTGAAAAAAGATCTGGGGATATTAGGGGACTGCAAGCTTTATGTGTCTCAGTAGTATGACATGGAAGCCCAAATAGCTAATTTGATGTTGGGCTGCATTAAGTGGGGTGTGGGTTCCAGAAATAAGGAGACAATAACTTTAATATTCTGTACTTTCTTGAGACCTTAGACCTCATATGAAGTATTACATTCGGTTCTGGAGGTCATGGCTTAATCAGAACATTGCTAAATTGGAGCATAGCCAGAGCCAAGATGCTGAAGGCCTTGAATTCATGCTATATAAAGGTCAGTTGTAAGAACTTAGCATGTATAACCTGGAGAAAAGAACACTGTGTGTGTGTGTGTGTGTGTGTGTGTGTGTGTGTGTGTGTGTGTGTGTGTGTGTATGTGTCTGTGTGTGTATGGTGGGGAGGAGACAAGAGAGCTGTCTTCACGCATTTCAAAGGTTGTTAAGCGAAGGAGGGATTAGATTTATTCTGTAGGATCCCTGAGGGCAGAACCAGGAGCAATAAATGTAAAATGTAAGGATGCAAATTTATGCTTGATGAGAGGAAAAATTAATGTGACCTTTGCCAAAGAGCATTTGGTTACCTAGAGTAGCAATGGATTTCCATTTCTTTTAGGTCTTCAATGAAATAAAGAACCCTTGCTTAAAGACCATCAATCCCAGAAGACTGCTGTTCAGCAGACCACATGGGGGTGCACAGGCAGCGAAGCAGAGTAGAGGTCTGGCCCTGGATTCAGGGAAGTCACGGTTTCTAGCCTCCCTCTGGCATGTACTGTTTGGCCATGAGCTATCTATAGTGGGGATTCCTTTTCTGTATGAGTTAGGCTAAATGTTGTTGGTTCTCTTCCAACTTTTAAATTCGGTAATTCTGTGCCTTGGGATTAGATGAGTGGCATTCTCCCTTTCTAAGGCATTCAGATGTCTTTATGCAAAGTTTTGGCTTATTTCAATTTCAGAGAAATTAAACAATAGTTTTGTTTATGTTAATAGCTCATTTGCTTTTCCAGATGTGTCATTTGAGGGCCAAGCAGCTGTTGGATACTACAAATTTTTAAAATCTCTGCTTTCTGTCCTAGAGGGAAGAGAAGTATAAGAATGTTTATAGGATGACAGGCAGATGTTTTAGTTGGTGTAACACTGTGAATGCAGTAAACAAAAGCTTCACTTTTATGAGTTCAAATCTGGCTTCAGACACTTACTAGCTATATAACCCTATGCAGATCACTTAACACTGTTTGCCTCAGTTTCCTCATTTGTAAAATAAACTGGAGAAGGAAATGGCAAACCACTCCAGCATCTTTGCCAAGAAAACACCAAAATGGTGTTACAGAAAGTCAGACATGACTGAAACGACTGAACAACAAGGGATCTTTATTTTTTAAGATGATAGCACCTATAATTTTGTAATTCTTTGACATCCTAATTTTCAATCCTATCATCAACTTTGTTCAATGTCAAATCATCTTGCTGAAGATGAGAATAAAAGAACCTTTTCTAATTGGCAGCATGGTATAGTGAAACTGGTCTGGAAACCAGAAGACCTGGGTTCCAGTCCTACTTATGACATAGACTGGTTGTGCACCTCTGAACCCTTAGTCACCTGGAACAACTCTTAGAGACTACAAGTAACAGAGAAAGTGTTGACCCACATTGCATCACAATAGAGAATTTCTTACATTAATGCAACAACAGGTGCAGTCCCCATCCCTATCCTTTCTCAACTGCACTCTGTCTTGTGTGCAAATTTAGCATGTTACTTACCTTCTCCTTCAAGAATATAGATCCAAGATTTATTGTTGTTCAGTCATTTTCAGTAGGGTTCTACCCTTCATGACCCCATTTGGGGTTTTCTTGGCAAAGATATTAGAGTGGTTTGCCATTTCCTTTTCCAACTCATTTTACAGATGAGGAAACTGAGGTAAGTAGGTTAAGTTGAGTTGCCTATGGTCACACAGGTAGTGTCTGAGGCCAAATTTTAACTCAGGAAGATGAATCTTCCTGACTCCAGGCCCAGCACTCTATCCACTGCGCTACCTAGCTGCCCTATAAATCCCGTAAGTCTGCTGTTTATCAATGGTGGTGGTATGCTGAGGCAGCAGGGTACAGTGGATAGAGGTTTGGCCTTAAAATCCCTCCTTGCTTCCCCCTCCCCAAAGAGCTGGGTATGCCATGGGAGAGGTGTACTGATTTCTACGGTTTGGATAAATATTATATACTGACGGTTTTCTAATACTGTTTTACCACACACAAGTTGGATTCCTAACCTTTATGAAATACAGAAATGCTTCACTCGTGCTCTTAGTTCAAATTTCCTTCAGTATAAAGACTTGAAATAAAACTGTAAATTCTTCAAGCATTAAGTTTCTTTCAATGATCAAGCCAGATTGTATTTCCCAACAATCATCTAAACAATTCCTCTCTTTCCCATCCCAAATAATCACATAGTTTCTCAACCATGTGTTTATGTGTAATGTAATAAATAAAATTAACTTTTATTGGATGAGGAAATTCACTGAGATTTTGAGGAGAAAAGAGATTCTCAGATGCCCTGAGTTCTCCATTGCAAAACACACTAAAGTGATGTCCCATTGAGTCAAATAAGAACCTTGGGATGGAGGCCTTCCTTATCTAAGATCTAGCTGAATACACTGATGGGGCTAATAAAATATCCATGATAATTTTTAATGTTTCTCTTTCTAAATTAAGAAAAGCCTAAAATCCTGGACTGAGATGCAGGGTAGCATAAAGGACAGAGACCTGACCTCTGTTTCAGAGAGATCTGAGTTCAAGTTCTGATTCTGACACCCACTGGTTATTTGACTGTAGGCAAGTCTTACCTCTTAGTGCCCCTATAATAATAAAAGGCAGCTAGGTGGCACTTCAGGGGATGAAGCACTTGACTTGGAGTCAAGAAGACCTATCATGTGACTCTGGGCAAATCATTTCATCTTGTTTGCCTCAGTTTCCTCATCTCTAAAATGAACTGGAGAAGGAAATGGTAAACTACTTCAGTATTGTTGCCAAGAAAACCCCATAGGGGGTCATGGAGAGTCAGACTTGACTGAAATAACTGAACAACAATAACATAACAAGAAAAACACAGGTAAGATACCCAAATGTCCAAGGCTTGGGATAATCCCTCTGTCCTTTTCTTGTACTCAGACTGCATCCGGGGTATTATGTTCACTTCTGGGAATGATTAACCTGTGGAAGGGAAGATATATGGAAAACACGATAGCTACCTTTTAGCATTTGAATGACTGTTTTGTGGTAGAGCATGAGACTTGTTCTGTTTGGGCCCAGAGGTCAGAACCAGGACCAATGGATGGAAAATGCAAAGAGACATTTAGGCTTCTGGAATTTCTTAAAGCATCAAGCATTTAAGACCATCCCAAAGTGGAATGGCTTGGCTTGGGAAGTGTTGTGCTCTCCCCACATTGGAGGTCTTTAAAAAAGTATGGATGACCTCTTGTCAGGGCTGCTTCTCTCTCTCTTTCTCTCTCTTTTCCCCCCTTCCTCCACTCCTACCCCTCCTCCGTCTCTGTCTCCTTTCTTCTCTTTCTCTCTCTCTCTGGGGTTATAATATTGAATGTTACCTCTAAGACATGATGGGTATCTTTGAGCTAGAAAGCTTTCAAACCATCCTTGGGTGTCTTCTAGGAGGTGCATCAAGTGAAAAGTTCTTTACTAGATTTATAGCTGATGTAGATGTAGAGACTTGTGCCCACCTCCTACTCACGTACCAGCTTGTCTGCATCATAGGTACCTGAGCCAAGCCAGGGACTTGTCAGCCAGTTCTTGCCCATGAATAACAACAAATAGGTGAAGGTTGATGCTGGGGTGGCCGTTACCCTATCCTCAAATATTTTATTCAAACTTAGGTACATATACATGTATATGTACACACACACTGAGCAAAGGTGGAGTTTAAAGAATTCTGTTATTCCTGTTAGATCAGAACCAAAGTCAATAGAATTGGCCACATGGTCTTTCATTGACAAAATTTTCATTTTTAGGTCAACCTAGCAATACCCCATCTTTAGTTGTATTACTGGTCGTCTGGATGGTTTTGCTTCTGAATCTCTCCAGAGACAGGAAGTTGTGTGGCCACTGTACTCAAAAAATAATGGAAAAAAAACCTAACCCAAGTCTGGGAAACCACAACAAGAAATCCATTTGAATTGGGGTGAAATCTGTTTCTATTTATCTCACCATTTGTATCCATTATTTAGAATCAACAAAGTTTCAGGGATTTGGGTTATTCTCTTCAGCGGGCTTCAGCTGTGAAGAAATACTACATTTTGTTTGCTCAGTTAAAGAGACATGGCACTGGATTGTTGTTATACTGTGGGTATGTTTCTTTGGAAATTCTGCTAGAAATAATATCTAGTTTGTGGAGGCTAGATTTATGATAATGACCTCAATGAATACCCTAGCTTCCACTCTGTATGGGATCTGTGAATCCTAGTGTCCTAGGGCAGGAATCTTTAAAACCAAAGAAAAAAAACAAAAGTCCATTGAAAACATGATGTAGAGTGAAAGTTGTCTCAATAATATGTAATTGGTCATGTCATTTTCTAGCACACTTGAGGTAGAGACAAATTTTATCAAGTCCTGGGCATAGGAGTAAGAGTCTTTTAGGTAGAAGTCACACTGCCTTAGCAAACATCCATGAAAGGTTATAGGGTTAATAATATATAACATTTCCTTTAGGGTACTTCCCTCCAATTTTACTCCTCAGTTCAGAAGTTGGTCTGTGTGTGACTATTCTAGGATTTTATAGTGAATGCTGACTACTTCTACCATTGAAAGGCATAAGTCCCCATCAGCGTATTTCCCATCACCAGTCAGGCATTAGGTTTAAATTACTTTCAGTAAAGGCATTTACTAAAATGTTATAGTAAGAACAGTTGGTATAAAACTTCTCCCTCTCCCAAAAAAGGTGAGGCATGGCACACTCTCCTATATATATATATATATATATATATATATATATATACACACACACACATATACACATATATATATATATATACACATATACATATATATATACATACATGCATACATATATACATTACAATGCCTGTGGGAAGAAAGAACATAAATTTAGAGCACAATGATATTGAGTCACACATGTAGAGAGCATATTTGGTAATGAGTAACTAATAATTCCTGTTCCTGTATGATCCTGTATTGTCCTGTATGGTTTTCAATATACTTTTGCTCTCTAGAGCTGCAAGGCTTCAATGTCCTTTCCGTCTTCAGAGAATCACCTTGAAGTTCACTTCTAGAAGATTGGTAGATGAATTGCTCTTTTGCTAGGCTGGACTTGCTCCCCTAAGGGCTTGGAATCTCTGCTAGACAGGTTGACCTGCAGGAATCCTTGGTCTTGCTCCATGATGGGTAGCTATAGTCACCACCTCCAACTCCAGATGCAGCTATAACACTCATGTGAGTAGTACTATTGTGTTTTTTGAGAAGAGACAAAGACTATTAGTCACTTGCAGAAGCCTCTCCAGTTCTGCTCCCTAGAGTCCTTAACTCTGAGGTCTGTCACTTCCTAGGCAGGAAGTAGGAGAGCAGAGGTTAGCATCTCCTTTTAACAACTCTCTTAGATTAAAAAAGCTCTAGAATGTTGGGTGAATTCTCTGGGGACAGTCTATGGGAGAATGTAAACAAATAACACAGGATGCAAAGGAAACAAGGGCTGTGATCTACACAGTGCTGGAAGTCCCTGCATTGACAAGGGGATAGAACCACTGAAGATCTACTGGTAACACTTTCTTTATCTCTTTAGGCCATCAAACTGATATTTGGATTTAAATCTTGGAGGATTACAACTTTGCCTCAGAAATTACCAATACATCAAAGGAAGCATTTCTCCCCAAATTGATGGAATTGTGAATTTTTAAAACCATTTGGGATAGCAATTTAGGATCATGCAAATAAAGTGGCTAAATACCCTTTGATGCAGAGAATCCCACTGTTGGGGCATATACCCCAGTTAAGCTGTGGATAAAAAGTAAGACCTTACATACATTAAAATTTTAGAGTGGCACTTTCTGTGATTATAAAAAACTGAAAACAAAGTAGATGCCAGTCAACTGGGGAATGGCTAAACAAGATATAGTGCATGAATGTAATGATATATCATTCTCTGTAAGAAATAATGAACATAATGGATACAGAAAAGCCTGGGAAGACTTACATCAACTGATTCAAAGTGAAGTAAGCAGAACCAAGAAAACAGTTTACACAATTACTGTAACATTCTGTAAATGCAAAAAAAATCACAAAATATTAGAAATCGAACATGCAGACTTAGAAAGAATAAGCATGGCCACCAAAAGGAAATATATGAAGACACTTGCCTCCAATCCTTTTCAGAGGAAATCTGCAGGTGTGGATCACTGAATATATTGCCAGATTTTCTTTTCAATGTTTTGATCTTTTTTTCTGATTAAAAAAATCCTCCTCTTTTCCTTAAAAAATACTTTATTATGAAGGATGACCCTCTGGAAGAGGAAGGAGAAAGGTGCAGGGAGAAATTCAAGTTATGTTAAAAATGTATTCACAAAAATATTTTTTAAATTCCAGACATTTTGACAGATTAGTAGTTTTGTTTTCCTACTTGCTTTATCATATCTTTACATTAATGTCAGATGGACAATGACCTGGGTCCAGAATTGAAGAGGAAGAACAATATGGGCTGGGATTAATTTTGGAATACTTTTTACATCTGTGATATGTGCTTTTAGACATTAAATTAAATTGAAGAAGATCCAAAGGAGAAAGAAATTTCCTTAAGATTTAGGTATTAATTGATCACTAGAACCTTGGACAGAGTAATTTCAGTAAAAGGCTGGGTCAAAAGTCAGGCTGCAAAAACCTGAAAAATGAGGGCATGAGTCAGCAAGAGGAGATATACTATTCTTTTTAGCATTTTGGTGGTAAAAGGAGAGAAAAGACAGCTAGCTGGTACAGTGGAGAGAGCACTGGTTCTGGACTCAGGGAGACCTGAGTTTGAATGCAACATCAGAAATTTTATTAGCTGTGTGACAAGTCACATAACCTATGTTTGGCTAAATTTCCTTAGCTGGAAAGTGAAGATAATGCTAGCATCCAGTACTTTTGTGAGGATTAAATAAGATAATATTTGCAAAGCACTTGGCACAGTCCCTGGCACGTGGTGGAAACTATATAAAAGGTCGTTGTCATTGTCATCATCATCATCATCATCGTTGTCTTCATTATCATCATCGTCAGTAGGAATACAGAAAAGTAGCTGGAGAGGGTGTCTGGGCCAAGAGAATTTTTTTTTAAGAATGAGAGAGACTTGATTATGTTTACATATAATAAATGCTCCTTTCTTCATTTTCCTTCCCTCCTCTCCTTCCTTCCTTCTGTCTTTCCTTAGAGTCATTCTTTTTCCTTCCTCCCTCATCCTGTTCCTTTCTCCCTCTGCTCCTTCCTTTCTCCCTCCCACCCTTCCTCCTTCCTTCCTTCCTTCCAAAAGGTAGATAAGGAGTAATGAATTTTTCAGCATTAATAACCCAGAAATCCCTCCAAAAATCAAGGATTGATTGTTGTTTTGTTTATTATCCAGAGTCAGGAAAGTGATGGAGAAAATGTTAGTAAGGTAGTTTAAATTTAAAAATGTGTCATGCATCTTCTGAGAGCTGATTGTTCCACATTTTCCAGCACACCATTGCCTCAGAGGCCCTAATCGTTCTTCTTCCACCTCCAAAAGCATATTAGGAGGGGACTTAACATTGATCCAAAGTTTGCCAGCATCACACATCTGTGACTATCCATTTCTCTACTGTACCAACCCTTTTTTACAATTGATAAGGTCCTCCTTGGGGCCTCCATCTTGGAGAAGGGCCCAGACTGACCATCTTTTATTCCCCTCCCTTCTTCACTTCTGACTCTGCATTTCTACATTTGCTTCATCACGGGCACTTTCTTCCCAATCTCCCTTTGGTGTGTTGTCTTGCTCCATTAGAATGTAAGCTTCTTGAGAGGAGAGATGGTCTTTTTGTCACCTAACACAGTGGTTAGCACATAATCACTTTGCAAATGCTTGTTGCCTTGTCTTTCCGGACAGGAAAAGATTCTCTCTCCATATGATTCCCCCTCTTCTTAGTTCTTTGAAGCCACATCTCAAATTTTCTGTCTTCTAATTTGTTCACATGGTAATCAGTCAACAAACACTTATTGTTTTTCACATAGCAATCAGCCAATGAACAAGTGCGTCCTGAACCAGTCCCTCTGAGGATGCAATTACAGGAGCCAATCCCTCCTCTCAAGTGCTTGCATTCTAATGAATCAGAGACCAGAAGTGCCTCCTGAGCCAGTCCCTATGAGGATGCAATTACAGGAGCCAATTCCTCCTCTCAAGTGCTTGCATTCTAATGGGGCTGAGACCACAAGTACCCACAGACAACACACCCCCCCCCACTAACATAATAGTAAGTACAGTATCTCTGTTCTCCCTGATAGACTGTTTTCTTTTAGAGTGCCTTAAAGCTGGAAAAATCCTAGCTGCCACCAGAATTTCACTTGTCAGGACAGGTTTTAGTATCAGAGATGCAAAGCAATTTCTCAACAACACATAGTTTTAATGATTAGCTGAAAAACTTATCCCCAGAATTCTACATGAGGGGAAAGCCAGAAAACATTACCAGATGCTCAGTTGTTTTGTTTTGTTTGTGTTGGCAGGCATTTTTTCAGCATTAGAGCTAATGACAGGGTTAATGGTGGGTGGGCTGAGGCTGATTTCTGAGGACCAGTTTGAAGAGTTCTCTGCTCCTTGTTGGCAGGAAGGACACAGATTTTTCTAGAATATTAACTCTCTTTTTTTGGTCATTCAAAACAATTTTCTGTATTAGCTATGTTAAAAAATACAAATCCCAAAACACAATAACAACTACAACCAAGAAAAAGAAAAATTCCAGGAAATATGCTTCTTTTGGCACTGTGAGGTCATCAGTTTCCTGTCTGGAGGTAAATAACATGTTTCATTATGAGTCCTTTGGAATTATGGTGGGTCATTGTGTTGACCAGAGTTAATAACTTTTTCAAAGTTCACTATCTTTACAATATTGCTGTTATATGTTGTTCTCCTGCTTCTGCTCCCTTCAGTTTTAATCGGTTCATATAAGTCTTCCTAGGCTTTTCTGAAATCATACCTTTTACTATTTTTTCTAGAACAATAGTTTTCCTTTGCATTCATATATCCATAACTAGTTTAGCCATTCCCAATTGCTGGACATCCTCTCAATTTCCAGTATTTTACCATCATAAAAAGAGTTGCTATGAATACTTTGGTACATATGGCTCCCTTTTCTCTTTCTTTGATCCATTTGTGGTCAAAAGTCATGTAGAGTTTAATAACTATTTGTACCTAGTTCCAAATTGCTTTCCAAAATGGGTACAATGGTTCAGAACTCCTTCAAGAATACATTAGGCTACACCAACTCTCAAAGACTATCAATCAATAAAAAAATTGATCATTGAGAAGTTAGTAAATGCAAATTGACTCTGCTATGTCTCACAATTCAATTCCAGTTAACAAACTCTTCTGAAACATCTATTATATGAAAGGCACTATGTAAGGTATAGTATTCACTACATTCAGGAACAGGTCATAGGAGGTCAAGAGTTAGAAGGAAGAGACGTTGGAGGTGTTATGTTTCAAACCATTTTGTACATGAGAAAATGAAGGCCCGGAAAGGGGAAGTCATTTGTGAACCTCCCCTTAGTTATCCCAGAATCAAATGCAGATCTTCTGATACCAAATTTCAAGATTTTTATGCTTTCCCAAAGGTTCAGAATTAGGGTCTGGGACTAAAGTTGGAAGGAATCTCAGAATTCATGCCCCACACAGTGTACACACATACGCACGTGCGCGCGCGCGCACACACACACACACACACACTCATATTTTATATATGAAGAAATTGAATTTGGGAAAAGTTAGGTGACTTGCCCAAAGTCACATTGGTAGTAAATGAAAGAGCAGTTACCTAACAATAAGTAGGTATTTGTCAAACCCTTTGCAAACCTGTTTTTTGTAATTGCTGCAGTGAGTAAAGTGCTAGATCTGGAATCAGGAAGACCTGGGTTCAGCTCTAGCTTCAAACTAGCCTTGCGGGAGCTGAGCAAACTGCTTCGACTCTATAAAATGTGAATGACAAGAGCATCTACCTCTCAGGGTTGTTGTGAGATTCAAATGAGATGATATTTATAAAGAGCTTTGCAAAACTTAAAGAGCTACGGAAAGGCTAGCTAGTATTAATAAATATAATTACTATTAATAGCCATAATCATTAATCATCATCATCACTACTATTATACCCAGACATCCTCTGGCACCACGGTTGATACGCTTCCTGTTGAACCACTCTGCCTTCCTAATTGCCCTCATATTCCACAACATTTCATGCCTAAAATTTTATCTCTCTCTGATTACAAATTAGCTACTCTAAAACTTTCGTTTTAAAAGAAGCAATAGCAACTTGCCACAAAATGTATGAAGTCATAATTATGAAATGATACCCTAGTGGTGGCATTTCCTGTAGAACTAAAGCCAATCACAGCTGTATAGCTTCATAGCTCTGCTCAAAATCTTATGAAAGGCCTACATATGGAGCAAAAGTCACAAATGTGACCAAGACAACCAAAATCACAAGCAAGGAGAAAAACATCCCTTAACCGATTTGCTTTCCCCACTCACCCACATTCTTGTAGCTTCTGCACAGAATCTGTCCCCATCACAGCCAATCAGCAAATGAATTGGAGATAACAGTGGGCACAGAAGGCCCCTCATGGTTCAAAGGCCAATGAAAAAGATCTGCCTTCTTTTCTTGGTCTTCAGTCATGAGCAAATGAGATAGAGTAGATTTGGATTCAGAGGATAGGGAATAAAATCTTACCTCTACTCTGTATTATTAGGATAACTTTGGAGGAGTTGATGTATTTCTCTGGAACCCATTTGTGGGTAGATTACATAAACTGTCTCGTGGTTCATACCTCAGAATTTGGATTACTCCCACCTACAAATTCTAACAGAGGCTCTGGTTCTTGATAAGATGGGCCTCTAGTAAAATAATAGCCTTCAGGTATCACCCAGGTGAATATGTCAGCATTAGGGCTCACATGTTCAGAGTTTCCAATGAAGTTTCTTCTGGTAGTCTTAGGGCAGAAGGGGCCTTCATAGTCATGCCATTCAGATCACATGGAGTCGGGGCTTGGATTGGGACATCTTCAATTCATCTGGTCATACGTGCTTTGGCCACAGGGGGAGAGGCATAGGCTCTGATTCTGCTCATGTTCAAGCACTTGGACTTTGGGATGTCAGTACAATGGCTTACCAAACCCAGTGGATTTGTGATTTGTAATGATAGAGATCATCATCAGACTATATTAGGATATAGGGCTCATACTCTGGCCCCTGCCTTAAGGATTTACATAGCTAGAAGCTTCCAGTTGATCCCTTAGTGCTTGTGATGAGGAGAGCTTGTGTCAAATGGGACTAGGCACTAAAATTGGAAGTCATCCTAAGGAGTCTTTTAAAAAGAGAGGACAATGTTTATATCTTCCTCTTCCTCTCTTTCAAATGAGCCTCCAACAATGGTCTCTTGGACTTCTAATGGGAGTAGAGAGGGAATTTCTCTTCCCCTTTATCCCTGCCTTCCCAGAACTAGCTATGATGGCCACATGCACATTTCAGGGAGTACATGTGCTGCCTAGGTGACTCTGGGTCTCAGTCTGACTGCTTTTCCTGATTTATTGTTCTTTGCCTGAGCAGAGGTTGCTAAATAGTGATGGTGAGAGAGAAATGTTTCCACCCTTGGTGGCTACTTCATGAGCTCAGGAGGTTCCACGTCATTGAGAGGTCCAGGGGTAAAGTTATGTTATTCTCAGGGGTGATGCCCACCACCAGGAAAATGAGGCACCCATTCTTGTCTGATATTGTAAGATAATGAACTTTGAGAGAAATATTCAGACAATTCAGACCAAGGTGAAAAGGAAGTCTGTTTAGTAATCTCACAAATCTCCCAGGACTCCTGACCGCCTCAGAGAGTATAATGGAGATAATGAGTTACATGTGTTTTCTGGATCAGTTTATGTGATCCTGTGAGTCCTTTGCATCCTTAAGGCTTCTGGGAAATTCTCCTAACCTTGGGGAGAATGTATTAAGAGTTCTGGGCTGTAGTTTATGCTTTGTGTATTTGTCTATATGGTCTCCTGAGTCTTTTGTGTATTATGTATTTATTTTGCGGTGGGGGAGATAAATAGCTGTCCTGTATATGATAACTACTAGTTTGTACTATATGTTGGGCAACATTTTTAGAAGAGATTCTGTTGATTCCTTTTGAGAAGACCTTAGACATGAACCAAACTTAAACTTTACATAAGGATTTTCCCCAGTTTTCTCCTGGGCGGGGAGGTAAAGGTATAATGTGCCAGAGACTGTGAGAAAAAAACCTAAATCCCATCTTTTAGGGCTCAGGATCCCCAAGGCTGAATATAGCATCTACATGTGCCCAGGACTGGGGTCTCTTGCAGTAAGATTGTGCCCTTCAGTCTGTAGGGTATATACAGAATCTTTGACTTACAGAATCACTGAATTTGAGCATTGGAAGGGATCTCAGAAGCCATCTAGTGTAACCCATATTCAGAAGAAATGTTGCTGTCATTATTCATCCCTCATTCTGGAAGAGAACCAATGTCTTGACTTGCTCATGAATTAGATTTAAGTGAGACAGAGCTGTGCAACCCTGTCTGCCTCACTCTCTCTTCTAGAGTCATCAGAGTCCAGTGGCAAGACAAAAGTCAGAATGACTGATGATGGTCAAGAATTCCTTTTGGAGAAAGAGAGAGGGAGATGGAGAGGGAGAGGGAGAGGGGGAGAAGGGGAGAGAGAGAGAGAGAGAGAGAGAGACTGAGAGAGAGAGAGAGAGAGAGATCGAGCACAACAGACAGGGACAGAGAGAGAGCCAGAGAGACAGAGACAGAGAGAGAGGAAGGAAGGAAAGAAGGAAGGAAGGAAGGAAGTGAGGGAGAGAGGGAGGAAGGGAGGGAGGAAAGAAGGAAAGAAGGAAGGAAGGAAGGAAGGAAGAAAGAAAGAAAGAAAAAGAAAGAAAGAAAGAAGGAAAGAAAGAAAAAGAAAGGAAGGAAGAAAGGAAGAAAGAAAGACTTCAGGAAATATAACAGAACCATAGAGTTTGAGAGTTGGAAGGAACTTCAGTGGCCATCTAACCAAACCCATACAAAAAAGATATGCTACTATAACATCCAACAAGTGGTCATTCAGATTTTTCTTGAAGACCTCAAAGGAAGGGGAATCCACCAGTTTTCGAGCTTGTCTGTTCCACTTTTGCATAGCTCTAATTATTAGACAGTCTTTCCCTTTACACCAGCCCTAAAGTGAACCATCCCAGTGCTCTTCACACCGCCCTATGAGGCCAAGCAGCAGCTGAATTCCTCCTGCTTGCGACAGCGCTTCAAATACTTTAGGATAACTATTTTGTTCCCCTGAGTCATTTCTTCTCAATCAATACATTGCTTAACAAGCATTTATTAATTCTCTATTATGTACCAACTAAATAGCTTCATTTCCTACCATTGCTCCTCTGATGACATAGATCCAATGCCCTTCATCATCCTTGTTGTTCTCCTCTGGACACACTATAATTTTCCAATTTCCTTCTTAAATTGTGATGCCCAGAATGGAACTCAATACTCCAGATAAAGTCAGAGAAGTGCAGATTACATAATGATTTTCACCTTTAGAAGCTATATTGCCAATGTAGCCAAGGTTTTATTAGCTTTCTGGCTTTCACATCACACTGTTGATTTGAATTGAGCTTGAAGTCTGCTAAAAACTTCAGATTGTTTTCTTAAGAAAAAGTGCTGTCTAATTCGAGTAAGTGCTCTTAGGCACGCCTCCACAGCTAGGCTAGCAACATATCCCTCTCAGGGTTCTAAGAATACTCACAAAAGCTGGGTTTTCTTCTCTTTACTGTTACCTCCTCAGGTACCCTTTCCAGTGTGATGGTTAATCTCCAGTGGTTAATGTCCCAGTTATTTTATATACAGGGTGTTCCTAAAGTCTGGACACATAGGAAATCTCATTAACATCTCATTAACCATGTCACCAAAGATTCTGTGTTGTTCAGTGACTTCGTTTTCTGGGGTATGCTAAAGTAGAAGGTATACTCAATGAAAATCACAGATGCAACACACTTGATTGAATGCATAAACACATAAAGAGTGAAATGTGCTAAAATTGACAGCAATGTGGAGTTATTGCATCGAGTTCACATGAATCTTGCAAAGCGCATCAATCTTTGCAACACAAATGATGGAAATCATACTGAAGATGTTATTTGTTAATATTCCAATTAAATGAAATGTTGTTGAAAATTTCATTCATTTCTTGAAAATATTCATTTTTGCCCATTTGTCCAGACTTTAGGAATACCCTGTACAAAGGATTATCTATTTTAAATTTATAGCAGTAACAGAAGTACAAATCTGCCCCCCAACAATTCAAGAGTACACTGTCCCCTTTACCCTTTCTTTCCCTGGGGAGAGTGGTCTCAGGCTTAACACAGTTTCTATATGGCACATGTCCCACCCAGTTCATATCCAAATGTCCCATGCCTACTGGATGAGTTATTGTCTTTGTTATCAACAGGATGGATTGTGAAGGTTTCTCCTTGCTCCTGGAAGTTCCTGGTAGCCCAAAGCTGGACCAGATAGCTTCAAAACCCAGCTCAGCTCTTACACCCCATACAAGACTAGCTCTTTAGATCTTGCGAAGTTTTAAATTTTGGTCTTCTTTACCTTAAATTTTAAAAAATGTCAAGGCTACAAACTGAAGCTTGTATTCATGGGGCCATGTGTTTTCTTCATTGCTGTGAATGAAAAGTCCAAGACACAAAGTTTCTGGGTAATTAATAATAAATTTATTAATTAAGCTAGCAAATAATCAATAAATTGATGGTCAGTGGTTTCTCTTGGTAATGAGAGAGAAAAGATCATAGACATCATCCACTGACAAATACCTTTGGAAAAGTTGGTGGCCCTGACAGGTAGAGATCAACCCTGAGTGGCGAACTATCAATGAAGAGGCAGACATATCAATGAGGAGGTGGACTGAACGCCTTTAGTTCCTCTTGCTGAGAACTTGCTTGATCATGAGACTCAGTTGCCTCCAGCTATCTGGACAAAAGAATTCATTTCCACCTAGACCACTTAAGTTGGACAATGGTGGGGTTACCCAGGCTTGAGGCTAATGCTCTTTGGGGCTGGAATTCACCTAGATTAGATGCTCTTTACATTTTAATTAGAAATGAGGTCTCCAAGTTGGGGGGGGGGTGCGGTTCCCACTCAAAATTGAGAAATTAGGCCAATATAATTTTCAGCTTTGTCCTTCAGAAAAGGGCTGAATGGTCTATAAGGGCTGGCTGGTCTTTGAATGAGGAAGAAGAAAAAAAAACCCATTAGTAAAAGTAAAATTAGTAATTAGTAGTAAAAAAAGGAATTAGTAAAAAAATACCTATTAGTAGGAAAATAGTAATTTTTCTCATCATGTATTGAGGGCTCAAGGCCTCTCCTCTTATAGTATTGTATTTTACCAGAATGCCACTGCACTGGAAAATGGCAAAATCAATAAGAACAAAGTCAACATGTACCTTTTGAAAACACCCTCAGTTACACCTGTGAAGTCACAGCCAACGAAAGAAGTCTATTTACCACATGCTTAGAAGACTGGGACTAGTTACAGAATATCTACACATGTTCCAAAATCAAGGTGAGAATTTCATTAGCCACACCTTCTGTACATACTCATAAAGTCTTGCTCATTGGCAATCCCTCCATTGTACTTCCTCATTGTGTACTGTTAGAGCTGTTCTTTCTTTTATACCAAGACTTTATACTTATCCCTCATGAATTTCATCTTGTAAGATTCAGGTCAATGCTTGTCAATTTCTTTTTAGAACATGTCTTTCATCCAGTGTGTAAGCTATTCATCTCAGCTTTGTGCCATCTGTGAATTCAATGAATCTATGCATTGATTCACATAATTTTTTAAAAATGTTGAACAGCACAGGGCCAAATTCATATCCTTGGGTCACTGAACAAGAGACCTCCTGCCATTGAACCCTGGCATTGAACCAGTAACAACTCCTCTCATATTCCTGCTATCCCGCTAGTTCTTAATCCATCTGGTTGTATGATACTAGTCCACCTCTGTCTTTTATCTCCACAAAAAGATGTACGAGATGTTTTCCAAAATCTAAGTGAGCTACGCCCATGATATTTCTCTAACTCACTAATATGATAATACTGTCTAAAAAGAAAATGAAGATAGCCTGGTATGACCATTTCCTTTATATGTTATGTATCAAGAAGGTGGATTTTAGTGTGTGTTAAGGTGGATTTTTGTTATTCTTAGAGTTTAGTTTCCCAGGATCCATGGCCATAACAATCTTTATTTCTCAGGCTCATGGTTCAAAACATCTCCACCATGCTTGCGCAGCATTATATAATGATCAATAATATAAACATTTGTGCTTAAGTTGTAAATATTCACTGTGCCTGTGCAGAGATAAAACAGTGAGAGAATGTAAACTTGTGAGACTTTTGCTGGCACTATGCTTTCTTTGTCTGTTGCCCTGTAAAGCAGGTGGGCACTGGTCAGTAATTCAACCCTTAGGGTTGAATGTATAAGCTGGAATGCAGTATGTACCTTGATCAGCCCCCAACAAGGCTTAGGGGATAATATGTGTTTGTCTCAACCAGCCCCCACTGAAACTTGAGGGAACTTAGGGGAGTTCACAAACTGTGCCTGTTTCGATTGACCCCGTTGAGACATAGGGGTAGTTGTCCCCCCTTCTTACCAGCCCCTATGAGAAGGGTGATTAGGGAATGCTATAGGAGTTGGTGCTCCCATTATCAGCAAACTCCCATTGAGAAGACTAGACTAGAGTAAAGTAAGATAAGCTCTCCAAAGCTATCTTCCTGTCCTTCCTGTCTGACCTGATCAAGAGTGAATTTGTGCTAGCAGCCCTCCTGTGTGTTTACCTGTCTTACACTACTCCTTTATAATCCCTTTATGTTCATCGACTATGTATATATGTATCATTTTTAGAATTTTTCACAGGAGTCAAAATAAAGCTCACTGGCTTTCACTTTGTGGATTCTATTCCCTTTCATTTTTATTTTTTTTAATTTTGCCAAAGTTTTCCCTCTGACAAACTTGCAGTTCATTTCCCACTCCCCATTATTTTTCAAATATTACTGATAGTGACTCAATAATCATGTCCTGAGGATGTAGTACATCTTGGCCAGGTGGCTTGAATTAATCAACGGCAATTAGGTACTCTTTTACAATCTTTTTACTTACCTAGGGGATTAGTTCCTGTT
This sequence comes from Trichosurus vulpecula, assembly GCF_011100635.1. Classification (NCBI taxonomy): domain Eukaryota; kingdom Metazoa; phylum Chordata; class Mammalia; order Diprotodontia; family Phalangeridae; genus Trichosurus; species Trichosurus vulpecula. Next base: position 139,485,891 of record NC_050578.1, read on the forward strand.
AGTCACTTTTTTTGTTCTTTCATTTCCAGTATAAGGCTCATCCGTCTTGTCAAAGGTTGCAAAGTAAGCATCAGGCAGTCCTGCCTTCTCTGTATTGACATCATCCTACCCACCCCAAATGAACATCCAGTATCTTCTTTGATACCCCTTTTTCTCCCAACTTTTAAAAAAAATTCTGTCTCTTTCTGTCTGTCTGTCTCCATCTCTGTCTGTCTCTCTGTCTCTCAGTCTCTCTCTCTCTCTCTCATCCTTAGCTTCTGCCATCAGTCTTGCCTCATTCTGAGATTTTGAATTCCTGACACTATTTTTAGAAGACCACACCACACTTTAAAATCCATCCACAGGAATCTCATCTTGCTATATTTTTCATTTTTAATTGAAGTTTGCAGGAAACTTCCTTGTGTATATACATCAGTCTCTTAAACAAATTCAATTTTCCCTCTTGTAAAATTGAAAATTGATTTGAATTTTATTTTGCTAAGACTTAGTCAAGCTTTATTGAATATTCTTTTTTGAAGTTAATTCCCCTTATAAACTTCACCCACTGCCCCACAACCCAAAGAAACTTTCCTAAAGGTCAAGCTTTTGATCTTGTAATTACCTCCACCTTTAAAACCACTTTCCAGAGAAACTTGATTAACGTAAAAGGTCAAATTTCATTAATTTACACTATCGTAGCAATTCCCATCACCTGGGAACCTTTGTCTTGTGACTCCAATCACAATTACATGTCTTGGCTGTGGATAAGAGGGTTTAGGAAGGGGAGGTCCAAATGATGTAATCTCAATTCTGACCATGTAATCCATAAATAATCGGAAGAAGACACACCTATGTTGCTCAAGATTTTGCTCTATATCGTCTTGCTAATTGTTACGAAAGACTGTGTCAGCCCTCACTTAAGGTCTTTGGCCATTGAGGGAGACCATTGACCTAATTTATTGGTTACTGCTAGCCTGACTAATAAGTTCGTCATGCTTAGGACTTTGTCTCTCAGTTTATCTTAATTTTCAAAAGCAACACTCCTTATTGGAATTATTCCCTCTGTGTATTCAGAATTGCTTTTTTTAAAGAATCTCCCATCTGTTAGACTAATGTTTTATGTAGAATTTTAGTATGTGAGTGCTTTCCTATATTTCCTCTGAAGACTTTTTAATCTGATTTCCTGAAAGCTAGAGTGCCTGTCAGACTATACCTAGGCTTTTCTTTTCTTCCCTCAAACTAACTCTAAGAAGAAATGTGACATTCCCCCAAGGTTCCAATCATTTACATAACAGCAAACAGTTCCTTCCTGTTAGTGAGAATCAAATAGAGAAAAGAATTTGCTCTTTTTTAAGGATGAAATTGTTAAAGCAAAGCAAGAAGCTATCAGCTGCTATGCTTTTGGCAGAGAAAGAACTCTAGCAGATGTCCGAATAATTGGAGTCCTCCGTTGCTACATTATCATGTCCCTGTGCCAGGCTGGTGATCTGTTTTCTAAACTCTTCATCTGTTTCCTTTTTCTGCCTAGGTGGTCTGTAGTAGCGTGCTAGTAAATATTTAACAACCAGTTCTCCGGGGGGGGGGGGTAGTGGTAGAAAAAAGTGTACATTTTAAAATTTAATCTGCATTATTAACATTTTCTTTCTCTTGACTGTCTAGAAAAATCAACAAAACAATAAACAAAGCCTGATTTGTAGCAGTTGCCAATTTCTGAAATGTAAATACAATTTAACAATTGGCTTTCAGAAGCTGGTTTAAGCTGGCTCCAGCACACCCATGAATACTCCAAATGAGAAGATCAGTGTTTTTCCCTCCTATGACCTTCACGGAAATGTTCTCCATCCTATTTCCCCCTCTGAATCCTGGATTTCCTCACATGAGCTTACCTTCTTACTATGCAATGTTACTTTTACCTATCTTGTTTTACCTTTTTTTTACCCTCCCCCCCCTTTACCTATCATGTTCTTTTTGGGAAAATGTATGCCCATACATAGTAATAGTTTAGTCATGTGAATCATTCCACAAAGAATCTGGGATAACTGAGGTCAAATATGTCTCCTTGCTTTAGGACTCAGTTCTTCTTTCCTAAAAGTTGAGCATTTGTGTGAAATGGGTCCACAGTATGTCTCCACCTACATTGTTGTGCCTTGTGATTCTCACATGGACACATGGCTACCTGTGCATGTGGCTACCTGGGTACCTGGCTCCTAGAAAGGGGCAGCAAAGAGTAACAGGCATTTCTGAAGGGCTTCACCTAAACTCCATGATGGTCTTGAACAGCAATGGTAGTCTTTATTCAGCCAATCAGGAATTAGCAGACTACAAGACTTCTTGCCACCTATCTGCTCCTGCTACTGGTTTCTTCAACAAGCTTCAACTGGAAAGCTACTTTCTGACCAATAATAACCCCCTGCTAAGCCTTCCTCTCTTGGCCGTCTTTCAATCTCTTCACCATGCCAACCTCAACCTCAGCAGCCTCAATGGCCTAAATCAGTGTCTCCAGGCACTTAGCACCTCCCCTTTCACTTATGAAGGAACTCACCAAATCTCCCTTTTGAAATCACTCAGACTTATTTAGTCATCTCTTGATCCCAAAAGAATTTTATGATGTCTCAGTTTAAAAAAAAATCATCTTAAACAGTTATATGCAAATGAATTAAGGGACTATTATGTCCTGTAGCTCTAAGTTCTCATCGCACTCCGTGTCCCTGAAACCACAGTTCTTCATGCTCACATCCCCTCCCCCGCCATTTTAATAAATAAAGGCTAGTTCACTCCCCCTTTAAACCACTAAACTATTCATCATATTTGTCAGTTCAATTTTTTTATCCCAACAGCTCTAGCCCCATCTGACAACTGCGCTTCTTTATACATCAATCCTAGCAGCTTTTATTAAACCCATGGTGTTTCTCCCATTCCCTTCTATGACAGAAATAATACATGTTACTAGTTGATTTAGATATTTTTCTTTATGAAAAGTACTTTTTTGGACCCTTTCAGCACTAAACAGCTCCAGATGAAAGGACAGTACCTTGAAGAGATAATTCCATACATGTGTATATCCATTCAAAGTCAGTGGTTTTAATAATGTCTCTTTTCTTGCATTTCATCTCCTAAGAATTTCTGAATATCTCAACCATCATTCTTTGTCCTCTATGCTAGCTATTCACTATAGTATCTAGCTCAGGATACACATATACAAGCTCCTTGCTCTTGCATCCAGCTTTGTTTAAAGCCTTTTATACTAGATATGAAAGACACCTAACGAATATATTATAAATGACATTTTAAAAGTGTACTTCATCTCTGACCTGGAATCAGTCAACCCTATATTTTAAGGCATGGTTTAGAAATCTGTACACCATTAATGGACATCACCTTCTTGGCTAGCCCTTCACTTTTCCTTTTCCACATCCTTTGCCATCACTGAGCAACAGTTAGAAGAAAATGTAGTCTGTGCCTCAATGCTCCTCAGTCTTCCACCCCCCCCCCCAGTCCCAACTATTAGCCATACTTTTAGGTTTCTTTTGGCAGTGTTACTCATACTCAAAAGATTCATAGGAAGTCGGTGGTTGTCTATTTTGATAAATTCTGGAAGGTCGTCTAGTTTTGAATACATACCCTGGGAAGACAGTAGACCTTTCTATTGCTGTAAAGTTGACACATATCTATTTTTTGTGCTCCTGAGTTCCAAATACTATTACTACTCTTTGATTCTTCTGCAGACTCTTGCTAGAATATCTTACTCAGATTGCTTCTGTTGCCTCACTCTTTCTTTGCAGGACAAGCAGGTTCTTATAATCCAGCTCCCTTCTCTTCAGGAAGAGCCTCTAATCTGTTTTAAAAAGTCTAATTGTGTAGCCATCCTTTTCATTCCCTTTCTACTCTGGGCAACATTCTTCTACTCTCTAACTTCCTAAAAAAGAACTAATTTCCCCTCCCCATACTCCTTTCATTGATACTTAGCTTGTGTTCCTTTAAGAAGACTTCATTGAGCCTCACAACGTGGAGTATAGAAAGGGGTGCTTTGACTTCTTTCACTTTGTCTTCAACAGGGACATCAATCTATACATAAAACAGAAATAACAACCATTCAGTTGGGACAGAAATACAAGTGTCACACAACTGATGGAAATCAGAGACAGAAGGACCCTCTGAGGACATCTATTTGACAGACGAAGAAACCGAATTGTGGGGAAGTGAAAAGATTTACACACAAGTTAAACACAAGTTTGCCAAAAGAGAAGACATCAGAGGTAGGATTTGAACCCAGATCTGTTGACTCCACAGCCAGCTCAATGTTAACATTTTTAATATTGTTTTAAAAATAAATTACTTGTGGGCATTTATACCTCAACCCTAAGCAATATTTTTATAGCCAGTTCACTATTAGTAACTTGGCAATCCTATTCACCTTCTTTATCATAGTCTCAACGACAATTTCACAATCATACTCCACTTTCTTTTTCACCTTGTACCAATATCCCATCTGTACCTTGCTTCACCTACTGATCCACTGTATCATTTTGCTTTGCCCTTTAGTTGTTCCATTTAACTTTTCTTACTTACTTTGATTTATCTTGCCAACTACCTTCGCCTTTTCTTTCTTAATCTTCTTCATTAGATTCTACTCCCTAAGCATCCTGGGATGTACATAATCCCCCTTAATCCTTTTATATCCCCTTAATTGTCTTTGATCCTACTCCTTTAACCTGGGTATAGAATATGGACCAATATCTGGGCCAAGAGATGATTTTCCTTCAAAATTTCCCTCAACTTATCTCAAATTTATCCAAATCCCCTCTCCATTCCCAAATCAACATCTTATCTTGCTCAAATACTATTCTCTCCTCATATTCCTTCCAGAATCTTCTCCCGTGGAAGCCAGAAGTAGAATCTCTCCCCTACCTCAATGTGCTGGCAAATATTTCATAACTGGCTGTCCTCCAAAAAAAAAGTATGTGGAACATACTCTGAAGTTTATTCTGCATTATTAATATTTTCTCTATCAGTTTCTAAATTTAAAACAATGAATAAAACAATGAATCAAACCCTGATTCATAGCATTTGCCAATTTCTGAGATTAAAAATGATCACACTGAAAACTTAGTGATTCTTATTCTGTATGGGCATGAAACACTTACCCTTTTATGTTCTGGAATAGCTGCAAATTTCTATTTCTCAGTGCCAGAACTAGCTATAGGAAAATGGAAAACAAAAACTTTGAGCTGGCTCTGCTGCTGCTGCTACCTGTGTGTGTCTCCATGCACAGACACAATTAAACTAGTAGCAGTGGGAAGAGTGTTGGATTTAGATTCTGAGTACTCCACTTGGTCGCACACTCCTTGTATGACCCTGAGAAAGTCATCATCTCTTTAGGGCCCAGGCTCATCTATAAAATGGGGATATTTGACAAAATCTCTAAGGTCCCTTCTAGCTTTCAATTTGTGGTCCCATGAGTAAGAGCTGTTTATATCATGGGTGCTCAACAAATGTGTGGTGGGTAGGTAACTGCATAGGTGAAAAAGGGACCTTATACATTAAAGACCACATAGCCTGTTGTTGTTCAGTAGTTTCAGTCATGTTCTATTCTTCAAGACCCCATTGTGGGGTTTTTCTTGACAAAGAAACTGAAGTGGCTTGCTATTTCCTTCTCTGGGTCATTTTACAGATGAGGAAACTGAGTCAAACAGGGTCAAGTGACCTTTCCAAGGTCACACAACTAGCAAGTGTCGGAGGTCAGATTCGAACTCAGGAAAAGGAGTCTTCCTGATTCCAGGCTCTTCATTCTATTCACTGAGCCATCTAGTTGCCCCATAAACCTCTTTAGTGAACACTAATTCCATTAAACAGAAATTTGCAGCATTGGTTTAGAGCTGGAAAGGGCTTAGTAGTCATGTATTCCGGTGTCCTATTTTTTTTCAGAGAAGGAAATTGAGTCTCAGAGTGGTTAAGTGATATTTTCAAAGTCCCACAGGTCATAAGTGGCAGATCTAGATTTTAAATTCAGGTCCTCTGACTTCCAATCCAAAATTGATGGAGGATGGAGGAAAAAAAACATACGCATACATAATAACAGGCATAAGGACCAGAAAACTGCTTCAGTTCCTTTCCTTTAAATTGTACTTACTCTAAAGTGCCAAATAAAATTTAACCTGAAAGTTAAAAACTTCGGAATTGTTAAAGATACAAAAATTATTTTATGCTTTAGAGCCAGTCACCAAGCCTCTGCTTATGAGTATGCATGCTTCTTCCAATTTCCCCACCAGGATTATCATGAAAAAAATGTTAAAGGTGAAAGAGGAAGCATCTTTTAATTAAAAAATTTAGCTGTTCCTATTCAAATATCCACAATCTTACAGCCTGATTGATTTTCTCCACAGATCAAGTGTAAGATAGACTATGGAAATGTTTATGAAAAACCACTTGACTGAAAGATGTGGGAGTAGAATGGGGCAGGTGGGGGTTGGGGCATGGGGGTGGTGTTGAGTGGGAATAAGAATTATATTCAGAGAACATATTCAACAGGCTTTAAGAAAGAAAAACTGTTTTTTCACAGGACCATGAACCTCATGCCAAAAAAATAAAGAAGTTCTTTTCCACCTGATCTGAAGGTACATAATCCTCTAAAAGCCACAGAGAAAGAAGACAAGGTACCCAACTTCCCTTGCTAGTCTTTCCCTCCAGGAGCTTATCTGGAACTCTGGCTCTCATCTATATATTAAAAAAAAAACACTCTGGTATTCACCTGTAAAGGCAGAAAAGCACTCACCCTTTTGTGTTCTGGAAACATGAAATAGCTGCAAATTTCTCTTTCTCAGAGCCGGAGCTAGCTATGGGAAAATGAAAACTAATAACCCACTCAACGCTAAAAATCATTCGAAGTCATCAGACATCATTGTACTTCATCCAAAAGCAGCAGTATCCCTCACAAAAAAGTGCATCTTTGGCAGCCGGGGGTCAGACAAAACAAGGGGCTGTTGACCCTTCGGCAAACCCTGGAGGGTGACTTCTTGGAAAAGACATTGGCAATGGAAACACAGCGGCTTAATGGAGAGTTATCAGTTTCAAGCGACCATTTATTACTGGCCTGACACGTCCTAGGCACTGTTTTGGGTTGATGTAAAGCAAATACAAAAATATAACAATCCGTGCCTTCAAGGAAATTACATTCTAAGAGGGAGGAGGATGGAGGAAAAACATGCACATACAAAATAACAGGTGTAAGGACCAGATAGACAACACACCAGTGGCTTCGTTGGCATTATTGTTGCTGATCTTTCATTCTGGAAGAGGACCAAGAACATCAGGAGGGCAATGTCTTGACTTGCAGGTGAATTGGATTTGAGTGAGATAAAGCTGTGCAGTCATCAGCATCACTCTATCGTCCACGGTCATTGGAGTCCAGTGGCGAGATAAAGGTCAGGACAACTGGCCACGGCCCCAGGTGCTGTGGGAGACCTTGGCCTTTTTGAGCCAGGTCTTTCTCAGGTCTCAGTTTGTCTGAGGCAACACCCATTCAGTGATTAAAGGCTAGGTAAGAACTGAGACAAAAGATGGCCTGGTCTGCCTTCACAAAAATGTCAATATGGAACAGAAGACTCTCAGTGTTTCTGGCTAGGACAGAAACAATTGCTATTTGTACTCACTCTGAGCCACCAAAACCCAAACAATGAGCAAGTGAGGTTTGGTCTAGGGCTTATTTATTGGCCAATCAGTGAGATCGAGAGTGATTTGGGTTTAAAGGCATAGTCGAGGAGCTCCACTTGAATCCCAATGGGCTTTATCCAAGCCTGGTTCTTCAGAGCTATATTTCAAGAAATCATAAATGAAAACTACATAAGACAAAAGAGTTAATTGTCCCAGTTTAAAAAAATAAAACAATGATGGAGTAAATAAGTAGGGAACAAAAAAAAATCTAGCCCCCAAACCTCAAAGATACCTTGTGATGTATAAGTGATCAAAATTTATATTCCTTTGCATCCACATGTAAGGGTTATAACTACCCATTGGGACTGAGGGAGAAGAGCTTTCATTGGTATAGGGAGCTCTTTGGTGGGGAAATTCTCTTGACCAATATGAATGGACATCTTCTCTATGACTTTGTCTCAGAGAGTAGCCTAGAATACTAAAAGGTTAAGGGACTTGCCTAGGGTCACACAGTCAATATGTATCAGGACATGAACCATATTTTAGAGGCAAGCTATGACTTTCATACAAAATGGATACAAGGCAGTTGGGGAGGGCAGAACTAGCAGTTAGGGGGATCAAGAAAAGCTTCATGTAGAAGATGTTGTTTGAACTGAGTTTGAAGGAAACAGGAGACTCTAAGATGGGTTGCTGAAGCCAGAATGCCTTGGAGGCATGAGATATCACCAATACAACGGTGCAGGGACACAAGATAAATGTCGATGTAAAGAACAGCAAGTTGGATAGTATTTCTGGACTGTATTGTGTATGTGTACAGGTGTGTTAATATCTAAGACTAGAGAGGTAGGAAATGCCAGGTTTTAAAGAGTTTCGATGTCAAACAAAGGAGTTTATATTTGATCCTAGAAGTAAAAGAAACCAATGGAATTTATTGAGTATGAAGGTGACGTGGTCAGACCTGTGCTTTAGAATCTAAGTCACTTCCCTGACCAAGTGGATTGGAGTGAGAGGAAACTCCAGAGGGAGACTTAATAGGAGGCCACGTGAGAGGTAATATAGAACCAAATTAGGGTGATTCTGGGTCAGTGATGAGAAGGGGATGTACATGAGAGATGTTGTGAAGGTACAAATGATGAGATCTGGAAACTGATGAGAAATATTTAGTGACAGAGAGTGAAGAGAGAAAGAGGTCTCAAGGCAGGGTGACCATGATAATGGTGACTAAGGGATATAAACAGGAAATTTTCCAAAGAAGATTCAAGCTACCAACAACTATATAAAAATGCTCCAAAAATCTAACAATAAGAGAAATGCAAATTAAGGCAGTTCTGAGGATTATACTTCCCACCCATCAGATTAGCAAATATGACAAGAAAGAGAAAATGACAAATTTTGGAGGGGCTGTAGGAGGACAAGAACACCAAAATACTGTTGCTGAAGTTGTGAGGTATTCCAAATGTTCTGAAAAGAAATTTGGAACTCTGGCCAAAAAGTCCCTAAAGTTTGTCGTATATCCTTGAAATGAGTGATACCCCTACAAGAAAAGGGGCAGAGACAGAGGGAAAGGTCTTATTTGTATGAATGTATTTATAGCAGCACTTTTTTATAGGAAAACTTGGAAACAAAGCAGGTGACCACCAGCTGGGGAATGGTTACATGAATTTAGTGGAATATTGTTGTACCAGAAGGAAAGACCCAGAAATCCTTCTATGAGCTGCAGAAGAGTAGAGTTATCAGGACCAGGATAATAAATTGTAAAATAACATAAAAGAAAACATTGAAAGATTTAAGATATGTGATTGATGAAATGACTAATCATGTCTCCAGAAAACTGGTGATGAAGCATGCCTCCTACTTCTTGGCAGAGAGATGATAGACTATGGCTGCACATTGGGGCAAACATTTCCACATACAGCCAAAATCCTAATTTCTTCCTGGAATATGCATATCTTTAAGATAAAGCACTTTTATTTAGGGGAATGTTGGTTAGTAGTGATCATGAAGCAAGAAAAGAGGAAAATAAAGAGAAGATCAGTAATGAAAAATAAAAACACAGAAGAGAGCAGGAAAAAGTACAGAAGAGCAACAGATGACAGCAACATTGTTAATAACGTCATGCTAAATTGAATATACCCTTAAGACAATCTATCTAATCAAAGTTCCTGATTTCCTATAATAATTTTTCCCCTCCCTGCTATTTGCTGAAATATTCCAGTTTTTAAAATTTATCATTTTAAAAATGGAACTTAGAGGAGTAGATTAACAAGAGAAATAGTATAGAATAGTAAAGGACATTGTCCAGGATGGAATCTTGGGAAAAAATTCATCTAGAGGATGGGAGAGGTTGGCTCATGACTCAGCAAAGGAGAATGAGGACAAGCTGATCCAGACGAAAGCTGCATCCTAGAAATGAGGGGAAAAAGAAAAACCAGTAAGAGAGGGTGGTTGCTAAGTGTTGAAAGCTAGAGCATGATCCAGAGGATAATTAATGAGAAAAGTCTAAAAGGTCGGCAGATTCAGAAGACAAAGTGATTACTGGTAACCTTAGAGAAGCAGCTTCAGCTGAGTGGTGGGAAATCAAATTGCAAGGGGGTGAAATATCTGTGGGTGGTTAAGTGTCAAGAAAACATATAGATAATTATTAGGTAACCTTCTCTAAGAGTTTGGACATGAAAGAGAGGAGAGAGAGTACAAGAGCCAAAAGCAGTGGCAGAGTAAAGGAATTTTTATTACATGGAGATCTGTGAATGTGTCTAGATGATGGAAAAGGAAAGAACCCATAGAGAGGAAGAGAAAAAAAAGATAAAAGACAATGATTAAGGGGGCAAAGGCCAGGAGCAGATAGGAAAGGGTGGCACTGAGAGCAAAGCTATCAGGATTGGCCAAAAGAAAGGTCACCCTTCCTTAAGTAAGGGATACTTCCTCAAAGTAAAGGCTAAAAGAAGGTAAGATGTGGAGGATTTCAAGTTGTGTGGAGGTAAAATGAAGTAGCTTGGGACATATGGCTTCAGTTTTCTTAGAGAATTTGGAAATGGTGAGAGAGAAAGAGAGAGAAGTAGTGGGGTTGGTACCAGTGGCATGGGGATTCCAGAATCCTAGATCCAGAGCTAGAATGGACCTGTGAGGTCAGGTAGTAGAATTCCCCTCATTTTACATTTAGGGAAATGAAAGCCCAGAGAGGTGGAGAGATAAACCCAAAGTCACACAGAGTAAGTGATAAACCTGGGTTTCCTACCCATGTCCTGTGACTCTGAATCCAACATTCTTTTCATTTTCATGGTGTCTATCAACCAGTCAATAAATATTTATTAGGTGCCTACTATGTGCCCAGCACTGTGCTAGGAACTGATCATATGAAGAAAGGCAAAAGACAGTCCCTGCCCTCAAGGATCTCACAGTCTAATGGGGAAGATATCATGCACATAATTATGTACAAACAAGATGTATACAGAATAAACTGGAGATAATCAATGGAAGGAAAGACACTAGAATGAAGGAGGATTGGGAAAGGCTTCCATTAGAAGGTTGAATTTTTGCTGGGACTTGAAGGATAGAGGAAAATTTAGAAGATATTCTTTGAGGAGTACGACAGTCAATCAACAAAGAATAAAAGGTTGTCCATACAATAGTGAGGGCCCAGATGAGATCTGATAGCACAAGTTTGTAGTCGCCTCTGAGGGCACAGTGCTGTGACTTTCTCCCACAGCAAGGAAGTGGGAGCAATGATATGACTAGTCCAGTATTGAGGACTGATTGGCCAGGTATGAATGCTGGGAAGAGAAAGGATCTCTGTCTGTCTGTCTATCTATCTATCTCCTTTATATATATATATATATCTCCATATATATCCCATATATAACCATATATATGTGTGTGTGTGTGTGTGTGTATGTGTGTGTATACTCAGAGACATACATATAAGGACGTATAATAATATATTTCTCCATATATTTGTATGTTTATATACATATACATGTACATATACAAGACACATACATGCATGTATATATGTGATCAGAAAATGAAAAGGGAAGGATTTCAATGGGCAAAGCCAACTGGTTATTTGATTCAGATCTGGAAGGGGTCTCATTTTACAGAGAAGAAAATTGAGGTTCTGTGATTTCAAGTCACTTCCCCTGATCCCACAGATGATAACAGAATTTGACACTGATAGTCAGAATTTGAATGAGGATCCTCTGGCTCCAGAGTCAATGATCTTTCCTTTCTCCTGCAGAATTTCTCCAACCTGCCCATTGGAAGGGAGCAGCACAGCTACTGCGGCCCTCCAGTCTTCAGTTCTTTTCTTTTCTTGGCCTGAGGGGAAATTAAAGGAGATAAACAATCATGACCAAGAAATGGTAGTCTGTGGCTTTTCCTGGCTCCTTTTTCTGATGCTATTTCCTTTTATTCCTCCTTTCTGCTATCAAACAGCAGTTATGTCTGGGATCCTCATTGGAGAGGGGAGGAGAAGAACTCTTTCGAACAGCCTGTGGAATTCTGGGATTTCTGATTTCCCAGAAAGCCAATTCTGCCATTTTGGTTTTTTATCAGCCAAACTTGCTCTCTTCTACTCTTCCCAATCTGACAGCCTCTGAGTTGGAGGGGAGGCCAGGACTGTGAGTTCCAGAAATATGCTCCTTAATTGTTGATTCTCATTGTCATCATCAGCTGTGACAAATTCCGGGTTCACTCAGAAGCAGCATAGGCCGTAGCTCTGTGACTAGAAGGGTCCTTAGAAGTCATGTGGTCTGCCTTTTCACTTTCATGGATAAGAAACAGAGACCTAGAAGAGTGAAAAACTCGCTCAAGATCACACAGGGTTCTAGCTTTCTAGCTTTCAGAGATCGCCCAGTCCCCTTTCCCTTGTTTCACAAACCACAAAGCTGAGGCCTGAGGAGTAGAAGGGATTTGCCCAAATCTCCTAAGTAGCAAATAGCAGAGCTGGAATTTGAATCCAAATCCTCGGACCCCAGGCTCATTCTTCTTCCCACTGAACTACATTGAAGTCACACAGCTCTTATTAGTTCACCGTTCATGGGGACTAACAGGAAGGTTAATATATGTTAGGTAGATAGGATTGGAGCGAAAAGGGGTGCCCCAAAGCCTTGGCTTTCAGCTGGATATTAATGATTAGTCCAGGAGCTTGGAAAACTGGGCAAGGGAGGGGCCCAGGGAAAATCCCATCAGGGCTGTTTCTTAGGAGACATTTCATTTTAGACCATTGATGCAGATAGTGGCAGCCATTCCTGTCAAAGGTTTCATAAGCTGTGAAATAAAGTCAAGGAATTGAGATTTTTGGTTTGATTTCATCTATATAGAGCACTGCTGGTGTTGGGATTCACCCCACTGATTCAGAGCAGGAATTCATCTGTAACTTAGATGGGGAAGTGGTTTAGCCAGGGTCACACAGCTAATGCTTGTAAAGGGAAGACCTGACCAGAGGTCTTCTTGCCTCCACTGCAGGCCCTCTGAGATCACCATAAAAATAGCTAGCATTTTTATAAGGATTCAAGGTTTGCAAGGCACTTTACATAGATTATTTAATTTGACCCTCACAAAAAACTGTGTGTTAGGTTACTAATACCCTGATCTTATAGATGAAGAAATTGAGAGTTGAGGAGTCCCAAGCAACTTCTCCAGGGCTACACAGCTTCTTCTTGTTTGTCTTTCATTTTCGAAGAGGACCAGGTGAGCTCTCCAATTGGATTTAAGTGAGGCAGAGTTGTGCAAAGTTGTCAGCCTCGCTCTCTCTCCCAGTTGTTGAAGTTTAGTGGCAGGACAAAAGTCAAGATGACTGGTGATGGGACACAGGGGATGACATTGGCATCTTCAATGTCTGACCAAGCTGTAAGCGCTCCACAGCACCTGACACAGCCTCCTTCAAAGAACAAATTGTCGTCATCTGGCCTTTCTGCTAAGTCTTCACATGCTTGGGAGAGACACCCCCCCCCAACTCACTAACAGGTTTGAGAACTATTGGTTACCTTCCACCTAGTTTACACTGCCTGCTGAGATGGTTTTACCAGGGCGTGGCTGCTGCACATGCTCCAGCTTCTTGGAGCCACAGGTGAGAGTGGGGTGGCAGGTGGACACCAAAGGTGGATGAGCGGGCCTGGAAAGGGCCCAGAGATGCTAATCCACCTCAATACCCTATAAACTCTCCAACTCAGTGACACTAGACTTATTGTTGTTCCTTGAAGGAGACGCTCCATCCCTCAGGTCTGGACATTTTCTATGACCAGAATGCTGTGTTTTATCACCTTTGCCTCTTAGCTTCCTTAGCTTGAAAGTCTCAGTTAAAATCCTACTTTCTACAGGCAACCTTTCCCAGCTCCTCTTAATTCTAGAGACTGCCCTCTGTTGATTATCCCCAGGTTATCTGTCCATATCTTTGTCCATAGTTTATTTTCATGTTGTCTTTCCCATTAGTCAGCAAGTTTCTTGCAAGTAGGGTTGTCTTTTACCTTTCTTTGTATCTCTAGCATTTATCCTCCTCCTCCTCTTCCTCTTCCTCTTCCTCTTCCTGCTCCTGCTCCTGCTCCTCCTTCTTCTCTCTCTTCCTCTCTCTCTCTGTTTCTCTCTCTGTCTCTCTCTGTCTCCCTCTCTCTCTTTTTCTTTCTCTCTCTCTGTAGGACCTAAAGGGGCAGCAGATTTAAAATATTAGGGTTTTATTTTTTTCATGCAACCCAAGTTAACACTGCCATGGTGAGATTTCTGAATGGGGGTTCAAGGACATGAGCATTTAGAAAGACAATAGTTTATTTGAGGAACAATGCATTGGATCCATCCAGTAGTACCTGTGAAGCTGGCATGGTGAAAGGAGTGAAGTACGAGGTGGCCAGCATTTCTTCCCTTTTCCCTGAAGGCTCCCCCAGGATGGAAACGATTCAGAATGGGAAAAAAGCTGATGGAAATATACTTAATCCTCTCAATGTAGGACTGACTTCTCAGCAGATTTTGCTCATCACTGACACCTGGTGGTCATATGAGTAAATGAAAATCATATGCAAAATAAATATAAAATGAGGGGGTGAGGGATGACACTATCAATACCGTCTATTAGGAAAGACCTATTGTAGAAGGTGAACATTTGAACTGAGCTAGTGCACAGGGTGAAGGTGAGTAGGAAGAACAAAGGCATGGTATTAGGGAGTGAGATGTCATGGACCGGCTAGAGCCCATTTGCTGGAATGGAGAGTGCATGGGCGGAAATCATTTGTCACCAGCCTAAAGAGATGGGAACAAGAGCACGAGGAGATTGACATTTCAAAGGTAATTCTGTTTTATCCCAGAGGCAATATAGAGTTACTGAATTTTCTAGAACAAGCGAGTCACATGGTCAGATCTATGTTTATCATACATTATTTTATATGTGATCTGTGTTAATGTCTTAGCCTGACACTAGATTATACACAGGGTGGCTAGGTGGGGCGATGGATAGAGCACCAGACTTAGAATCAGGAAGAGCTGAATTTAAATTGGCCTCAGACACTTACTAGCTGTGTGATCCTGGGCAAGTCACTTAACCTTGTTTGTCTCAGTTTCCTCATCTATAAAATGAGCTGGAGAAGGAAACGGCAAACCTTTCCGGTATCTCTGCCAAGAAAACCGCACATAAGATCACAAAGAGTTGGTTATGACTGAAATGACTGAACAACAGACTACAAGCTTCCTCAGGGGAAGTTATTTGGGGGGGCCCTGATGGCTCAGAGTGAATGTAAATAGTAATTGTTTCTTTTTTGGTTAGAAGCCCTGAGGGTCTTCCCCTCCCAGATTAATTTTGTGTGTGTGTGTGTGTGTGTGTGTATTAAAGGGACTATCGCCTGGCTCATTCTTAAAGAGCCCTAATCACTGAATGGGCATTGCCTCAGTGAAAGTCGGAACTTGAAAGGACCTTACCTTAAAAAGGCCAAGGTCTCTCATTGCATCCTGGGCCATCTCCCGCTGTCCTGATCTGCATCTGGCCACTGGATCCAGATGGCTCTGGAAGAGAAGGTGAGGATGGTGACTTTGCACAGCTCTTCCTCACTCAAATCCAATTCACTTGCAAGTCATGGCATCATCTTCCTGATGTCATAGTCCTCTTTGAGAATGAAGACAAACCACACAACCCTCAGAGGAAGTACTGTATTTTATCTAAACTTTGTTTTTTCCCCTGGTATTTAGCATTATACCGTGAACCCAGCAGACTCTTAGTAAGTGTTAGATGAATGAATTTAACCCATCTAACCCAAAAGGGGATTTCAGGCATTGGAGGTGGATTGCACTATTTTTGACTGGGGGACTGTGTGGAAATTCCTCTAATTCCCAAACCTGGGTGGCCACGTAGTTTTCTTTGTTCACATAGTCCCTTCTTTGTAATCTATGTTTTTTTTTTTCTTCTTCTTCTTCATCTTCCACTCCTAACATCAGCAATAGCATTTCTATAGGTCATTAAGGTTGTGAAACACTTTACATATATTAACTTATTTGACGATTGACATTAACTCTAGCATATAGTGTCGTTCTCTGCCTTCTCTTCCATGGAAGCCATTAAGCAGATCTTTCCAGCACAATGTCCTTAGGCAGTTGCGATGGGGTGATAAAGTCTAGAACTGTCCAAGGGCGAGCAGTGAACAAACTTCCTTGGGGCACATTAGGAATAATGTTATTTTACTTATGTTACTGTTGAAAAGGTTGCCTTGCCAACCAGTTCCTTTGATAACTGTCGTCCTCCTCCTCCTCTTGTGGGTGAAACTTTCACTAAAGAAAATGTAACCAGCAGATGGTGTTATCTCATAGGGTTTGGAGGTTTAGGGTAGAAAGTAAAACAGAGAAATGTTTACTCTTCCTGTAGCGACTGACTTTGGAATCTGGGGCATGGCTATTCTTCCTAGGAAGGATTCTTTACGAGGGAAGGAAACTTAAGCACCTACTATGTGTCAGGCACTGTGCTAAGTGCTCTCCAAATACCACCTCTTTTGATTTCACAACAGCCCTGGAAGTAGGTGCTATTATGACCCCCCCCCCACTTTATAGATGAGGAAACTGAGGCAGACAGATGGCAGTTAAGTGACTCACTCAAGGCTGCATAGCTAATAAGTGCCTGAGGGCAAATGTGAACTCAGTTTTTCCTAACCCCGAGTCAATTTCTCTGTCCACCTTGCCACATAGGTGCCTCTTTAGAGGGACTAACTACATTTACATGTGTCCCCATTGTGTGAACATGAGTTGTGAAAACTAAGTAATGCTAAGGTACAGACTTGATTCTACCAATATCTCCCTTTGTTCAGCACAAATCCTAGGGAGTGAACAATGAAAAATTACTTTCCCTCCCTGGGTCTCAGTTTCCTTATCTCTAAAATAAGAGAGGTTGAATTTAAAGTTTCTAAGATCCTTCCTAGCTTTAAATCTATGATCCCAGATTCAGCAGGCATTTATGAAGCTCTTACTATGTGCCAGGCACCATGCCAAGCAGTTGAGACACAAAAACAAAAATGAAAGTAGTCTCTGCCCTCATGGAACTCACATTTGAAACAACACATACACAAAAAAGTGAATGTAACAACTGACCAATGGGAGCCCAAGGAACATACTGTACTTGTTCTCTCTCACTGAGAGCCTAGCTCATGGATGACATGCACCAACTGCATTCAGGCCTCACAGAGCCTTGCTGTTAAAGAGTGAGGAGTTACTTTCTTCCCTTCTTGCTTTCTGACTCAATGCTTCTGCTCTGAAGCCCTAGAAAAATCTCTTCAGAAAGATTACATTTGGGGGCAGCTAGGTGGTGCTGTGAGTGGAGCACTGACCCTGGAGTCAGGAGAACCAGAGTTCAAATCCAACCTCAGACACTTGACACACTTATTAGCTGTGCGACCTTAGGCAAGTCACTTAACCCCAATTGCCTTGCCTTCCCCCCTCCAAGAAAAAAAAAGATTAGAATTGACCCAAATCTAGGGTCTCCCCAAAAGGGAGCAGAAAGTATAACATGTAGAAATACAGGTAGAAAGGTAGGTTAAGAAAATCAAGTATAGGATAGCTATTCACTTTGAATAAAGAAAATGATAAAGGCACAAGACGTATAAATGTGCATTGATAAAGATTTAAAATATGAAATAGCACAGTGCCTGGCATATACTACATGTTTAATGAATATTTATTAACTATTGATTGACTGTAATGGTAACTTATAAATCCTATTATATCACAGGAGGTTGATAATTAAAACATTAGAGTTTGGGAAATTTTGTGAAACTATCAATTAAGCATTTTACTTTCATCTTTGCTTATTTCTTCTGGTGTACCAGCCCATGCCTTGGGATCCTTCTCTTGCTGGTGGTCAGCTTATGTGAGAAGTCTGTGGCTGCAGAAGACCCTTCTGACTGTGCAACTAGCACTGACTGAAGGGACCCAAGAGCTCCCAAACTGTTGAACTCACAAAATCACCTCCAAGGCCAGAAACATCCATTTCAGGATTTTTGTTCAGTAACTGTTCTCAAGGTAAGAGATAGCCAGGGGCCCCAGGTCTTACCCAGGCAGCATATACTTTTAGCCGCTATGTTCTAGAAGTCATCATTGTTACTTCGGTAGGGAGGGAAAAAAATGACCTTCACTTCTGAAACATCCCCTTCATCCCCAGGAAATCCCAGAGAAGTTAGTTTGGCTAGCATGTGAGTACATGAAGGGGAGAAGTGGAAACAAATGTGGAACGTTGTTGTTGTTGTTTAACTTTAGTTTTCAAAGAGGACCAATCACATCTCGGGCACTGTTTGGATTCGTGCGAATTGGATTTGAGTGAGGCAGAGTTGCACAAAGTCGTCAGCCTCACTCTCTCTTCTAGAGTCGCTGAAGTCCAGTGGCCAGACAAAAGTCAGGATGATGGGTGATGGCCTGGGATGTGGCGGATGACCTTGGCTTCCTAGATGTCTGACTAAGCTCTAAATGCTCCACAGCACCTGCTTCAGCCACCTTCATGACTGTTGGAACAAATTGTTCTAATAAAAAATTATTCTGTTCAGCTTATTCCACCTGGCGAAGTCTTTACATGCTTGGGGTAGATGTCCTCCTAACTCACCCCTGGGTCTGGGCCCAATCAGTTGCCCTCAACCTGGGTTAGCCCATCTGCCAGACAGTTTGACCAGTGTGTGTCCACTGAACATACTATAGCTTCTTGGGGTCACAGGTGAGAGTTAGGTATATTAAGGGTTATTAAGTGGTCCCCTGAACTTGTCTTTTTGAATTGCTGTATTTTCCAGAGACACTGGACCCAGAGTATGGAAGAGGCCCTGAATGTGTCAAGAACAAAGCTCCCTCTGAGCTGGTGTAATTTGTTGTTTCACCCCAAAGTGGACTTCCTGCGTCTTTGGCAAACAAGACAGGCACCAGCCAATCTGTGCCAGGCTGGGATAACGTTTATGCAGTTGGGGTGCTTTGCCGATAAGCAGACCCTCCTATTTCATAGTCTCGCAGTTCCCAAGAGAAAAGAATGAGGATTTTGCCATCATGTTGCTCCTCCCCATGAGAAGTGGGCTTGTCTTTTTTTTCCCACCTTTGCCGCCCCATTCTGCCTCCCAGGTCACACCCCTTCCTGGTATCCCCTCCTCCCTTTGTCCTGCTATTATAAAAGTGTAAACCTCTGTAAAGACTGGGAACTCATTTGTTATAGCACAATAGTATTTCTTTACATTCATATACCACAACTTGTTTAGCCATTCCCCAATTGACGGTATCCCCTTGATTTCCAATTCTTTGCCACCACAAAAAGAGCTGCCATAAATATCTTTGTATATACAGGTCCCTTTCCCACTTGTGTGATCTCTTCATTACAACCTGGAATGACTTACATGACCTGATACTGAGTGAGGAGAGTAGAACCAGGAGATCATTATACACGATTACAGACACACTATATCTGTAAGGACTAACTTTAATAGACTTGACTCCTCTCATCAATGCAAGGTTCAAAGGCAGCTCTAAAAGACTCATGTTGGAAAAAGCTATGCACATCCAGAGAAAGAATTATGAAGTCTGAATGCAGACCGAGGCAAACTTTTTGCTCTCTCTCTTTTTTTGGTTTCATTTCTCCTTTTTCATGATTCGTTCCATTGTTTATAATTCTTCCTTACAACTGGACTATTACGTAAATAAGTTCAGTGTGAAGGTATATGTAGAACCTACATTGTATTACATGCCATCTTGGTGGGGGGAGAGGGAGGGAGAGAAAATTTGGAACTCCAAGACTTGTGTAACTAAGTGATATAAACCAAAAATAAAAAAATAAATTTATTATTTAAAAAAGACTGAGAACTCTTTTGGTTCCACATGTATGTTCATTTCTCCTATAATAAACATGGTTTTCACATGTCTCATGATGTGATTGTCTGATGACAGGTGATGGCAAAATGATATCTCAAGGTTGTTTTAACTTGCATTTCACTAATCAATAATGATTTAGAGCATTTTTTTTCAAATCTACATCAAAAGAAAGAACTGATAAATAGAAGTATGTGTGTATGTGTGTGTATATGTATATACACATATGTGTGTGTATACACACATATATATGTATGTGTGTATACACCTATTTGTGTCTCAGAGTAGCCATCTCTAGGACTGGAGAGGGAAAGAGGGAGGGAGGGAGGGAGAGAGGAAAGAAAAAATAAATTTATATGAAAACTTCATTATATATTTAAAAGGAATAGCAAATTGTACATAATAGATTTGTAGTTTCATGTGCAAACATCTTTTTTAGTATACTATGTTATGGAAATGATTGTTTTTTGCATATATAAAAAATTATAAAAAAAGAAAAGAAAAGGGCTCAGCAGACTCTCACACCAAAGGTACTATTCCTCCCTTTATATTCCATGCATCCTTTAAACATAGAACAGAGGAGTTTGTATTTAATTCTAATGGAAATAGGGAGCTACTGAAGATTCCTGAGGAGGACAGTGATATATTTAGATGTCTTAAAAGAGCCAGTATTAAAGACTCTAGGATTTCATCAGCCTTTAGAGTCTCCAACTGCAACCCTTCCAACCTCCAAAGCATATTGAAACCTATCTATTTCAGTGATTTAAGAGACAGTCTTTCAGAATTCTGTGGCTATTCTAGCTAAATTGGGATGTGCCTCCCTAAGCTTATTGAGGAGGAGCCTTGAATAACAATTTGTTGCTGGACTTGCGCTGGAAGATTCTTCAGCTTGGTAGAATTTTCCAGAGCTTTCCCTCTGTTGGCCTTTCCTTTGAGAACTTGGTATTATTAAGACTCAGAGCAGTGTTGCCTTGCCTATTGTTACCCAGGATATGCATTGGTCCCAGGACCTCCAAATCTAGCTCTTTCAATTTTAAAATTTATGCAGTTTTATTCGAAATTTAATGAAAACCAACTAAATTGAGCACATCCATATACAAAGTAGACCACAGAGACATGAAGTTTCCATAAGAAACTGAATCTCTATTATATACATTCTTTTTTCTTTTTGAAGTATACATTCAACAGGCACTTTCAAAGCTGCCCTGCTGATCTATAATTCCTTCTCATCTTTCTTCTGTTCCTTTCTGTGCATTAAAACAAAAAAATGAAGAACTCTTTTCTTCTTTTTGACAATATAGACAATAATATTACCAGCACACCCCCTTAAAAAAAGGAAGAACAAAACCCTTGTAACAAATGCGTAGTTCAGCAAAGCAAATACACACTTTAGTCATCATTTCTCTGCCAAGGGAAGGGTAGCATACTTCAGCATAGGTCCTCGGGAGACAAGGTGGATCATTGTATTGATAACATTTCTTAAGTCTAATCAAATTTTTCCTCTTCCTCATAATTTTGTAATTGTATAAATGTCTCTTTTGGATCAGCCTCCTTCATTCTATGTTTCTTGATATCAGCAGTTGCAAACACTAGTGCATTTGATAGCCAAAGAAGATCATTTTTTCACATATAGCCCCCCTGCAGAACAAAATTATTTTCAGCAATAATCATGAAATGAAACAAGTAACAACAGCTAGAAAAGAAATGCAGATATCAAATTTTTTCTTTTGATGAATGTTGCATACATGATAATGCTAAAAAATTAAAATAAAACAAATATAATCCCAAAATTAAAAAGTAGTGGAATGATACTGTGAAATTTCACTAATGAAATGTCCTATGATTGTTTTCCCCTACGCAGCAATTCTTAAGTTACTAGGAGCTGTCCATCATCAGGTTCTGGAACATCTTGGGGTTTGGCCTTAGAAAAGTGACTCCTCCTGGGGAGCTTCCTCTGTCTTCCCCATCCCCTAACCCAAGTCCCCAGGAGAACCTTTGGCTCAGAGGCACATTGCATCTCAAATTCTTTTCTCCTGCCTAGATGCTCAGGGACTGCACATATCACAATCTCAATAAAAAGTTCTGCTACTTTCACCAGAGACCTGCTGGGAAAGTGGATGGTTTTTAGGCGATGCGCTCCTCAGTGTACCCCCTTATTGCCTGGACCTGAACTGACCACTGCTCCTCCTTTGGTATGCCACTAAATGCAAGCCTTGCCAGGTTCATCTGAAATTGTTCCTTTCATCATTTCCTATAATGCACTAATAATCTGTTAAATTCATGCAACCTTAATGTATTTAGCCAGTACCCAGTTGGTGAGCCCCCTAACTATTTGCTGCAAAAAATTAGAGATGATATAAATATCATATCCATATACATACTATATATGTATACATACATATGTGTGTGTGTGTGTATGTGTATGTGTGTATCTTTTCTGTCTTTATTTGATGTAGTGCCAATATTTTTGGGTTAAAAGTTATACAGTATATAGTTTAGTTACTTGTTTGAGTATAGTTCCAAGCTACTTTCTAGAAAGTCCAGATCAATTCATAGCTCCACCAAGAATGCTTGAATGCTCCTTTCTTCTCACACTCCTCCAACAATTGTTCTTTTCTTTTTTTTTGTTTTGGTCATCCTTGCCCATACAATGAGAATGGGGTGGAACCTTATTTGGAAATTTTTTTCCTGTGGTTATTAGTAACTTAGTTTTTTTTGAGAATTTCCTGTTCATAGTCCTTCAACTATTTATTAATTGGGGAATGACTCTTGTTCATATATATTTGAATCTGTTCCTTATAAACCTTGGATACCAGAACTTTGTCAGATAAATACGGGGTACTAGGTGGCACAGTGGATAGAATGTCAGGCCTGGAGTCAGAAAGTCTCCTTTTTTAAAGTTCAAATCTGGCCTTAGACAACAGTGACCTTGGGCAAATCACTTAACCTTATCTGTAAAATGAGCTAAAGAAGGAAATGGCAAACCACTCCAGTATCTGCCAAGAAAATCCCAAATAGGGTCACAAAGAATCAGATATGGCTTAAATGACTGAACAACATCAGATAAACATGATACAAAATTTCCCCATTAACTGTTTCCTTCCTATTTTAAACTTTATGTATTATTTTGTATGCATTTTTGTTTCCTATAATCAAAATTGTCTTTTTTATCTTTGTGATCCTCTAAGTCCCTTTTTGGTCATGAATTCTTCCTGTTTCATAGAAAGAGTTTAGTAGGCTTTCCTCTTTTCCTACTTTGCAAACAGTTTATGTAATATTAAATCTAGTTGTTATTTGGTGTTTGAGAGAATTCATTTGTAAAGCCACCTGCCCCTGGGGATTTTTTCCTTTGGGAGTTAGTGTCTTCATGCCTTATTCAATGTCTTTCTTTTCCCCCCTGAAATTAGGTTATTGAAAATCTCTATTTCTTGTGGTATTCATTTGCATATTTTATTTTTATAAGTATTAATTCATTTCATCAAAGCTGCCCATTAAGGTGATATATAATCCAGCAAAAATAATTTCTGATCATTTTCTTTATTTCTTCTTTATTTCTTATGATTTCTCTTATTTCATTCTTGATAATGGATTTGCTTTTCAATGCTCTTTTTAAAAATTGTATTAATTAGCTCTTTACCTAGTTAAAAAACGGCTCATGGTTTTACTTATTCGATGGTGTTTTTTTTCAATTTTCTTAATATATTCTATAATTTTAAATATTTTGGAGAGTCTTTAGTTGGAGTATTTTTGTTGTTGCTTTTCTAGCTTTTTTCCCTTTGTTTCATGCCTAATTCAATGATCTCTTTTCTCTCTCTTTTGTTGATATAGTGTTTAGTGATAAAACATTCCTTCTAAGAACTGTTTTGGCTGCATCTTAGGAGTTTTGGCATGTTGTTTCATTATTGTCACCTACTTTGATGAAGTTATCTATTGTTTCTGCCTTCTGTTCTTTGACTATGGATTCTTCAGGAATAAATTCTTTAGGTTCTAATTAATTTTTAATCTTTTCTTCAAAAACCCCTTGTTGAATATAATTTTAATTCCATTCGCTAAAATGTGCTTTTGTACATTTTTGTGAAGTTTTCTATATCCTAATACATGGTAATTGGTGTAAAATGCCATGCAGAACACACACACACACACACACACACACACACACTCACTCACTCCTTTCAGTACCCATTCTTGTTTTTGTCAATGGACTTGTCTAGTCTAAAAAACTCACATTGAAATCCTTAAAAGACTCAAGATTTACTGCCTATTTCCCCTCTCAATTGATTAACTTCTTCACTTAGATGGTATGATATTTGATGCATGTATTTCAAATACTGGTGTGAATTTATTATATATAGTTTATTTAAGCTTAATTAGTTTCCCTGTTTGTCTCTTTTAATCATGACTGATTTTAAAGTTGTCTTGCTTGAGATAATGATTGTTATCCCACTTTTTATATCTGAAGCATAAAAAATTTTGCTCTAATCCCTTATTTTAACGCTATGGCCATCTTTATGTTTTAAGTGTATTCTGGTAAAATAACATTGCTGGATCCTGCCTTCTAATCCATTCTGATATCCTCTTCTGTTTTATGGGTGATTTCATCTCATTCACATTCATGGTAATGATTGTTAATTATATATTTTTGCAACTTATACCCTTAAACTTTTTCCTCCCCTTGTCCTGGCCCACTCATATCCTCTGCCTCAATTTCTGATTTTTTGGTCATTCTCCCCTTTACCCAAAGCCCAATCATGTGTCTTTCATTTCTTTTAATCCTCCTCTCACTATCTACCCTTGAAGAATGGAATTTGTTTTTCTTATGACTCATCCCTTCCTTCTTCTGACCCCAATCTTAAACCAGCTTTTCCTTTCTCTATTCTTGCCTGTCTCCCTGTTGATTTTGATGTCATGACTTTAACACATTAAGTGGGGGTAGTGTGGGTAGGGTGGTCAGTCACTCAGCAAACATTAATTAAATAATTGTGCCATTGTGGTAATTCTAAGGAGACATACACACACACACACACACACACACACACACACACACACACACACGCCAAACAAAAGAAACATGGTCCTTACCCTCAAGAAGCTTACATTCTAATTAGGGAGACAAGATAAAAATACTATGTTCATACAAAATATAGACAGTATAATTAGGAGGGAATCTCAGAGAGATGGCACTTGCAGTGTGTGAGTGTGTGTGTGTGTGCATGTCTCCTTAGAATTACCACAATAATTCTGATAAGATTGGTCACTGCCATGGGGGCAGTTTCAGATAAGAAAAAAGGAGAGTATATGAGAAGTGTTGCAGGGGGCGGAGCCAACATGGCAGCTGGAAAGCAGGGACTAGCATGAGCTCCCCACCGAGACCCTCCAAAAACCTATAAAAAATGGCTCTGAACCAATTCTAGAACTGCAGAACCCAGAAAATAGCAGAGGAAAGCAGGGCTCCAGCCCAGGACAGCCTGGATGGTCTCTGGGTGAGGTCTATCCTGCATGGAGCTGGGAGCGGAGCAGAGCAAAGCAGAGCAGAGCCCAGCGTGGGCCCCATAGACCAACCAGACCAGGAGCCAGCAGAGCGGGCCCTAGTGCCCTGAATCAGTGAGCTGCAGCAGTTACCAGACTTCTCAATCCACAAACACCAAAGACAACAGAGAATGTTAGTGGGAAAAGCTGCGGGAGTAGAAGGAGTTTGTGGTTCGGCCACCGCCCGGGGGGCAGCGGAAGTGGGGCAGCTACAGAACTACAGCTGCAGTTACTTCCTGCCCCAGGCCCACTTGGGGGAAGGAATTAAGTGGCGGATCAGAGCAGGAGTGAAGAGCCTGCTGAAGATCTAAGTCCAGTCCGGGTTGGGGGTTCTTGGGGAAGGAGGCGTGCTGGTATGGCAGAGCTGGCACATCCCCCCAGGCTTGGAACATAGTTCTCTTAACTCTACAAGCAGTCATACCCCGCTGAAAAGCTCAAGGGTCAAGTTAGTTGGCTGGGAATATGACCAGGCAGTGAAAACGCACCCAGATTCAGTCTCAGACTCTGGAATCTTTCTTTGGTGACAAAGAAGACCAAAACATACAGCCAGAAGAAGTCAACAAAGTCAAAGAGCCTACAACAAAAGCCTCCAAGGAAAACATGAACTCGTCCCAGGCCATGGAAGAGCTCAAAAAGGAGTTGGAAAAGCAAATTAGAGAAATAGAGGAAAAATTGGGAAGAGAAATGAGAAGGATGCAAGAAAACCATGAAAAACAAGTCAATGACTTGCTAAAGGAGACCCAAAAAAATACTGAAAAATATATAGAAGAAAACAACACCTTAAAAAATAGACTAACTCAAATGGCAGAAGAGCTCCAAAAAGCCAATGAGGAGAAGAATGCCTTGAAAGGCAGAATTAGCCAAATGGAAAAGGAGGTCCAAAAGACCACTGAAGAAAATACTACCTTAAAATTAGATTGAAGCAAGTGGAAGCTAGTGAGTTGATGAGAAATCAAGATATTATAAAACAGAACCAAAGGAATGAAAAAATGGAAGATGATATGAAATATCTCATTGGAAAAACCACTGACCTGGAAAATAGATCCAGGAGAGATAATTTAAAAATTATTGGACTACCTGAAAGCCATGATCAAAAAAAGAGCCTAGATATCATCTTTCAAGAAATTATCAAGGAGAACTGCCCTGATATTCTAGAGCCACAGGGCAAAATAGAAATTGAAAGAATCCACAGATCGCCTCCTCAAATAGATCCCAAAAAGAAATCTCCTAGGAATATTGTCACCAAATTCCAGAGTTCCCAGATCAAGGAGAAAATACTGCAAGTAGCCAGAAAGAAACAATTTGAGTATTGTGGAAACACAATCAGAATAATCCAAGATCTAGCAGCTTCTACATTAAGAGATTGAAGGGCTTGGAATACAATATTCCAGAGGTCAATGGAGCTAGGATTAAAACCAAGAATCACCTACCCAGCAAAACTGAGCATCATGCTCCAAGGCAAAATATGGATTTTTAATAAAATAGAGGACTTTCAAGCTTTCTCAGTGAAAAGACCAGAGCTGAATAGAAAATTTGACTTTCAAACACAAGAATCAAGAGAAGCATGAAAAGGTAATCAAGAAAAAGAAATTGCAAGGGACTCACTAAAGTTGAACTGTTTTGTTTACATTCCTACATGGAAAGATGATGTGTATGATTCATGAAACCTTAGTATTAGGGTAGCTGAAGGGAATATGCATATATATATGTATATATTTATGTATATATATGTATATGTGAGTGTGTATGTATGTATATATGTATGTGTATATATATGGGGGGGCACAGGGTGAGTTGAAGATGAAGGGAAGATATCTAAAAGAAATAAAATCAAATTAAGGGTTGAGAGAGGAATATATTGAGAGAGGGAGATAGGGAGAGATAGAATGGGGTAAATTATCTCGCATAAAAGTGGCAAGAAAAAGCAGTTCTATAGGAGGGGAAGAGAAGGCAGGTGAGGAGGAATGAGTGAATCTTGCTCTCATCAAATTTGACCTGAGGAGGAAAAAAGGAGGAAGAAGATAAAAAAGGGGGGATGATAGAAGGGAGGGCAGATGGGGGTGGAGGTAATAAAAAACAAACACTTTCGAAAGGGGACAGGGCCAAGGGAGAAAATTCAATAAAGGGGGATAGGTTAGGAAGGAGCAAAATATAGTTAGTCTTTCACAACATGAGTATTGTGGAAGGGTTATACATAATGATACGCATGTGGCCTATGTTGAATTGCTTGACTCCTTAGGGAGGGTGGGTGGGAAGGGAAGAGGGGAGAGAATTTGGAACTCAAAGTTTTAAAAACAGATGTTCAAAAACAAAAAAAAAGTTTTTGCATGCAACTAGAAAATAAGATACACAAGCAATGGGGCATAGAAATGTATCTTGCCCTACAAGAAAGGAAGGGAAAAAGGGATGGGAGGGGAGTGGGGTGACAGAAGGGAGGGCTGACTGGGGAACAGGGCAACTAGAATATACACTATCTTGGAGTGGGGGGGAGGGTAGAAATGGGGAGAAAATTTGTAATTCGAACTCTTGTGAAAATCAATGCTGAAAACTAAATTAAAAAAAATGAGATGTGTTGTATAGATAGAATTGACAGGGTTAGATGTTGGGATAAGAAACAGTGAAAGACATCTAAGTTTCAAAGCTGGATGACCAGGAGGGTGGTGATATCATTGATAGTACTAAGGCTGTTAGGGGTGAGAGGAGACAAAGTATTTAGTTCACTTTTGAAAATATTGAGTTTAAGGTGTCTAATAGGTAGTTGGAGATGTAAGACTGGATGTTAGAAGAGGTTTTATCTGACTATTAATGATCCTATGGGCCATAGCATTTTAATATTGTCCATGGGTTTTCTTGGCAAAGATACTGGATTGGTTTGCCATTTCTTTATCCAGTGGATTAGGTAAAGAGAGTTTAAGTGACTTGCCTAGGGTCACACAGCTAGTGAGTGTCTGAGACAAGATTTGAACTCAGGTCTTCCTGACTCCAGACTCAGTGCTTTATTCACCTAGCTGCCTCCAAGAGAGAGGTTAAAGCTAGATAAATAGATCTGACAATTATATGTATAGCAATGATAATTGAATCCATAGAAGTTGATGAGATCACTAAACAAGATAGTATACAGGAAGTTTAGTATATAAGAAGGATACAAGTATACAAGGAAATCACCATGGACAGAGCTTTGGGGTTTCACCTGTAGCTAATGAGAGAGACCTGGATGAAGATGGAGTAGAGTAGAATGAGAAGCACTGGGTGCACAGGTAGGGGGAGAACAAGGAGAAAGCAGGATCGAGAAAATCTAGAAAAGAGAGAGAATCAAAGAGTAGAAGGTGATGGATAGTGTCAGAAGCTGAAGATGAGTTAAGAAGGATAGATGAATGTTGAGTAAAAGATTTGGAAATGAAGAGGTCATTGCTGACTTTGGAGAGAATAGTTGAAGTTCAATGATGAGGTCTGAAGCCATATTGTCAAGTGTTTAGAAGAGAGTGAGAGGAGAAGAAGCAGAGCCTTCTTGAGGCATTTAGCCACAATAGGGAGGAGAGATGTAGGATGATAAGTGGTAGAAAGGAGGTGCTTAGCACAGTGCCTGGTACATAATAGACACTTAATGAAGGCTTATTGATTGTTAGCATTTTTTTAAATGATGAAGGAGACAGAGGTATGTTATGGACAGCAAAGTTATAGCCATTAACTAGGAAGAGACCAAATATTAGAGAGAATGGGCATAATAGATTGGAAAATGTGCTAGAGAAGACAGGATGAAATGTGGTAAGTTAGACATGGAGAGAGATTTGCCTTGGCAAAGAGAAGGGGGCATTTCTTCATGTAAAAGGTAGTGGAGGAAGACATGTTAGTAGTGTAGGATGAGGAGGAGGGGAGAAGGACAGTTGTAGGTGAATTGCTTCAGTTTTTTTTTCCCAGTGTAATATGAGGAAGGTTCTCAACTGAGAAGAGTGAGGGAACCATGGTACATTTGGACCATGGGACATTTGAGGAGGGATAAAAAGGTTTGGAATACTCTCTGTGTGAGTGAGATAGTGAATTTATCAGGGAGGTATAAAAGTATTGCCTTGTTGCATTGAGGACGTAGTTGGCATTCTTATTTGGCTTAGCACGATGCTGTGGGCCCAGGCAGGATGGCTTTTTGATCTTCTCCAGAAATGTTTAGCAGCACGTGAATAGGAACAAAGGTGGCAGATAGTGGAAGTAATCCAAGGTTCGAACTTGGAAAGGCAAAATTAGTGATAGAATAAAAGGGCAACAGACTTGAGTGTAGGAAATACTGTTGAGCCAAATTTGTTCAGCAATATAGAGAGATAGGGAAGAGAGGAGAATGTAAGCAGTGCGAAGATGATTGCCTGGAGGAAAAATAAAAAGTTTTTATAATAAAAACTGAAGAATTGGAGGTCTTAGTGAGAAAGAAGATTAGGGATCCTAAGGTAGAGAGAAAGATGGAATTTTTAAAAGATTATGATTGGATAAAAGAATTTCAGAGTTCATTAACATGGAAGTAGAACATTTATGGATGATGTCAACATGAAGGGTACAACTATTTTTGTATATAGCTGAGGTGGAATGGAGGGATGAGTCATGGGAAATGAGTAGATTGAGGAATTGAGAAATGTTTGAGGGAATCAGTATGTGTTTTGAATTGCCTTAGTAAAGGGCAGGAATTGGAGTGGGGAGGAAGACTATGAGTCAGGTACCAAACTCTTTGAAGAAACAGAGTATCCTGGGATTGGTAGAGAGGAGCTAAGAGAATCTTGATTGGGTGATGAATTTGGGTTCAATGAACCAATGAATGAGGGGAGATTACTGAGTGATAGTGGTAGAGGGAGAGTCTAGATGTAGCAGTAGAAAGGAAGGAGAATTCCAACTTCCTCACCTAGATCAGTGAGTTAGGAATGAGTGAAAGTGCAGTCAGTGACGAAAAGTGAGACTAGGGATACAGAGTAATTAGGAGGGAGCTAGGTCTCAGTAAGAACCAGGAAATAGAGGGTGAGAAAAGAAGTTTTTCCCACTTAATAGTATTTTATTTTTTTTTACAATTACATGTAAATATACTTTTCAACATTTATTTTTATAAGATTTTGAGTTTTCTCCCTTCCTTGCCCCTCCCCCCACCCAAGAGTGCAGCCAGTTTAGTATAAGCTATACAAGTACAATCACATTAAACATATTTCCACATTAGTCATATTGTGAAAGAAGAATAAGAACTAAAGGGAAAAAAACATGAGAAAGAAAAAAAAGTGAAAATAGTCTGCTTTGATCTGCTTTCAGCCTCCATAGTTCCTTTTCTGGATGTGGATAGCATTCTCCATCATGAATATTTAGGTAGATGACTGTATTGCTGAGAAGAGCTAAGTCTATCAAAGTTGGTCATTATATGATGTGGCTGTTCCTGTGTACAATGTTCTCCTGGTTCTACTCATTTCACTCTGCATCAGTTCATGTTAGCCTTTCCAGGTTTTTCTGAAGTCTGCTGGCTCATCATTTTTAGAGCAAAATAGTATTCCATTACTTCCATAGATTACATATATACCAAAACTTGTTCAGCTATTCTCCAATTGATGGGTATCCCTTCAATTTCCAGTTCTTTGCTGCCACAAAGAGAGTTGCTATAAATATTTTTGTACATGTGGGTCTTTTTCTATTTTTTATGATCTCTTTGCAATAAAGACCAAGTAGTGGTACTGCCGGATAAAAAGGCTATGTGCAATTTTATGGCCCTTTGGGCATAGTTCTAAATTGCTCTCCAGAATGGTTGGATCACTTCACAACTCCACCAACAATGCATTAGTGTTCCAATTTTCCCATGTCTTCTCCAACACTTGTTGTTTTCATTTTCTGTCATATCAGCCAACTTTATAGGTGTGAAGTGATACTTCAAAGTGATTTTAATTTGCATTCGTCTAATCAATAGTGATTTAGAGTGTTTTTCATATGATTATAGATAGCTTTAATTTCTTTTTTCTGTTTTTTGGCAGGGCAGTTGGGGTTAGGTGACTTGCCCAAGGTCACACAGCTAGTACATGTGTCAAGTGTCTGAGGCCGGATTTGAACTTAGGTCCTCCTGACTCCAGGGCTGGTGCTCTGATAGCTTTAATTTCTTCATCTGAAAACTGCCTGTTTGTATCCTTTGACCATTTATCAATTGGAGAATGACTTGGATTCTTATAAATTTGACTCAGTTCTCTATATATTTGAGAAATGAGGCCTTTATCAGGAACACTGGCTGTAAAAAATGTTTCCCAGCTGTCTACTTTCCTTCTAATCTTTGTTGCATTGGCTTTGTTTGTGCAAAACTTTTTAATATAATGTAATCAAAATTATCCATTTTGCATTTCATAATGTTCTCTACCTCTTTTTTGGTCATAGATTCTTCCCTTCTCCATAGATGTGACAGGTAAATCATTCTTTGCTCTCTTAATTTGCTTATGTATCATCCTTTATGTCTAAATTGTGTACCCACTTTGACCTCATTTTGGTATAGGGTGTGAGATGTTGGTCTATGCCTCATTTCTGCCATACTATTTTTCAGTTTTACCACCAGTTTTGGTCAAATAGTGAGTTTTTATCCCAGAAGCTACAGTCTTTGGATTTATCAAAAAGTAGATTACTGTAGTCATTCATACTCCACTGATCCACCACTCTATTTCTTAGCCAGTACCTAACAGCTTAGATGATTGCTACTTTATAAGATACTTTTGAATCTGATATGGCTGGAAAAGAAGTTTTAAGATGAAAGCAAGTTTATTAACTATGGAACAGGAATTCCAGAGAACATGATGAAAGGGGCAAGTAAGATCATGATTTGAACTTTGTGGAATAGGGTTGAGAGAAATGGGAGTAAGGGAGTGGACAGTGGGGGATGGGGAATAGGGTTTGTACAATGACAACCATGGTTTCAGAATTCTTATGATGTGGGATTGTAGTGGGCTATGAGTATGTTAATCACTGAGGAGTGAGTCTAGGCAGAATAGCAGTGGCTTGAAAGAAGTGGGAGAAGCACATGTTTGGATTGTTCAGCATCTTCTCTCAAGATCCAACTTTATGGCTAATGGTGATGTGTCTTGTGGAGTCCAAGCAGACAAACTCATAGCAGACAGGAAACAGCAAATGTAAGTTCAAGTGGAATCTCAGCAAGAGTCAGAAGGTGGCAAATTTTTGTGGGGGGGGAGGGGATCAGATTTGATAAAGTACTTGAGCTCAAAACAGAGGCCACAAAAAGGCAGCCTGGATCTGGGGCTGATCAAGGACTCCCCGGAAAGTCACAGGAGCAAAGAAACTGCTAGGGGCTGGCCTGAATTCAGGGCACTGTTGAGTGCTCTTTTGTCCAGTAAAGATGAAAGCCAGGGGTATGTGAGTCCTGCTTCCCCCACCCCTTCCTCTACATCGGTATTGTGTTTTATTTCTACACACCTAGAAATAATAAGTTCCATCCCTTCATTCCCTTTTCTTCACTCGTGTGTTCTTTCCACCTCCTTCTCTTTCTTACTTTAAGGTCTTCAAAACAGAACATTCCACCCCCACCCCTACCCCCACTCCCACTCCCACCCCCAGGGCTTTAGTTTTTATTTAACTTCATCTCTCACATTTGAGGACTTAGAAGTCATAACGGAATACTTGTTTCTTCTCCCTCTGTTAGAAAGTAAACATTTCCTCTTTATATTATCTCTCTCAATTTGTCCAATATATTTGCCTTTCTAGGTTTCTCTTTATTTGTGTTTATATTTCAAAGAGTCTATTAGCTCTGGTCATTTTTATCAGGAGTACTTGTAAGTCCTCTTTTGTTAAAAGTCCTTTTCCCATAGATTCAGGATTATGTCCAGTTTTTCAGGTAAGTTATATTTGGTTATAAACCTTTGTATTTTATCTTTTGGAATATCATATTACAAGTTCTTCTTTCATTTTGCTGTTGTTGAGTCACTTTTAGTTGTATCTGACTCTTCATGACCCCATTTGGGGTTTTCTTGGCAAAGATAATGGAGTGGTTTCCCATTTCCTTCTCCAGTTCATTTTACAGATGAGTAAACTGAGGCAAACAGGGTTAAATGACTTGCCCAGGGTGTAACAACAATGCTACTTGCTGCTACTGTGGCTGTGCAAGACCAATAACACCAGCACACAGGAGGGCTGCTAGCACAGGTTCTTCGATCTGCTTTTCCAAGGAAAGCAACTTTAAGGGGTTTACAATCTCACTTTAATTAAATATACATATATCATTCACTTAGGTCAGGGGAAAAAGTCAACACCTTGAACTTCAGAGAAAACACAAACCAAAATTACAAGCAGAAATTACATAAACAAAGCAAAATAACACAAATCAGCAGAAAGGCTTCTAGCTGTTTGCCCAAGACATTACATACATAGTTACCAGAGAGAGAAGCACCAACATCTGAGTTTTTCAAAGCCAGAGGGCTCCTTAATGGCTACCCAGAGTCTCATCTGGTCAAATCACACCACACTTGTCCAGTGAACCCCAAAACAAAATGCTAACCTCAGAGTATATATATATATACTTCTTCAGGGTCAGAGAGTGTCACAACCATGTGACTCAAACTCGTGTGACCTAAGCCTTCCTGTGACTTAAGCAGATCATCAAAGACTCTTAATTCAATGAAAGACTCTTGATTGAAACAAAGGCAAGACTCAAAGGCACTTGATTGCCTTAGTGCTGAAAAGCACTCCAAAACAAAAGACAACAGAAAGTCCCACTTTACTTGCCATTACACAGGGTCACACTGCTAGGAAGTATCTGAGGCCAGATTTGTTCTCAGACCCTCCTGGTGCATCACCTAACTAAAGATGAAAAATGACTGAAGTGGGACTGAAGTTGGCACAACTTTCTGCCAAGAGCCATCAGGACTGGAGAATATTATTTAATTCCTGAAAAATCATTTCCCCTCTGCAATTTCTTGGTCAGGAGGAATGACTGAGGTCAAAATGCAGCCCTAGATTTGCATAAGTAGTTCATTAACTGATTCCCCTTCAGTGAACAGGACTGAGCAGTTGCTTTTCTGGGGGCAGGGTGGGAAAGAAATTTGCTCCTCCGACCAGGGGATGAGCTGGTTCAAAGGATTTCCAATTACCAAACAGAACACAGTTGTTTACTCACGAGTTTGGTTGGTGGTCAATTTGTACTTCTTTCAAAATGGGTGGCAGTGGTTTCCAAGCCTTTGTGAACCTTCTAAATGGAAAAGCAAACAGTACAAATACAAAAGTGCTCCATAATTCTTCACAACAAAAAATTGCAGCACATGTTATTAATTTGAAATGAAGGCTTTATCTGAAGGGAAGACAAACTGCAGTAGGACAATGTTTTCAGTCTTCTGCCACTCCACGTGTAAATAAAGCATTTTGCTATATACGTGTCACATCATTATTCTTGTTATTATCACTCAAATACTCAGTGACGTTGCTTATTAGTACGTAATGATTATAGTCAGGAGGATATTTACTCCAATGACATGGATCAAATCTTTCCAGGCCTGTCCATCCAGCACAACTCACCTCCCACAAGCTCACCACAGAAGGGCCACCCAACATGCTGGAAGCCTTTCTCAGTGGAGCCCCACTGGGTGTGTCTCAGTTATGCTTCACTCAGGTCCATTGCCACGATACCAGAAAAAGAAGAGGGAGCTCTCAGGAGCTGGAAGCCTGTGGATCAAGAAAAGATAAACCGTTATCCCCTGGAAGGTTATTCCTTATTCCTATTTACTCTGTAGGTCATTCCAGATTCCTTTTTATTTACATGTTTATTTCCCCATTAAACGTACTCTCCCTGAAGACATGGGCTGTACTGGTCTTTCTTTGAATCCCTGGCATTTAGAGGGCATTTAATCAATGTTGTTTAGCCATTTTCAGTCATGTCCAACTCTTTGTGACCTCTTATGGAGTTTTCTTGGCAAATGTGGTGATTTCTGATTTCCTTCTCCAGCTTGTTTTAGAGATGAGGAAACTGGGGCAAACAGAGTTAAGTGGCTTGCCCAGGAGCATACAGATAGTAAGCCTTTGAGGCAAGATTTGAACTCAGGAAGACAAGTCTTCCAGACTTTAGGCTGGACATTCTATCCACCGCTCTACCTAGCATCCCCCGCTTAATAAATACTTGGTGTTAATTGACTGGTTGATCAATGAGGCAACTAGGTGGCCCAGTGTATAGAGCACTGGGGCTGAAATCAGGAAGACCTGAGTTCAAATCCAGCCTCAGATACTTCCTATAAATGCGTGATCCTGTGCAAGTCACTTAGCTCCTGTTTGCCTCCGTTTCTTCAATCTGCAAAATGGGGATAATAATAGTACCTACCTTTCAGGATTGTTGTGAGAATCAAACGAGATAACAATTATAATGCATTTAGCACAGTGCCTAGCACAAATAAGAACTATATAAATATTAG
The DNA here is from genome assembly GCF_011100635.1 of Trichosurus vulpecula. Classification (NCBI taxonomy): domain Eukaryota; kingdom Metazoa; phylum Chordata; class Mammalia; order Diprotodontia; family Phalangeridae; genus Trichosurus; species Trichosurus vulpecula. Next base: position 139,521,734 of record NC_050578.1, read on the forward strand.
CTATTATTATTAATGATAATTAGTATTTATGGGAATAATCATTATATTGGTAGGTAATTATGTATTGTGTATGTATTTAAAAGGATGTGGCTCTATTTTTTTCCTCTCCCAGCAGCTAGATGACACAATGGATCAACAGTACCAATTGACATGATTTTATCAGTGGAAAGACACTAAAGATCACTATCTATCTGATTTGCAGCTGAAACCTTCCACATGTACAGATTTCCCCATTAGACTTTAAGTGCTTTGAGAATAAAGTCTCTCTCACTTTTCTCTTTGTATCTCCAGCACTTAGCAAAGTGTGTTGTGCATAGTGAGAGCTTTATAGCTGCTTTATTCATTTACACACGTCCTCAGTGGTGTTTTATACCAACCAATTCTCGCACATTCAAGTTGCCATTGGCCATATTTCTCTGCTGGCCTGTTACACACCACTGTCATTGTTGTTGTTGTGTCTGACTCTTCCTGCACCCAATTTCAGGATTTCTTGGCAAAGATATTGCAGTGATTTGCTGTTTCCTTCTCCAGACCATTTTACAGGTGAGGAAACTGAGTCAAATAGTGTTGAGTGACTTGCTCAAGGTCACATAGCTAGTAAGTATCTGAGGCCAGATTGGAACTCAGGTCTTCCTGATTCTAACCCTAGCATTTTCGCTGCCCCTACACACACCATGTACCTCTCCATTGCCTATGGGAAAGGGGATATTGAATACCATACAATGTGGGAAAGGCAGATGTAGATATGCCCATGCCAGAGAGAGAAGGAGAAGTGAGGTCTTCAGTCACATGAGACAGCCTTACAAATGAAATCATTTGGACTTGGTGGTTGAGTCTTTGATACAACAATTGGAACAATTACCTAGGAATGCATTTGATGTTGTGGGCCTTGAGCCAAAGAAGATTGCCTTATAAAACAGAGTCTTCAAGATGCCTGGAAGAGAGAACAATCCTTCTTTCTGAAGGTTTGTTTGGGGAAGTCATATATAAATTCCATCTATGATGGGATGAGGGGAGGAGAGGACTGGAAGTGCTCAAACAGTAGGTCAACAGTTTGGGAGAAGGGTCTGACCATAATAGTTGGGAGAATAATGCCTTTGCATTATATGTGATGAGGATAAGCTAGATGCACTTATGATAAGATCGGGGCTGAAACAAGGATGTCCATCATCACCCCTATTATTTCAATTTGGTACCAGAAATGTTAGCTTTAGCAATAAGAGAAGAAAAAGAAATTGAAGGTATTAAAATAGGCAAAGAAGAAACTAAGCTATCATTCTTTGTAGATGATATGATGACTTACTTAGAGAATCCTAGAGAATCAAGTAAAAAACTACTTGAAATAATAAACAACCTTAGCAAAGTTGCAGGATATAAAATAAACGCACATAAATCCTCAGATTTCTATACATTACTAACAAAGCCCAACAGCAAGAGATAGAAAGAGAAATTCCATTCAAAGTTACTGTAGACACTATAAAATATCGGGGAGTCTATCTGCCAAGACAAACCCAGGGCCTATATGAACATAATTATGAAACACTTTTCACACGAATAAAGTCAGATCTAAATAAATGGAAAAATATCAGTTGCTCATGGTTAGGCCAAGTTAATATAATAAAAATGACAATTTTACCTAAATTAATTTATCTATTCAGTGCCATACCAATTGAACTACCAAAAAATTATTTTACAGAGCTGGATAAAATAGTAATAAAATTCATCTGGAGGAACAAGAGGTCTAGAATATCTAGGGTATTAATGAAAAGAAATGCTAGAGAAGGTGGCCTAGCCATACCAGACATTAAACTGTACTATAGAGCAGCAGTCATCAAAACTACCTGGTACTGGCTAAGAAACAGAGTTGTGGATCAAAGGAATAGGATAGGTACACGAGATGGAGAAGTCAATGACTATAGCAATCTACTCTTTGATAAACCCAAAGAGGCCAGCTTCTGGGCTAAGAATTCACTATTTCACAAAAGCTGCTGGGAAAATTGGAAAATGGTAGGGCAGAAACTGGGCACAGACCAATATCTTACACCGTATACCAAAATAAAGTCAAAATGGGTTCATGATTTAGGAATAAAGGCTGATACTATAAGCAATTTGGGAGAGCAAGGATAGTTTACTTATCAGATTTATGGAAAAGAAAAGAATTCATGACCCAACAAGAGATAGAGAGCATTACAAAATGCAAAATGGATAATTTTGATTATGTTAAATTGAAATGTTTTTGCACAAAAAAAGCCAGTGCAACAAAAATTAGGAGGGAAGCAGAAAATTGGGAAAAAATCTTTACAACTAGTGTCTCTGATAAAGGCCTAATTTCTAAAATATACAGGGAACTGAGCCAAACATATAGGAATACAAGCCATTCCCCAATTGAGAAATGGTCAATGGATATGAACAGGCAGTTTTCAGAGGAAGGAATTAAAGATACCTATAGGCATATGAAAAAATGCTCTAAATCACTACTGATTAGAGAAATGCAAATCAAAACAACTCTTCGGTACCACATCTCTCCTGTCAGATTGGCTAACATGACAAAACAGGAAAATGATAAATGCTGGAGAGGATGTGGAAAATTGGAACATTGTTACATTGTTGGTGGAGTTGTGAACTGATCCAGCCATTCTGGAGAGCAATTTAGAATATACCTAAAGGGCTATAAAAATGTGCATACCCTTTGACTCAGCAATACCACTTCTAGGGCTATAACCCAAAGAGATCAGACAAGTGGTAAAGGGACCTGTATGTACAAAAATGTTTATAGGAGCTCTTTTTGTGGTGGCAAAGATTTGGAAACCAAAGGTATGCCCATCAATCGAGAAATGGCTAAAGAAATCATGGCATATGAATGTAATGGAATATTACTGTGCTATAAGAAATGAGGAACAGATGGGCTTCATTATAACCTGGAAAGACATATATGAACTGATGCTGAGTGAGGGGAGCAGAACCACAAGAACTTTATACATGATTACAGACACATGCTATCTGTAAGGACTAACTTTGATAGACTTGGCTCTTCTCATCAATGCAAGGTTCAAAGACAGCTCCAAAAGATTCATGATGGAAAAAGCTATGCACATCCAGAGAAAGAATCATGGAGTCTGAATGCAGATTGAGGCAAATTATTTGCTCTCTTTTTTTCTTTCTTCTTGGGTTTGTTTCTTCTTTCTCATGATTCATTACACAACTTGACTATTATGTAAATAAGTTTAATGCAAAGGTATATGTGGAACCTATATCAGATTACATGCTGTCTTGGAGGGGAGGAGGAGAAAAGAGAGGGAGAGAAAATTTGGAACTTAAAAACTTGTGGAACTGAGTGTTGTAAACTAAAAATAAAAAATAAAAAAATTTAAAAAAAGACTAGAATTACAAAAAATGAACAATTCCTTTGGAGGCAGAGAAACTGGGTTTGTAATGCTCTTTATTATTTACTACCTTTAGATGTTGACTAAGTGACTTTACCTCCGGAGTCCTCAGTTCCCTCATCTGTGAAATGGGAGGGCTGGTCTAAATAGCTTCTAAGATACCTTCCAATCTAGATTTATGATCCCTAAATGGTATATAGAATCCCTCTTCTATGAGATCTTGCAACTGGCCACTCACCATCAGAGATGATGAGTTAGAATTATAAGATTCTTCTTTTCAAATGCAAGTGTTTTTCAATTTAAGAATCATTGAATGAGTACAAAGTGATTTTAGAGATTCAGGTTACAACCCCTTCTCATAGAATCATAGGTATGGATCTGGAAGGGACTGTAGAATGTTCACTAGCCCATCTCTTTTATTTAAAGAATGAGAAAATGGAGGCCCAGACAAATGCAGTGGCTTTCCTAAGGTCACACAACTTGTAAGTGTGTGATGGTGGGATTCAAACTCAGTCCTGTGACTCCAAACCTAGCATTGTTTTCATCCTATTTTCATTTTATACTTGAGGAAGCTGAGCTGCATGGAGGAGCAGGCACTTCTCCAAAGTTACGCAGGTGGCAGGGGAGTATGAGTGTTCAGATGGACTAGACCCTCTGGGGGGAGGGCTGCTCATCCACTTTGGGTGTCCACCTCTTGCCGACTCTCACTTGTGGTCCCAAGAAGCTGGAGCATGCAGGGTGTCCACATCGCAGTAAATTGTCTCGGCAGATAGGCTAAGGCAGATTGAGAGTAACTGCCAGGCCTCAGACCCATCAGTGAGTTATTGGGGTGTGTACTCCAGGCATGTGAAGACTTCGACCAGTTGGAATGGGCATTGTTCCAATGGCCATGAAGACTGCTGAAGCGGGCACCGTGGAGCGCTTTGAGCTTGGTCTGAAATCGAAGAAGCCAAGCCACTGCATCCCAGGCCATTGCTAGTCATCTCAACTTTAGTCTTGCCACCTGACTTTAATGACTCTGGAAGAGAAAGTGAGGCTGATGGCTTTGCACAACCATGCCTCACTTAAATCTAATTTATACATTAGTTAAGACATCGCATGTCATTGGTCCTCTTCAAACAGGAATGAGAAACCAGGATTTGAACCCACATCTTCTGAATCCAAGTTTACTGAGACATGAAGACTAGAGAGAGGGGTGGATGTGTACATCTCGGCTTTTATTGTATAATTGTCATTTATATAGCAAAGTACTTTTCATATATTGTCTCACTTGATCCTCACAAAGAAAAAAAAAGCATTATTATCTCCATTTAACAGATGAGGATACTGAGTTTCAAAGCAGTTAAATTACTTAGTCATGGTCACATAGCTAGTTAGTGTACAAGTCAGAATTTAAAGCCAGGTCTCTCTCACCTCCAAGTTTAGTGTTTTTGAATACACAACCCTACTTCTCCTTTCTCCTTTCACATTTAAAAGATAAGGGGCATGTTCTATATGCCAAGTAAAGTATGTTTTTGTTCATACTGCTTACAACAAACCCCAAGAGAAAATTTTTTTTCTCCTGGTCTTTTATTATAGAGGCAAAGCATAATCATGCCTTTACTGGTCCATAACCCCTTTCTTTTGCCTTCCCTTCCTTCCTTTCTCATTCATTCCCTTCCCTTTCCCTTGCCTTCTTTTCCTTTCCCTTTTCAATTCAACAAGTATCCAAGTGGTTGGCACTTGATGTCAAAGACAAAAAGAAAACAAAAAAGAGAACAGAATGTGCATAGTGCATAAATGCTGAATACCTGCTGAAATTAATGTGGAGTATTTGAGAGGGGCACTAGGGAATGGGCTGATTAGAAAAGTCTTTTCAGGAGGAAACCCCTGAACTGAGCCTCAGAACAACCCTGGGCTGCTCAGCAGTCAGTGCAGTTGGGATCCCTGCTCTACCATCTCTGTTCAGACCATCTGATTCAGCTTTTCCAGGACTGAGTAGGTCACTGCGGAGCTGAAGAGAATCAGCTTTGAAGTTGAACAGTAATTCCAGATTCCTCATCCCCTAAAGCACTACTGGCTGTGGCCAGAAGCCCTCTGTACTCCTGGTCAATCCTCAACTTAGCCTTCAAGTTTCCCTGTAATGTGCACCAGATGCAAGAGAATCCCATCGATTGTTCTTAGGAGTTTGCAGTAATTGCCTGGCTCGTGCATGATACAAAACAGTATTCTTATTTCTCATCTTCCCCTTGGGTGGATTGTAACATAACTCCCTGAGTTTTCATGGGTTGTATCTTTGAACCTAAGCTGCCTCTCTCTCTCTGTCTCTGTTCTGTCTCTCTCTCTCTGTCTCTCTGTCTCTCTCTCTCTCTGTCTCTCTGTCTCTGTCTCTCTCTCTCTCTCTCTGTCTCTCTCTCTCTCCCTCTCTCTCTCTCTCTCTCCTTTCTGTTTTGTTTTTTTTTTAACTCTGCTTGCTTTTTTATAGACAACAATTCTCAAGAATGTCATTGTAATTGGTACCCAACTGAGCTCAATGGCTTTGGGTCTCCAGGCAGACACATTGACTTAGACTTGCCCCTTCCTAACCACGAGGTTGTTTCCCCCACAGTATTTTGCTTTATCAACAGTATTCCCAGCTCTTTGAATTGATGGCTTCCACCAACATGATGGTGATATTGTGCAGAACTCCAGGTCAACATTCCCTGGAGATGCGCCTCCCTTTTCCATTAGCAGAAATGACCTTGACAGCACAAACTTCTCCCTGAGGCTAGCCCTGTGCCTGCACGGTATTGTAACTTAAGCTTAAAAACATAAGAAACACAAGGCTCCTTCTCAAGCTAGAAGTGAAACATTTCTTTCCCCTATTTTTTCTATTCTATTTTTATTCTACCAGTGATTCATTTCAAGTTGATCCAATTAAATTCAAATGGATGAGTATTTATTAAGTGATTACTGTATGCCAGGTGCTAGGCTAAGGCTTGAGGATAAGAAGATAAACCAAAACCTTCTCTGCTTTTAAGGTAATTACATTATATTAGGATAAATATATATACAAAGTAAATAATTGGAATAGCTAGAATTTATACTATATAAGATACAAATTTTACCTTGCTTAATTCTCCCAACTCTGGGAGGTAAGAGTCATTATTATCCCCACTTTGCCGATAAGAAATATTTACAAATATTATCTCATTTGACTCTCACAACAACCATGGGGAAAGGGACAGCTGCTCTAATTATCATCCCAAATTCAAAGATGAGGAAACTATAGCAGAGAGATTGAGTGACTTACTGAGGGTCACACAGCTGCAAGGTGTCTGAGGCAGGAGGTGACATCAGGTCCTTTGCTCTAACCACTGCACCACCTAGCTACCTCTGGTACCTTCAAGTAACTTCAAGGGAGAGAGCATTATTAACTGAGTGGATCAGGGAAGGCTTCATGGAGGAGGTGGCACCTGAGAAAAGCTAGGGAATCTAAGAGGGGGGTATGAGGAAAGGAATCTTTTCCAATCAGTCAATTAGCAAGCATTTATAAAGGGGTAACATTGTGCCGGGACTGTGAAAACAAAACAAACCAGCCTCTGCTCTTAAGGAATTTAGAATCTATTGTGGGTCACAAGCTATACAAATGTAAATCAGTACGAAGTATAAGGCATTTTGGGGGAACTAGCACCTGGGGGATCAGGAAAAGTCTTATGTAGGAGATGATATCTGAGGCCCAGGTGATGAGGAAGGGCATTCCTAGCTTGGGAACAGCCAGTCAAAGGAATGGAGGTGAGGAAATGGAATGTTGTTTGTGGATAATAGTAAGGACAGTTGGCCTAGACCTTTGGGAAGAAGAGTAATTCTTAATAGGCCTAGAGAACTAGATTGGTGCCGAAACTCCAGACGTGGATGTCGAAAAATATGAAGGTAGAGATGCAGTATTTTATACTAGCAGGAATGGGCTGAAGCCCACTTGAAAGGGAGCTGATTGTTTAAATTTTGGTGTAAGCATTTATTCCTCAGAATCGGCAAATGCTACAAATCAGGCCTTGGTTTATTGTTCTGTTGATTGTCTATACTTAAAAAAAAAAAAAAGTAGGGGCAGCTAGGTGGCGCAGTGAGTAGAGCACCGGCCCTGGAGTCAGGAGGACCTGAGTTCAAATTTGAACTCAGACACTTGACACATTTACTAGCTGCGTGACCTTGGGCAAGCCACTTAACCCCAATTGCTTTGCCAAAAAGCAAAAAAAAAAAAAAAAAAAAGTGGCAGAAAAATGTCAGTAATGCAGATTAGACATAAAAGTGTGACAGGCACACATATTTTCCAAAAGAGTTGGTTGTTGAACATTTGCCAGCTCTCCTATATATGCAGGGAATAGAAAGTAGGCCAGTTGGACTGCAATAGATAATGATGCAGAATAATATAAAACAAGACTGGAAAGGAAGAAGACAGCTAGATTAGAAAGGATTTTAAAGGCCAGACTCTGAATGATATATTTTATCCTAGAGGTAATAGAGAGTCACTGAAAATTTTTGACTAAGGGAGTAGTGTGATGAAAGCGGTGTAGATTTAGAGGTAAAAGGGATTTGGCAGATGAGGAAACTGAGGACCAGGAAGGTTGGGTTGCTTGCCCAAAGTCACACAGGTGATAAATCCCATCCATTGATGGGATTTAAATCCAGCTCTGCTGATTCTTCGATCTGTATCAGGCAGGACAGCCTGCCTGATTTCTAGAATGGTAGTTTGGCAACTGTCCACGAATGACCCTCAAACGATGAAGTATGACAAATGGTTGTGGTGTTGATGAGGAGTGTTCCTGAATGAGCCTCAGAGGCTTCCTAGTTGTGTGCCTCTGGGCAAGTCACTTTGCCTCAGTTTCCTCATCTGTAAAATGAGCTGGAGAAGGAAACGGCAAACTGCTCCAGTATCTTTGCCAAGAAAACCCCAAATGGGGTCATGACTAAAAATGACTAAACATCAAAGCTCCCTAAGTCTATAGGCTGCAGCTACTTTTCATTGAGACGACCTCTCCTAATTTGTTCCTTGTTGTCAGCCATGGACCCTATTGATTTCCCTCTCCTCATTCCCAGGCACCATTTCCTCTTCAAAGGTAAGCTGCTCATCCTCATAGATTCACCCCCCACACCCCAGCCAATTATCTTTGCAATGGTTCCTCTGTTTTAGGTGGTCCCAGTTCTAGGATCTGGGATCTCCTTATAGTTCTAGAAGCAAATAGAATTCAAAAAATGTGAGCAGATAAAGGGAAGAGTGAATAGTGGCCTGAACCCAAATTCATGGAGACTAAGGCCCAAATCCTGCCTTGGACACTGTAGCTACAGGCCTGTGCCATCACCTCTTAGGGCCTTAGTTTTCTCATCTGTAAAATGGGGAGTACGACACATGGAGTTCCTGTCCCACAGGGTTATTGAGAGGCTCAAATGAGCTTAGGCATGTAAAGGGCTAGGCCCTAGATTTGTGATTTCACTGATAGGAAGAAGTCCCAGATAAGGAAACTCCATCTACCAACGGCAGGGTGATAGAGAGATACCTAGAGATACATCTAGTAGGTATCAGAGGTGGGATTTGAAAACAGGTCTTCTTGTCCTCGTGACTGAATCTCCATACATTAAGCCATGCTACTTCTCACTGTTAGTCAGCCAGCTAGCATTTATTAGGCACCTACTATATGTCAGGTACTGTGCTAAGCACTGGGGATACAAAGAAAAGCAAAAAAGACTCCCTGATCACAAGGAGGTCAGTCCTGTATCATGACTTTCTCTTCTTTATTTCTGCTTCTTTTATGTCCCAGAGCTTCTTCACCAAGGATACAACAAATCACTCAATAGTGAGCACAGAGCAAGAGACAGCTACACCTGGCCCCACTCTCTGCATGCCTAACAATCACAATTACTTGGCAAGAATAGCATCCCAGTGCCATGCATGGTTTTCTTTTTTTTCCTTCCTTCCTTCCTTCCTTCCTTCCTTCCTTCCTTCCTTCCTTCCTTCCTTCCTTCCTTCCTCTTTTTCCTTTCCTTTCTCCCCTCCTTTCATCCATTCTCACTTTCAGCCTTTCTCCCTTTCTCTTCTTTCATTCCTTCCTTCCTCTGTTCTTCCTTCTTTCCTTCCTTCTTTCCTTCCTTCTTTCCTTTCTTTCTTTCTTTCTTTCTTTCTTTCTTTCTTTCTTTCTTTCTTTCTTTCTTTCTTTCTTTCTTTCTTTCTTTCTTTCTTTCTTTCTTTCTTTCTTCTTTCTTTCTTTCTTCTTTCTTTCTTTCTTTCTTTCTTTCTTTCTTTCTTTCCTTCTTTCTTTTTCTTTCTTTCTTCCACTGTCCTTCCTTCCTTTTTTCTTCCTTCTTTCCTTCCTTCCTTCCTTCCTTCCTTCCTTCCTTCCTTCCTTCCTTCCTTCCTTCCTTCCCTTCTCATATTCAATCCCAATCTTGCCATTTTTGACTCAGTGCTACACTTTCACCAAGAAATCTGTACATCCCAATACACAATCCCAAACAGTGGTGTGGTAGGACTGCCTGTTATTTAAAATGTGACACAAAGGATAAAGAGTAGATATCAAATTCAATATATTGAATCAGATGTACTGATGGTACAGAAAAAAATAGACACGGAAAGGGCCTAAGAATGACTGGAGGTGTCTGGCCACAGAGTGAATGCTTTTCTGAAATCCATTTAGCAAAGGGTTAAGAGAAGGGGATTGACCAGTCACAGCCTAGTGGGACATCCCAGGCACAAACCCATGAAGAAAACTTCAAAGGGAAGAGACCTGATCTTGAAAAGCTCAATCAAGAGGAAGCAGTTATAGAAGATGAATCTGACTTCCCAATTCCAGGTGGGCAGATTGAATTCTCAGGTATGAGTTATGACAGAACAGCCCTTCCAGCACATGTGGATTTTATTGTTATTTTCTCACTTTTTTCCCCATACAGCCCAAGATTTTCTGGCTTCCAGCAACTGACTATAGATTTTATGGGAGGTCAGCACCTGGGATGAAATCATTCTGAAGCTCTGTTGTCAAGAGATGAGAAGTGATTGGAGATTTCATTTAGGTTAAGGAAATGGAGGACTTGCTGAAGACACTGGATTCCAACCTACTTACAGAATACAGCCTTTTTCATCTTTTCTACATTACGTATCTTGGTTACATGAGAGTCAAACTACTCATCTTTTCAACTGAGTCTCCAAAGTTGTCTGGTACAGACAAGGGACTTTTAAGTTCAATCCTTTAGATGTGAGAAATGCATGTCTACATTTTAGAAATAAAAACAAACATTTATTTCCACTTCTATTTATTTTATCAATGCTTGATTTCAAGTTGAATCAATTCAAATCAACAAATATTTATGCCTTCTAAAAATTATTTTATTTTTAAGGATTTATGGAATAAAATAAGCATTTGCATAGCATAGTAAAATAAAAAGATGATGGCACATGAAACTGCAAATCTACCATGTACAACTTGCTATTCCTTTCAGATATACAACAAAAAAATCATGTAAATTTCTTTTTTTCTTCTTTCCCCCTCTCCCTAGAGATGGTTCCCTTTAGACACAAATAGGTATACACACATATATGTATAGATATGTGCGTGTGTGTATGTGTGTAACTTGGGTATTTATAATAGCCAAAACAACTTATTCACTCCAAGTCATTCTTAAAACAATATTGCTATTACTGTATACAATGTTCTCTTGGTTCTGTTCACTTTGCTCTCCATCATTTCATGCAAGTCTTTCCATGCCTTTCTAAGATCACAGTAGTATTCCATCACAATCATATACCACAATTTGTTCAGCCATTAATGGGGATCTCTGCAATTTCCAGTTCTTTGTTACCACATTTATATCAAAAATGCTAAGTATTTGGAAGGTCTTATTAAAGGCTCCCTGATATAGGGGCACTGACCTTCTAAAAGCTTGTTTCAAAATGTAATTTAAGAGCACAAAAAATCTGGAAGACAATTTTTTCACCTCAGAGATTCAATATTTGGGGCACCCAATCCCAATTGTCATTTCCTAGAAAGATATTCAGGCTTTAATCCAAAAGTGGAGTCGCTACGGTCAAAATGGAGGGTCTGTAAGTCTCCCTGACTGATGAAAGCTGATGGAAATGAGAAAGAAAATATAGGCCCAATTCTTCTTTGAGAAAATAAAATGTCACAAAATCTTAAAGCAAGATACTAGTGAAGAAGTGTGTGGCCCTTCTCTGAGAACCAACCCACCTAGTTTCAAATCGACTCCTCCCAGCACTGGCCACATGTTCATCAGCTTTCAGACAGGTTGTAAAGGGGATGCAACCACGGTATAGAGGGATGGACTGCCCACACCGAGGCCATTTCAAGTCCAGAAGTCACGTTTCATCTGTTGCTCATTTTGAAAGTGTTCATTTGGTGTCCAAGGTGTCAGCAAAGTTTCTATATTGCCACCCTTTCTTCAATACTTCATTGTACTGAAGATTTAGTGTTAAAAGGGACCTGAGAGGCCATTGAGTACCACCCCTGCATTTTACATAAGAGGAAACAGAAACCCCTAGAGATGAAGTGAAGCCTCTAACTCAAACTAGTATCACTTTGGCTAATTTAAATCAGAAACACACCAGAATTGATTCTGCAAAGAGGCTACAACTCCTCTGAGATCACTGATAATGAAAAGCTGTTTTGTTATGTTGAACAGGCATCATTCTGTGTAGCTCTTTATCCCCACCCAGAACAATGCCCACCTCCTGGAGACAGACAGTGCTGCCCTCCTCCCTTATGCCTTTTGCCTTGCAAGTGCAATCCCAGTATTTGTCTCAGATCAAAGAGTCCCAACTGCTCAGAGGGGCTGAATAGCAAAGCAGGAAAGTATCATATTAAGGCTTTTAAAAGCCTGACTTAGGAGTGTAAGGACTGTACCATGATGTCTTGGGAATCCATATCTAGGAATAAATTGACCATCAGTCATTTAATAAATACTTGTTGGTTTTTTATCAGTTGGTTGTTCTGAAACTCCAGAAAGACAAAACTTTTAGGGTTGGGAAAGTTTTTAAAAATCAGTTTAGTAAAGGAAAAAAAGAGGTTGCCAAGCATCCTAGGTTTGAACCTTGACTCTGTTACACACTACCCATGTTCCTTCCTGTCTCTGCATTTAGTTTCCTCTCCTGTAAAATAAAGGGCTTGGACTGCCTAACCTCTGGGGCCTTTCCAGTTCTAAGGCCACGATTCTATCTATCTATGATCCTAAGTATTTTTGCATCCCCTATTGGTGGTCGTGAACTTGTGCTAACCTTTTCTGACTATAAATGCATCAAGACCAAAATAGATTTCAACATATTTTGAAATGTTCATAATGTTTAAAAGTTTCCAAAGGGCTCCAGGGGAAATGGATAACTCTGCTTAGTCTCTGTGGTGAAGTTCTGTACAGGCCAAACAAAATGGACATTCACTTCAATTCCATTTTGTGAATTGAATCCATGCAAGCAGTCACCATGGGCACCCGATCCCAAAACTTTTCTTTTTTCCTCCTCTAAGGCAAGTCTCTCTGCCTGTTTCCTGCTTCTTCCTCTATGGATCAACTTATTTGCCTCTACAACTGATTTCATTTTGCCTGTGTGGACAGGACCTTTATCCATGAGGGTAATAGTAGATTTTCCCCCAATTTGTCTTTTCTTTCTCGAGCTTTACTCCTGCATGTTTTCAGTAATACCAAGAGCCTCCGAGGACAATTGGACTGAAGTTTTCCTGGAGGATCCCTGGGGGAGTGTCCCCACAGAAGCCTCTGATGTTGCATTTACCCAGGTCTTCTCAAGGCATGTGATAATGGCTCCTCAGGCAGGAGGATGCCATCTTATTTAATGAGCATCTTGGAGCTGACCTAATGTTTGACCCTGACTGCTGTAGATGTCTTTCCTTTTGTTCTATTGGATTCTTCCTCCTGCCACCCATTGTCACCCTCAGCCCTGTGCCCTTTCTCTCTTTGCTTACTTTCCAGTCAGCAACAGAAACATTTCGGTGGGGTCCCTTATCTGCCTGTAATTCCTTGATTTTTTTTAAGAGGAAAAGTGAAACTGAGTGAGCTATTAAGAGCCAGGTATCGATTTTGGTCTCCCCTCCTGCACTTTGTGGCCCTGAAGAATCACACTCATGAAAGGTGAAGCATGAGGCCAAAATGTTATTCATTTCTGACCAACAGTAACAATATCTGGATCCTTCAAATCTTTATTGACAGGAAGAAGACATTCACCCCATGCTAAGAGTTTGTCAGGCTCTCACTTTCAATTAGGAAAGGTCCAGCATTACAGGTTATCATTAGCACAGAATCCTCTGTGCATTAAGAAGGCTTCCCCAGCCTTAGGGAATGGGCTGAGGATCCATGCCCTACTCTATACCAAATCCCAGCACAACAAGCACATTTCAACAATCCCTTGGTCATTTTAAAGGCAAGGGACTTTCTGTCTTTCATCCTTTCTTTAGTCTCTGGATTCAAAATAATATCTAATCATTTCTGGAAAAGTCTAATATATGTCTCCACCCTCCTTACATTCCTCTTCATCAACAGAAAATAAGGGCTTCCTTGACTTATGTTACAGTTCCAAGGAAAAGATTCAACACTCACTCATTTAACAAGCTTTGGTTTAGGAATAAATGAAGATTTGTTTGAAAAGAAATAAAAAGGCTCTTATAGCCTCACTCTGCTTTCTAGCTAGCTCATGGATAAAAAAGGAATAGAGAACATTTAGATAGAAAAGTGAGAAAATCTGTCTAGATCCAGCCTCATGGGCAGGAGAGGACTTCTCCATATACTATGAAGTAACATGCATATTTTAGAATTCTCTAGTGTCCAGAGACCCCCTTTTAAACTACAGTTATCCCTTACACACTGTGACTTTCCCCCATTGTGGTGTCCCTATATTACAGGTTGACATAAGAAATGAAATGGGATTGTTTTGGAGTTTTTCAGAAGCTGAAGGCCAGCAGGCAACACAGAAAAAGTTAAGAAACTCAGAAATGCATAAAATGTATGTATAATATTGTGTAATATCATCAACTCAAACCCATAGAAGAAAAAAAATTATATTCTTCTTTAGTATGAAGGGAAGGCCAAAAGATATTTACATGGATTTTCCAGATTGTGGGTGTGCCTTGCCCCTAACCCCTATGATGTGGAAGGGGTAACTGTGTGTCTTTGAGGCTTGCTGCATAGATGCTGTAATCTATAGGAATGACAACAGGACATAGATTTAATTCCTAGATTGGGAACCTCTTTGGGCCTCAATTGACTCTGATGCAAAATTGGGTTGTACAGTTCTAGATCTTAGTCTGCTTCCTGGAGGTAATTGTTGCTGTTGTTTGTCCTTCATTCTCAAAGAGGACCATGACATCAGCGAGGTGATGCCATGACTTGCAAGTAAATTTAAGTGAGGGAGGGCTGTGCAAAGTCACCAGTCTCACTTTCTCCTCTGGAGTCCCCTGGGTCCAGTGGCCAGATATAGATCCGCCTTACTGGAGATACCCCACTCCCATCTTCCTTCCTTCCTTTCCAACCCCCTTATTTAACACATAAGGATACTGAAGCCCAGAGAGGGGAAGTATCTTATTCAAGGTTACATGGGAATTAATGGCAGAGCTGAGATTTAAACCCAGATTAGCTAGATATCCAGCATTCTTTCCACTACGCTATATTGTTTTTCCAAAGAGAATCCACGATCCATCTTTCCATTTGGCTACACCTTCCTTTTGTGTTCTGATTTCATTTATTGCAATGATATCAGTGATGTAGTTCACTGTTTCCCAGTAATATTTCTTGTTGTTTGGTCATATCTGACTCCTCATGATCCCATTTGGGGTATTCTTGGCAAAGACACTAAACTGATCTGCCATTTCCTTCTCTAGCTTATTTGACAGATGAGGAAAATGAGGCAAACAGGGTTAAGTGACTTGCCTGGGGTAATACAGCTAGTAAGTGTTTAAGGCCAGATTTGAACTCAGGAAGACGAGTCTTTCTGACTCCAAGCCCAGCTCTCTATCCATTATGCCATCTAGTTGCCCTTTCCCAATAATACGTCAATTTATTAATGATGGGAAGTAGAGTACCCTAAATTAGGATAATGTATAGAGTTGGTCATAAAAGTGATTCTTCCACCCACCCTGTCCACCTCCCACCATTGTCACTACAAGTGCAAGGGGCCAGAAATGACTGGGACAAACTTTGCACCTTTTTTTTCCATTTCCTGCATTACCATGGTCAAACAATTAATCATACAAACAAGTGGTGGTGATCATCTCATAGACAGAATCATAAGTTCATAGATTTAGAGCTGGAAGGGAGCTTACAAGCCATTTTCTCATTTTGCAGATGAAAAACAGAGGCCCAATGAGGTTAAATTATTTGCTCAGGATCAGGTCTGTGATGGGATTTAACCAAGATCTTCCTGAACCAAAGTCCTCATTCACCATATACTGCTGACTCTTTCTACTTGGCTTGGTTGGTGCTTGGGCTGACTCTGTCACTAGAACTTTATGGGAAGCATTATCAACATGCCCTTTACCCTTCTTGGGGTCTAGCCTTCAACAACCCAGGGCTAACTCCATACCAGCTTGAAGCCTAGAAGGGACCTGCATGGGGACTTTCAGCTCACCTCTGCTGGAACATTCATAGTAAGAGCTCAAATTTCTACAGAACATCAAGATAGGGCCACACAAGCTCTAAGAGGTAGATAGCAGTCATATTACTACATCCATTTTACTCATGAGGAAACAGAAGCCCAGGGAGAAGGAGAGCGCAACTGTTTTTCACATAGATAGTAAGTAGAATAGTTGGGATTTTCACCCAGAGCTTCCTCACTTTAAGACTCTCTCTGTCTCTCTCTTCTCCCCTCTCTGTGTCTCTTTTCTCTCTCTGTGTCTCTTTCCCTCTCTCTGTCTTTCTTTCTCTCTGTGTCTCTCCCTCTGTCTCTCTGTCTTTCTGCTTGTCTCTGTCTTCTTTTATCTCTGTCTCTGTCTTTCTCTCTGTCTCTCTCATTCTGTGTCTGTCTGTCTGTCTGTCTCTCTTTGTAGGTGCACATTATACCGTAGAAAAACACTGGGATAACTTAGGAGCTCAGGCAGAGCCAGAATTAGTATTTCTGATGCTTGGGGGCAATTATGTTGAATTATAAGGGTCAGGTAGGTAGAGAATAAATTGGATTTAGGGCTGGAAGTGACCTCAGAGGCCATCCACTGCCCACATTCATGAAGCTCCTGTGAAAAGTGTGGTACAAGTCCCCAGGCCCAGCAGCAGTAAGACACAGTCCTTGTGGGGGCACTCATCCCAGGATGAGAAAGCCCATCCCCTAGATATTACAGCCAGAACCCCCAAGGCCCAGATGATTACTCCTCAGCCCTTGATAGGAAAGTGAACAGGGGACAGGCAGAAGGATGGGGAAACGGCCCCAGAAAAGGTCGACCCAACAGCGATAGGATTCTTGGACTGGCAACCTAGGATCAAGCAAGGAAGATAGAGGAGGTCTTGTAGCACAGAGGTGTCAGGATTGCTATGGAGAGGAAACTTTAGTTGCTAAAATTTGGGATCCTGGGAGAAATCCCTAGCCACATCACCCTGATTCAGGTTTAGAATATTATAGTCTCTACGTAAGGGGCAGCAAGGTGGTGCAGTGGATAGGCATTGGACCTCATCTTCCTGAATTCAAATCTGGCCTCAAATACTTACTAGCTGTGTCACTCTGGGCAACTCACTGAACCCTGTTTGCCTCAATTTCCTCATCTGTAAAATGAGCTGGAGAAGGAAATGGCCAACTGTTCCAGTATCTTTGCCAAGAAAACCCCAATGGGGCCATGAAGAGTGGAACACAATCATAATGACTGAACAACAACAAAAGTATCTATATAGAGGGCAGTTTTCCCAGCTTCCCCTCTCCTATAGGGCACATTGTAGTCTGCTTTAATGCCTTCCATGTCATCCTGAGAACCATTTAAAAACATTTGAAATACCTCTGGGTGCCAAGCTTCTTTGTCTGTCAGTCTTCTCATCCCCTGCAGGGTTAAGGCTACAACAGCCTCTTTGTTGACAGCAGAGGCAGCAGAGGAGAGTGAGTGTCTTGGGGCTCTAGGAAGGTCTAGCCCCATGTTTATCTTTCTGCTGCACATCTGTAGAACGCAGCTAAAAGCTCCAACACTAAAAGCCCTGGAAACTCTCAGCCAAATCTGTGCAGTGTGGGTGTTTGGCAGGAAGGAGGGGATGGGGGATCCAGGGGAAGATGATCCAGGGGAAGAGGTCTGGCGAAGGACAGGGCTGAGACTGCTTCTGTAGGGCCTGCGTCATCAAAGCCGCATCTTCTAATCCAATTCCAATGGGCCACTCCCATTCTGTTTGAAGTCAGCCTTGCCAGCCTGATGTTTTATTGTTCCCTACAGCCAGCCTGCCCATGATGCGTTCCGGACCAGCTTCCGCCAGATGTGCAGCTCAAGGCAAATGATGAGACAACAGCTGGACTGAGCATACTTTCAAGTTTACATTTTAATGGTCCTTTCAGAGATGTTTACTAAACTCAAATTCATATGTGCCCAGGGCAGGCTTACTATAAAGTTGTATAGGGGCCCTCAAGGCTTTAATTCAAGGCACCTGGGACTTTGGCTTTCTAGTATACGGGAGGCCTAAAAAAAAAAAAAAAGATATATTTGTGTGAGTGCGTCTATGCCCTTGACGACTACATTGTAGTTTGTTTCTACATTGTATTTTTTTCTCTTTCTAATTATTCTGTTTACATGTATTTGTTGTCTCATTAAAATGTAGGCTCCACGAGAACAGGGATTCTTTCATTCATCGTATTTGCATCTTCAGCACCTAGCCTCAGACCTGGCACTTAGTGAATGTTCAGTAAATGACTGTCGATGGATTGATCGAACCTGTGTGTCAGAGATCTGGAGATCTCAAGGGCTGTTATGGTAAAGGTTAAGCTCGGGCTGGCCTCACTGAGCTGGAAAGGCTTTGAACCCTGGCCAGCCTGGCTAAATACCAGGAGACTTATCGCCAAGGGATGATTCTTTTTAATGAAGTAATTCATTAAGACCAACTACTTGTTATAACAAAAAAAAATGTCTTTCTTCTCTTCCTCCCCATTGTAAGGAGGGGAGAAAGAGAGAAAATAGATTTATGTTGATTTTTTTAAATAGAGACATGAGAGCTGATTCAGATGTGAAATATTGCATGCCCTTTTGGATGAGATAACTGTGTTAATAATTTTATAATTAATATTAATTAAATAATGTTAATTATTTTACTTTGTTACAAGAGAACTCAGGTAATGGGAATAATCTGTAAATGTCTATAATGTAAAAACAAAACACAACAATAAAAACTACTATGGCATGGAGGGTGATTAGGAACGGTGGAGGGTATGTCCTTGTCAATGAAATCAGGAACCAATTGTGGTATTTAAGCAAATGACACTAGATCTTTTCATACATAAAATGCTCTCATGGGTTTTTAGAGCTGCAAGGGAACACCTTAGAACTAATTGAATCCAACCCCTTCATTTGACAGGAGGTCAGAAATTAGACTTTTTTTCCCCTGGGATTTTCAGTAACTAAAAGGTTTGAGATTATACTTTATTATAGAGGATGGTGCCAAGATGAGCAGGCCCTGGATTTCCCTGAGAAGATGATTTTCTGAGTGCTTCTGACAAGCAGATCAAGGAAATGGCCAGCTCAAAATCATATTCTTTATTCTTCAAATAGGCCTGCCTTAAGGCAGCATTTCTCAATCTTTTGGGTTTCAGGGTCCCTTAAACTCTTAAAAAGGACAGTTACCATATTAAAAATTAACATGACTTAGTATTAATATGAATGTAGTTTTGACCTCCCAGACCCCCTGGAAGGGTCCAGGGACCCTGAGGTTACACTTTGACATCCTTTATCTCAAGGCAATGTCACTGAGTCCTGGTTTGCTGCCTCTGCACTTCCGTCTCCCTCAATTTCCTCAACTGCAAAATGAGGTTAATAATAGCACCTACCTCACTTGGGGGTGGGGGTGGGGGAGGGCATTGTGAAGATCAAAAGAGATGATATTTGTACAGGGCTTAACATAATTCCTACAACATGGTAGGTCCCTAGTAAATGCTTATTTCCTTCCTTCCCTCCCTCTTCTCTCCCTCCCTGTTTCTTTCTTTTCCTTCCTTCCTTCTTTCCTTCCTTCCTTCTTCCCTCTCTCCCTCCTTCCCTACTCTTCCCACCTAGATGTGCAAAGGGTCCTATGGAACATGTTCACACTTTTGTGTAGTGAAAAATGCACAGTACTCACCCCCAGAGGGCCTTTGAACTCCAGCATTGACCAGCTGTATAACTAGCTGTGGACAAGTCACTTACCCTTTCTAAGACTCACTTTCTTATTTCTAAAATGGAGCTAATCATTCTTTTACTGACTACCTCCACAATTATTTTGAGAGAAGCTCGTTATAAACCTAAAAGTTCTATATTTTAAAATTTACATATTAAATTAGATAAAATTAAGCACATTAAAAATGGCAGTCATTTTTAATTTTTTATTTTTTTCTTTGTGAATTTAATGAGTGCCAAAAAAGAGAAGAAAGCTTTCCAAATATGAGGTAAAAAAGATAAAGAATGTTGTGTGAGAAACTATGTATCCCAACTTACTTTAATATAACAATTTCAATTTGTTACTTTCAAAGCTGTCTTGCTTGTCTGGGTTACCTTCTGTTCCCTTTTTTGGATTTAAAGAGAAATGTTTCCATTACTCCATTAATTTCTTCTATTTTGGAGACACAATCCATAACTCCCCAGTTCTTTGTGAATAGAAAGAGTGCTATTGTAAAAAAAAATTGTTGTATGGGAGACCTTACTTTCTGTCTTTGATCTCCTTATGGGGATATGCTCAGTATTAACATTTTAGTCTGTGGACATAATTCCAAATGGTTTCACAGAATTATGAGATGTTAGTGATGCTGGAGCTCAGGAGAGACAAGGATTGAATAAATATTTGAGAATCATCTACAGAGAGACATGAATTGCACCTGTCAGAGCTAGGAGAGCTACTACCCCAAGAAAGAGGATGTTAAGAAAGAAAAGACAAGGGGGCAGGGCAGAGCCGTGACAATCACAGTTTTACCAACCATGTGTTAATGTGTCTGTCTTCCTAGCACTCCTCCATTACTGATTCTTTCCTTCTGATCATCTTTGACAATTTGACATAAAGTGAAGCCTGAAAGTTGTTTGGATTTGAACTTGACATTGCTAGTTATTTGGAACAATCTTTTCATAGGCTTATTAAGCTTGTAGTTCTTTCATGGATTAATTGTTCATATCTATTGACCACGAATCTGAAACTCACTATTCTTAGTTGTATTGAGAAAGAAATACTTCAGCAAGTAGAAATTGATAAACTCTATAAACATTATTTTAATATCATTATGAAGGTAATGGCAATTATTGTTCAGTTGTTTCCATCATGTTTGACTCTCTATAAGTATGTCTTGAACTTTTCTTGGCAGAGATAATGGGGTGGCTTGCCATTTTCTTCTCCAGCTCATTTTACAGATGAGGAACTGAGGAAAACAGGGTTAAGTGCCTTGCCCAGGGTCACAAAGCTAGTAAGTGTCTGAAGCCAGATTTGAGCTCAGGAAAATGAGTCTTCTGGATTCCAAGCCTCCTGCTCTATTCTCTGCACTACCTAGCTGCCCCATGGGACAATAGGGGTGATCATAAATTTATTATTCATAAAAGTAGAAGGTTTTTCCTTTCTCACTAGTTCAAAGTGAAACATGTTTCTGAAGGAAGTTTCTGGATTCTGACCCCAGTGGAGAGTTTCTATTAGAAGATGGCTTCGTGGAGTCCATGATGGAAAACTGGTCTTTGTGCAGCAATTGAACTGCCAGCAAACTATATGATTTGTTTATGTGACTTATTAGCTGATAGATATCAGTCAAACATTCCCCAGTCCCTACTTCTCAAGGAACAACTTAATTATGGCGCCAGAATATTAAAAAACACAGGGAATTAACCAATCATCTCATGAGGGCACTGGTCAAACCAAATCAATAAGCACTTATTAAGTACCTACTATGTACTGGGCACTGTGTTAAGTCCCGTGAATAATTAATGAATTATTCTTGGCCATTAGAGAAAAGGAAGAATTATGTTAAATAGAAATAAAATTCAGTGACCTCTAGGTTGCAAGGTTTTCTACAAATTCGTGAAAGAGATTTCACCATCTCTTTCTGATCCCATCAGCAGAAATAAGCCTGCCCAATTAAACCCAACAAGTATTTATTAAACACCGATAATGCACAGGGCTAGGACCTCAGTAAGGGACAAAAATCAAGACCAAAAATATCCTCTGCACCCAAGCTTCTTACATTTTTCTTGGGGATACAAGATTAAACAGATAAGGGTATAGCTAATAATATGAGAAGGAAGGAGAGAGCTAAGGCTATCATGGAAGGCCTCCCATTGGAGAGGCAGTGTAGCCTAAGGCAGTGTAGACTAGGACTCAGGAAGATCTGAATTCTGATCCCACTTTGAACACTTACTAACTGTGGGATCTTGGCAAGTCACAGTCTCTCTGTGCCTCAGTATCTTTGTATGTAAAATGAAGGGGTTGGACTCAATGGCCTCTAGAATCCTTAGCAGTTCTACATCTATGATCCCATGATCCAAGATGGCAGATGAGCTGATCCTTAAAGGAAGCTAGGAATTCTAAGAGGCAGAGGTGAAGAAGGACAGCATCTTAGGCATGGTAGACACACAGCACAAGGCACAAAAGGGGGAAGGGGAGTGCAGAGTTCAGAGGACAGCAAATAAGTTAGTATGACTGGGACATCTAGTGTGTCAAAGGGAGTGATGTACAGTGAGTCTAGAAATATAGGCCAGAATCAAATGGGAAAGAAGTTTAATGCCAAGCTACAGATTTTGTATTTTATCTCAAAGCCAGTAAAAAGCCACTGAAATTTCCTGGGCAGAGGAATGATACAGTCCAATTTAGGCTTTAAAAGTTATTTGGCAGCTGTATGAAAGAAGGATTAGAGAGGGAAGAGACAAGAGGCTGAGAATCCACCTACAGTGACACAATAATCAAGGCAAGGGGTGAGTAGAGCCTGAACTAGGGCAATGTCCAAAGGGGTGTACATAAAAGAGACAGTGGTAAAATAGACAAGACTTGGTACATCAAGGGGTAGAAAGGTGCGAATGGTGGATATCTCTGAGGTTGTCACCTTGGCGATTGGAAATGTTATGTCCTGAACAGAAATGGGAAAGTTCAGAAGATGGGTGGGTTTGAGGGGAAAGATAACTAATTCTATTTTGGATATATTGAGTTTGCGATGCCTTTGGGATATTCAGTATGAGACTTTCCAAAGGCAGTTGGTAATGCAGTACTGATTCAGGAGAGAGATTAGGTGTGGATATATAGATCTTGGAGTCATAAGCAGAGAGATATTATTGGAACCCATGAGAGCTGAGAGAGCTACTACATCAAGAAAGGATATGGAGAATGGACAAGGTCCCAGGACAGAGCCAGGACAAGCAGCTGTAAAAATATAGGCAAAAAGTACCAGTTTGATTCCCTTATCCCCTCATCCTGCTATGTACAACCTGCCAATCTTCAGCTCTGGGTCACCCTCAACATCTGGCTTTTCTGATCTCAATCCTATGCTGCTGAACTCCAGTGAAGGAAATAATATAATCTTTACAACTGGGCCATTCATGTTGTTTAATGTCACCTGGGTGCTTATTTCCATACAGAATTTTTTGGGGGATTTCTAATTCTATTAATTATTTTTTCTAAATTGAATTTTTTCAATGAACAAAAAACACCCCACCGTTCTTTTTTTTCCTCCTTCCTACCTTCCTTTCAGCCCAGGTGGAAAAAATGACATAATCATTCATAATGAATATGCATAGGCAAGCTAATTAAATTCTCACACTGACCCTGTCCAAAAATTTATATGACTCCTTCTGCCACCTAAATGCTTCATCTCTCTGTGAAGAGGTCACCAGTCCTCTGAAATTTGTGATTAGTTATTGAACACAGCAACACATTTATTCTTTCCTGATTAATTCTGACAACCCACAGTGGCTCCTTAAAGCTCAATTTAAATCTGGCTTTGCCAGCTGTGTAACCCTATTAACCAATTAAGCAAGCTGCTTCATTGCTGTTTGACTCAGTTTCTCTATCTATAAAATTGGGATACTAATAGCACCTACCTCCTAGGGTTGTTGTGAGGATAACATGAGGTAATATTTGTAAGGTGCTTATCACAGTGCCTGGCACATGGTAAGAGCTAGATAAACACTAGCTATTATTATTCTTTACTCAACACCTCCACATCTATATCCTCATCCACCCTTTCTTCCTTCACTTTGGACTCTGAAGAAAAGGAAGCCCTTTCCCTTGACAAAACTAATCCTTCTTCTATTCCCATCAAATCATCTATCTCATTTCTTCCAGCTATTTGCCTTCTGCATTATTCTCTCTCTCTGTGTCTCTGTCTCTATGTCTCTGTTTCTATGTCTCTATCTAGCTCTCTCTCTCTCTCTCTCTCTCTCTCTCTCTCCCTCTCTGTTTGTCTCTCTCTCTCTCTCATCTTCCTCTGTCAGTTCAACAAATATTTATTAGGTGCCTGCTATGAGATTATCAGGAGACACCTTACTAGGCACTAAGGTTAGGAATATAATGCCTCCTCTGCAAGGAGAGAAGAGTGGATGAGATCCAAATGGACAAATACTGACTGGCTCATCTCTTTGCCAAGGTAAAACCCTCTGATCCCATTCCATCTGTTCTCCAGAAGATTGTCCCTTATATCATTCCCACTCTCTTTCAAATGTTCAGTCTTTCCTGTCTACTGGCTGTTTCCCCAATTCCTGCAAAAATGCTTGTGTCTCTCCCATCCAACCCCCACCCAACACCTCATTTGATCTGGCCATCCTTGCTAACTACCATCCTGTATTTCTCCTCTCCTTCTTGGCTAAATTCCTTGAGAAAACCATGTACACTAGGCTTGTCCACTTCATCTCCTCTTATTTTCTCCTAAACTCTCTGCAGTCTGGCTTCCAAATTGCCTTTCCCAAAGTAAACTATAACCTCTTATTTGTTAAATCTAATGGTCTTTTCTCAATCCCCATCCTTCTTGACTTTTCTGGAGCTTTTGACACTACTCCCCTCTCTTCCTGGGTCATTCTCTTATCTCTAAGTTTTAATGACACTATTCTCATGTTTTCTCTTCCTATTGGTCTGACAGCTCCTTCTCAGGCTCCTTTGGTGGACCATCATCAGGGTCATACCCACTAACCATGGGCATCCCACACAGCTGTATCCTGGACCCCTTTCCTTTCTCCTGTACTATATACTATATTAATTAGTGATCTCTATTCACATAATTTCTAGATCTATATATCCACTACTGAGTTCTAATCTAGAATTTCCAACTGCATTGGACATTTCAAACTAGGCATCCTGTAGGTATCTCAAACTCAAGAAGTCCAAAACAACTTATGTATCATAACCCTCAACTGTCCCTTCTTCCCAACCTCCCATCAAGGAAACCAACATTCTCTTAGTCACCTAAGCTCACAATCTTAGTGTCATCCTTGATTGTTCGCTGGCACTCATTTCACATGTCTGCCTAATCTGTTATCAAGTTTTGTCATTTCTACCTTCATGACATTTGTCGTATATCACATCTTCTCTCCACTCACAGAGCCTCCTTCCTGGTGCAAGACCTTACCACCTAATGTCTAGATTGTTGCAATAGCCTGCTGGTTGGTGTTCCTCCAGTCTCTCCCCATCCCAGCCCATCCCCTACTCAACTACAAAATGATTTTCTTAAAGCACATTTCTGTCCAGGTCTCTTCTCTATTCACCAAACCACATGTGTTCTCTGTTATGTTCAGGATGAAATATGAAATATTCTGATATTGAAAGTCTTTCACAAGCCAGAGTTTTCCTACTCTTCCAGTATTTTTAGCTTATTCCCATCCACAGACCCAGCAATCTTGTTACATCAGCTTGCTTGCTGTTCCTCTGTTGTGATAATCTAGCTCCTCTATATCTTCCTTTTCACTGGCTGTACCCCATGCCTGGAATGCCCTCTCTCCTCACTTCTGATCTTTGACCTCCCTTGAAGCCCCCTTCAAGACTCAGCTGAAATCCCACTTTCTGCAAGGGATGTTTCACAGATTTTGTCTTCTCTCACCCTTCCCACTCAACTTCTGAGATTACCTTCTCTTTACACAGTATACATGCTCTTTATATATTCTTATTTGCATCTTATCCCACCATTAGAATGTTAATCCTTTGAAGGAAGGGGATACTGTTTTTACATTTATTATGTCCCCAGCTCTGAGCAGAGTGCCTATTATATTGTAAGTACCTGTTAAATGTATGATTGAACAACTGCTCTGATTTTGATTTCTCATTCCCAAGACAAAGAAATATGAGCATGGTTTTTGGAGAGATGGGGAGGGTGGAAGAGCTGGTGGAAAAGATCAGGATCCCTCCCCAAAGTGTGGTAGCAGCAGCTGCAGCCCCAGCAACACTGGAGCAGATGAAAGCAGCTGAAAACAGTTTTTCAAAAACAGTTTCCATCCCCAAGCCCACTAGGAATGGTGAAAACTGAAGAGGTAAGCAATAAGGTATCGGATTGCTTTTTATCAGTCCCTTTCCTTGGTGGCCAGAGGCTGGTAAAAAGCAGATGTGTTTCAAAGAATGTCCTTTCCTTATTCCCCTGCCCCTAGCCTTATTTTACCCAGATCTGACATTATTCGTTCATTCTCCTAAAGACTGCATGTTTCTGACTTATTTTGTTCCTCATAAACTACTGTGGCCGACCCAAACGTATTTTCTAGTGGCCATTGGTTCATGTCATGAGGGTTGAGT
Source organism: Trichosurus vulpecula (assembly GCF_011100635.1). Lineage (NCBI taxonomy): Eukaryota > Metazoa > Chordata > Mammalia > Diprotodontia > Phalangeridae > Trichosurus > Trichosurus vulpecula. Next base: position 139,547,950 of record NC_050578.1, read on the forward strand.
GGACAGCTCCAGATACGGGAGATAGCAACTGTTCCTGGTGCGGGTTTCACTTTCTTTAATTGTGGATGTGATCATAAACTATTCAGGTCTGAAGCCTCTCTGGGCAGTCAAAGAGAGAAGTGAACACAGGCTTGTGGCTGAACTATGGCAGTGGGTCTCTGGTTCCCTTTTTTGACCTCCCCCCCTTTGCCTGGTCCACTCCTTCATAACAAACACTCATTCACAATGCTATAGAAATCAACTATATAAAATATACAGATAAGAACTAAACAAGATTTCAGGGTAAGGCATGCCCATTTACCAGGCAGCCATGAGTAAAGGAAGGGGAAAGAAGCAGAGAGAGGAGACGATTTCATCAGCTCACAGTCTGGCAACAAATTTTCCCAAAGCAGATCACTCCTTAAGCAGGTCAGTGAGCCAGACAAGCCAGAGAACTGCTCGTGATAATATTTGGTCCTGGGTAGCAGCATCAACTAGCCTCTGACCCTGCTGAGGGCACATCTGCCCTCCTCTCTCCAACCCCCCTATCCCACTCCTTCTTGGAAAATTTCTATGAGGGACTCAAAAGTTCGTGGGCATGACTCATCTTTTTTTCTGACTCCCATGATTCTTTAATCCCTCCTTTCAGATGAAACCGCACTTCTCCTCAACCTCTTGGTGATAAGGGGCTACATGTTTCATAACTAAACTCCCAAGGACAGGATTAATACAATCTGGGTCTTTCATTCAGTCTGCCCCATCAGACTACAAAACTAAGTAAATAATAGTTTCAGTGGAACTCAGATGTCTGCCTCACTAAGAGCACCAAGCCTAGGGCTCCTTAATGACACCTTGACTTATAGGCCTGCCACACCCTGTAAACGGAGGGGCTCTGTCTTTTCTACTTGCTTATCCAAATTCTGTACTGCTCTCAATCCATACAATATTTCTTTGCCTCTAGAGATGAGTGAAAACTCAAAAATCCCAGCAGCCTGTTTGGGTCCAGGCCAATCTTCCATCTGGAAGGGAAGGCCTTATACAAATCCAAAAATTAAACAGTACTTATCCCCCCCACCCCAACCCTGACACAAAGAGCTTAATATTTTCCTGGGGGCATGTACATTTTAAGTAAGTACAAAGGGCATCAAAATAATATAAAGCAATTCCAAGAAGGAGTGAGTCCCTTCCATACTGCCTACAAATCTGCTCATTGGACCAATCCTTAAAAACCAAACCAAAACAAAAATAACTTTTATTTGCCTCTCATATCATATCACGCTTGTCTATGTGTCCTCTCATATAGCACTCAATGGTCTCCACTTCCTTTCCTCCTACTCCCCCGTTCCTTGTAATCTAGTCCCCAAACTCTACTGAAATGACTCTCTTAAAGTGACCTAGAAATATCAGCTGTTTTTAGGTTGATGATGACAAGGATGAGAAAGAACCCTGGATTTGAAGTCCGAAAACTTGTGTGTGGCAGAGGGCTAATTGGGCCTCTGCCACTTTCTTGCCTATGTGACCTTGGGCAAGTTACTTTCCAGATATACTCATTTCCTAATTTGTTGTCAATAAATGACCAATTTGATTGACAGAGCTCTGGAATCAGATCTGGGCAAACCACCTCCTTTTTGCTAGATTTCCAAAGTGTCCAGAGGGCTCAACATCATCGGTCCTTGCTTCTGCTGGGTGGAGTGCAGAGACCAGACATCTCTTTTCTAGGCTTCTGGACCAGCCATAGGGCATGGAAGGGATGACACCCAGAAGGCCAGGTCAGGACAAACCACTTCCCAAAGTGGCTAAGCTCATGCAGAAACTTAGTTCTGACTGTTGCTAAGGGTTGGACCAACCAAAAATCTTACTCTTGAATGTTCTAATCACCTTCCTTCAGCAGCAGACCTAACTGTAATGTTGTCTAGACTCATTCTCCAGTAATTAAAACACTCCCCATCCTTGTGTTATAGAACCCCTGGCTGCCTTAGAAAAGCCCCCCTCCAAACTCTAACTGTCCATTCCCTCATTCCTATCCTCTATGATCCTTCCCCTACATGTCTCATTCCAGATTGCCATAAAACTGTGCCTTCTGGAATGCCTGACTGGCATTTAACCAAACTCATTTCATCTCGTACCTCATCCTTTCTGACCCCATCGGCTCCAGAACTACAACCACAGATAACATTCATATTGCCTTATTAAATGCCAAGCATTTTACAATCACTATCTCATTTGATCCTCATAACAACCCTGGGAGATAGATGAGATTATTATTCCCATTTCACAGCTGAGAAAAATGAGGCAAACAGGATTAAATGACTTACCTAGAGTCACACAGCTAGTAAGTGTCTGAGACTAGACTTGAACTCAGTTCTTCCTGACTCCAGGCCTGGCTCTCTATCTTCTGGGTCACTGAGCTGCCCTAGAAAATGTCTTGCTTCCCATTGCTACTTGTAGACTCTCCCTCTTCTACCATCACTAAGCAATCTCTCTTCTCCTGAGGTTCATTCAATCCAAATTTATCATCCAATTCAGATTCAGGTAGTGGTCATCACTTCAAGCCCAAGACATTCTCTTTCCTTTCTCAACATGTTAAGTGCCTGGATCACAGTCTTCCTCTCCACTGCAACTCCTTCCCTTATTCTAGGGGGCTTCAACATCTGTTCTTTCAAGTAGCCCCATTCTCCAATTCCTCAGTCTAATCATATTGTAAAACTCACTTCTCCATTCCACCTCAGCCACACGCAAGATGGCCGTAGCCTTGATCTTGGCACTCACAAGTGTTTCATTTCCATATTCTAGATCTCTGCTTTTATTTTTAAAAAGAATACCTGTTCATAATCTTTTTTCTTTCCATGTCTCCCTATGCCTCCCTGCTCCTAAACTTCATTCTTGCCTTGACCTAGAATCTCTCAGCACTATGCCGGGTGTACCTGTCCCTTGCTCTGGTTACATGTTGTTCCTTACAGTTTTGACCCCTGGGTGAACAGTACAACTCTACACTACCCTATCCTGACACCAACCGTTAAATTACTCCCATCTGCTTTCTTTAGTCCTACTCGTGTTCTTCTAAACATAAATGGGGAAAAGCATGAAACGATGCTGATTGGGTCTGTTATAAATTTATACTGGCTAATCTCAACCGGGTCCTGGCTAATGCAAGGCAAGCCTTCTCTTCATTCCCAATTGATTTCCCATCCCATTCGCCACAGCGGCTGTTCCCAGACTAATTTTTTCCTTTCTTCCTATATTGCATCCTTCTGATATAGTGCCCACCTATCTTTTCCTTCACTTTAGTTTTTGATGGTGAGATCACTTTTCTGTTTGCTCAGGCCAATCCTGAGCATATGCATCCTGGGTCCTATCAGTTCTGTCTTCTCCAATAGATTTTCTCCACCATCATCCTTATTCACTCTCTAATCTTCATTCCCTCCTTATCTATTCATTGGCTCTTTCTCTGATGTCTATAAACAAATCCAAATGTCCCTTATTCTTTCTTTTTAAATCACTGTATCTTGACATGACTACCAATTATGATCACATTTTTCTTCCCTGACTCATCTAAACACCTTGATAATGCTGTCTACAATTGCTGGCTTCACTTTTCCTTTTATTCCCTTCCAGAATTTTTGCAATTTGGATTACATTCTCACCATTTGCCTAAAACTGCTCTCTCCAAAGTTGCCAGGGAGCTCTTATTTGCCAAACCAAATGACATTTCCGCCAACCCCAGTCTTCTTGACCTCTCTTTATCATTTGACACTGTTGATTACTCTCTTCTTGACACTCCCTCCTCTCTAGGTTTTTGTGACACTGCTCTCTCCTGGTTCTCCTCCTACCTGTCTGACCATTCTATCTCAGCTTCCCTTGTTGGATCTTCTTCCACATCATGCCCACTAATTGAGGTGGGTGTCATGCCCAAATGCTTTGGCCTGGGCCCTCCTCTCTTTCTCTCTATACTTTCTCACTTTGTGATCTCATCAGCTCGTGTGAGTTCAACCATCTCTCGATGTATATGATTACTAGTTCTATTTATCTAGCTCTAGTCTCTCACCTGAGCTCCATTTCCACATTACCAACTGCCTATTGGACTTTTAGAATAAGATCATCTCAGACTCAACAGGTCACAAACAGAATTCCTTATTTTTACCCCCCAAGACCTTCCTTCTCCCAATCTTTCCTGTTACTGCCAAGGGTATTGCCATTCTTCCCATCCTCCAGATTCATGACCTTGGTATCATTCTTAATCCCTATCTCTTTTTTGTCCTACGTATCTAATCAGTTGTCAAATTTTCTAACTTATTTCTCCACAGCATCTCTTTAATATGCCCACTTCTCTATATTTATTTATTTTTTTGTTTTTTTTTTTTTTGGCAGGGCAGTTGGGGTTAAGTGACTTGCCCAAGGTCACACAGCTAGTACATGTGTTAAGTGTCTGAGGCCGGATTTGAACTCAGGTCCTCCTGACTCCAGGGCCAGCATTCTACTCACTGTGCCACCTAGCTGCCCCACTTCTCTATATTTAAATAACAACTATGCTAGTTCAGATTCTTACCCACTTTTGCCTGGATTATTGAAATAGCCTGTTGTTGGTCTTTCTCCCTTTCTCCCTTCTCTCATTCCAATCTATGTTCCAGATAGCTGACAAAGTATTTTTATAAAATCTTAGTCTGGCCATGTCAATCCTCTGTTAATAAATTCCAAGATCACATATAAAATCTTTTTTTTTAACCTTTAAAGGTTTTTCCCATCCTAGCCTCTTCCTAGGTTTCTAATATTCTGTCATTCTACTGCCTTCCACAATCCAACAATACTGACCTACTTCCTTCCACAAAGGACACTTTGTTTTCCCACTGGTGACTGTGCAATGGATTTTCCCTATGAGGCCACATAATTCATTGACATTTCCATATATTACTAACAAAGCCAAAGGTAGAAAGAGAAATTCCATTTAAAGTTACTGTAGATACTATAAAATATTTGGGAGTGTACCTGCCAAAACAAACCCAGGAACTATATGAATCAATTATAAAACACTTTTCACACAAATAAAGTCGGATCTAAATAATTGGGAAAACATCAGGTGCTCATAGGTAGGCTGAGTAATGTAATAAAAATGACAATTCTACCTAAATTAATTTACTTACTCAGTGACACACCAATAGGACTACCAAAAATTTATTTTACAGAGCTAGAAAAATAATATCAAAATTCATCTGGAAGAACCAAAGTTCCAAAATATCAAGGGAATTAATGAAGGGAAATGCTAAGGAAAGTGGCCTAGCCACACAAGATCTTAAATTGTATTACAAAGCAGCAATCAGAAAACTACTTGGTACTGGCTGAGAAATAGAGGGGTAGATAAGCGGAGTAGATTAGGTACATGAGACACAGTAGTCAATGATTATATTATTATATTATATTATTATAGCAATCTACTGTTTGATAAACCCGAAGACCCCAGCTTCTGGGATAAGAACTCACTATTAGACAAAAACTGCTGGGAAAACTGGCTGATGTGCAAATGGAGGCTCAACAAGTTTGCCCGTAGCTCCATGTTACAGGCAGCAGCATTTGGATTTTAGTCTGTGGACTCAATTCTAATCCTTGCTATGTTGTAGCCCCACTGGTTCAGCTCATCATTATTGGCTTGTCCTGGAGATAATGATCTCAATAGACTGAAGATAAGGCAAGCACATACACAGAGATGCTGCCAGTAGAGGTGCAGAATCTGACCTTCATTTTCAGATATGGCCAACATGTTCATTTGTCTTACTTGGCTGTATTGATTATAAAGAAGGGCTTAAGATAGAGGATGGGTATTAATAGGTAGTGATAGAGATTTACAAACAATGACAACAAAAGAAAAAACAAATGAGCACATAAAATATGAAAAATAAAATAAAAAGCACCTCCCCCCCCGCCACCGCCCAAGACCATTTTGTTTCTTCCTTTCCAGCATAGTTGGCAGCCAGGAACTATCTCCTCATTAGGAGAATGAAGCTCCCCCATGCTTCAATTCTACATCCGACCCAAATTCTGGAGGAACAATTCGATTTTGAGTGTTGTCTAAGGGGCCCTCCCCAGCAAGGGGAAAGTTCCTTTCTTTCTTCCTTCTTTTCTTTCTTACTTTCTTTCTTACTTTCTTTCTTTCTTTCTTTCTTTCTTTCCTTCTTTCTTTCCTTCCTTCCTTCCTTCCTTCCTTCCTTTCTTTCTTTCTTTCTTTCTTTCTTTCTTTCTTTCTTTCTTTCTTTCTTTCTTTCTTTCTTTCTTTCTTTCTTTCTTTCTTTCTTTCTTTTTTTCTTGTTCCCAGAGTATAAATGTGAATCAGGTATGGGATAGGCAGTTTTATTTTCCCACAAAGAAAAGGGAACGCTAAACAATAAAGAATCAGAGAAGGATTCTCATCATTTGAGAGGAGTCGCTGGAACATTCAGTAGGACTGTTCCTCAGCTATTTATATTTGTCCTGAACTGAGTGCAGACTGATCAAGGCTAAGTGAACTCTCTCTCTCTCTGTCTCTCTCTTCTCTCTCTGTCTCTCTGTCTCTCTCTGTCTCTCTCTTGCTCTCTCTCTCTCTCCTACTTTCTGTCTCTGGTTCTGCCACAACTGCTCTGGGAGCTGATCCACTGCTTCTCTGGTGCCCCTAAAAGGGAAAGATGCCAGGCTGCCCTTAGATGTCTCACAAAGTTTTGTACTGAAGAAAAGAAGTCCCAGACAGGAGCTGGCCTGATCCCAGCCACACAGACTTGCTTTGGACACCATGTGCTCACAGGCTGGTCCTATGGGGCAAAGGGCACTTTCCCTCTGCACCTCTCCTCCCAGAGGTCAGAGAGTCATCCCTGTACTTTGTGGTCAACAGAAAGGAAAAGTTGAGGGGCAGGGATTGCTGCTGTAGGTATACCCATGGAGTTTCAGCCTAGCATCCCATCAACCAAATCCTCATGGTGAACAGGAAGAACCTCTCAATTAGGTATCCCCAAGGGGTCTTCTAGGTCTTATAAAATTCAATATACATTTTTGAAATAATATTTTGTTTTCCCCGATTGCATTAAAACAATTTAAACTTTTTAAAAGTTTTCAGCTCCGAATTATATCCCTCCCTCCCTTTCTCCTCTCCCCCCTCCTGGAGACAGTAAGCAATCTGATATAGGTTATACATGCACAATCATGTACAACATTTCCATGTAAGTCCTTTTGTACAAGATGACAGAGAGAGAGAGAGAGAGAGAGAGAGAGAGAGAGAGACAGAGAGACAGAGAGAGAGAGAGGAAGGAAGGGAAAAATGGTATGATTCAGTCTGTGTTAAGACAATGGACTTAGAATCATTAACAAACAAAAACTCTCCAACATACAAAGTAGAAGAAAAAAAGATCCTGTATTATTTGGTAATTATTCTAAGTCCATAAATAAAACAAGAAAAATGTTTTTAAAAAGAGAGAAGCCAATTCAGAAGCAATTCTGGTGACCCTTACTGGCAAATCAGATCTCATCTTTTAAAATGACTGTGTGACTTCCCAGTGAAAGCACACTGGCTATCCTGTTGATATTAGTGAATGAAATGGCATTTTCCACTGGGGTTCAGTCATGGAATCCTTTTCTTAACGTGCCTATTGGGTGCTAGTGCCTGGTAGCAATATTGTTTCAATCTAGCTCCCCTGTCATTGCCCCCCCCCCATTTTGGCTTCGACTTGTGATTTTATTGAATATTTTATGTGGAAATTCCTTCTACCCATGGATATCAATGACTCATTTGTAACTTAGAATCTTCAGAAGTCACCTGGGACCCAACAGGCTAAGTTTCAAGTTTAGAGTGTCAAAATCAGTATGTATCAGAGATAAAACTTGAACCTTTGTCTTTCTTGACCTCTCTTTCCATCCGCAAATCTAGGGGTAGCTAGGTGGCACAGTGGATAGTGTACTGGGCTTAGAGTGAGGAAGACTCATCTTCCCAAGCTCAAATCTGGCCTCAGATACTTACTTAGCTATGTGACCTTGGGCAAGTCACTTTACCCTGTTTTCCTCACTCATAAAATGAGCTGGAGAAGGAAATGGCGAACCCCTCCAAGAAACCTTTGCCAAGAAAACCCCAAATGGAGTCATGAAGAGTCTGAACAACAAATCTCTAAATCTAGGTAAGGGATATCAACCATGAGCCTTGGAAGCTATAACTGTTGGGTTGTTTGTTTGTTTTTTTTTTAATTACAGATGGATAAATAATTCACAACCCCCCTTTTTGCTAGGAGCCACAGTTCCTGCCTAATGAAGACCCCACTCCTCCCACCACCTTTTTAAATGCCTAACTTTCTTCCAAGCTGTAGCCAGAATGGCCTTTGTTTTCTTTGAATGACTCAGCTTACCTCATTGAGCCTCTGGACACTGTGGCTTGCTCTTCCGGGGCAGGAAGCCCAAAGAGCATTCCAGGAAGCAGACAACTTCCTGTGTGATGAGTCATGGGGCTGGCTGAGGGGAGGTGTTAACGGCTACGCTAGGGGGAGGGGCCAAGTCAAGAACCAATCGGCCCTGGTCGTTCAGGCGGTGCTTGATGATGTCAAAAACTCTATAAGAGGGGAGAGGACAGCTTGAAGATCCTCTTTTTCCTTTTCCGGTTGGAGCCAGAGACAGTTACAGCGACAGTTACAGCGACAGTTACAGCTACAGTTACAGCCACAGCCACAGCTGAAGCAGGAGCTGCCAGTAGCAGAGCTGACCTACGGGAGGAAGCTGAACAAAGACTTCAGTCCAGTGGGTAATCTTATTACCATAGAGGGGGAAACATGATTTTGCTTTACGCAATCATGCTTCTCTGTAGCCTCCTGGTTACTCTTTCAAGGCGTACTTATTGGGCCTGGAAGCTTTTGATCAATATATCAAAATGGGGTTGCTGGTTCATGGGTTGGTTACTGTGGAGCCTAAATAAATGTTTTGATTCTTCTGCCTTCTACTTTGAGAGTTTCTTATATCCGGCGGTTCCGAACGTTTCAGACATGTTTATGATCCTCTTTGAGATTATAAACTCTGCCCTCCTAATACATTTGGCGACGAGGATGGGATCGCTAGGTATAAGATCTCTATTTAGAAGCAGAACAATTCCAGAGGAAGAGATGAATATCCCAGGATGGGAGGATCCATTTTATTCCTCCCTAGCAAAAGAATTGGCTAAAAAAGCTGGACCCTGTGAAAACTGGGAACCAAGGCTACGGAGAGGAGATCCTAGGGATTTGGAAAAGTGTTTAAGAGAAGTTGGGATTCAGTCAGGGGCATCACTATCTAGGCAAAGCTGGATAGTGTTATCAGCCTACCGGCTAGTATACGAAAGATTGAGATTAAGTGAAAGACATGGGGGCACTCCTACCCCACAGGAAGAAGGGGAATCTCAGATAGCAGGAGACCAAACTGACTCAAATGAGAACTTTTCTATTAATGTGGCTAAGAGCAACAGGAGACCAAAAAAGCCCAGAGTGCATTTCAACCCAGCCCAGAAAGAGCCTGACTGCCTGCTTCGTCCTAGCCATGGTGGCAGAGGAAGTGAGTGGGGAGAGAATGAGACAATGTTAGGGGCTGAGGCACAAAACACTACTGGGGTTCAGGATGTGCCTCACACAGAGCATAGGAGATGGTTAAATGATCAAACAAGGGCTCGACCCATACAAAGGAGGAAGACAGAAACCCGAGGTGAAGATTCAGTTACAAGGGAAATTCAGGAAGATTTCTCACCGCAAGAGGTCACAGATATTTTGAGTAGATTCAGCCAAAGAATAGGAGAACCATTGATATCTTGGATGGTAAGACTCAGTGATCAAGGGGCCAGTGGAATATCAGTAGATAGGACAGACTGCATGAGATTCATAGGTATCAGCCATGATCCTCTAGTTCAACAAGCTTTTAGGGAACATCATCAGCAAGGAGATGGTGATAGCAGGACTACTCTGTTGGCATTAGCCGCTGTGGGATGCAATAAGAGATATGCTACTGATTCTATGTGGCCCACTGAGCACAGACCCTGGTATTCACTTAGAGATTGTATCATGAGACTAAAGGAGGAGGTAATGAAGACTGCCATTATGATAGGAACTGCAGACAAATATTACAATGATCCAATGGGACTGCCTCATAGGAATTTAATAATTAGGACAGCTCCCCCTGCTTATAAACAACTAATTTTGAATTTATTACTTGGAGAAGTAGGGAGCCGTCTTACAACAGTGATAAATAAGATTTTACAGTTACATGACTTAGGTGACTGGGGAAGGGATAGATCTCCTCGAGAGAGAAGGGTGAATAACCAGCAAACTTGGCGCCAAAGGAGAGTAACAAGGAAAGAAATGTTTACTGCTTTATTGAGAGCAGGGGTAGGTTTTGAAATGATAGATGGAATTCCAACCAATGAATTATATAGAATGTACAGAGATAAAGGCCTTGATAACAGGAGAGATAGGGAAATAAGAACTGCTCCTGCAAGCCCACAAGCCACTCAGAGTGAAGGTGACCTTGTGTGATTAACGGATGAAAACTTGTACATTTGGGGAAAGGCTGGGAGGACAATCTTAGTCTCTATCTAGGGTGGGATCCTCTTGGCTTCCTCATTATGTTCCTTTTGAAAAGAAACATTTCCCACCTGAGTTTGGCTCTGATGTTGGATCTTTGCATAACTGAAATCTCAACCAAACTTGAGATGATTTTATTTGAAGAATTATAGTCCATACTTGTCTATTCTTTTTGTCCTTTGTTTTGGCTAACCTTGTTGCTAGTTTTGTTTCCTTCAGGCTTAAGCACCCTGCACTTTCCGGTGACTGCCTAAGCATGTAGCATTCTTGGAATTCCTGCCAGCTCGTTAAAGAAATGACCTCTGGAATGGGACTTTTTGGGGGCAGGGCCATCTCTACATCCAATTTCAGCATGAAGAAGCTATGGAAAATGAGACCTTCACCCCTCACCCCAAGATTTTGAGCCCCAATCGTTCAAGGGGGGTGGAAATGATGATAGTGTTCTGTTTACTGATTTTGTGTTATCCTTGCTGTGTTGTTTTATTGTTATGATATTATTGATCCTATGTAATGGATACAAGGATTTAGGGGTGGACATTTGAATTATTAATAATTATTTTGGGGATGATTGATTGAAGAGATTATCTTGCTGGGATCTAGGGGTGGATCACATTTGAATCGTAAACCAATATTTAGGAATGTCACCAAATGATATGTTTTGCTTTATAATGAATGATATGTTTTAGTTTCCTTTGTAATTGGATCACAATGTATGTTCTAGGATACATGGCTGATTAGATTATGTATCCTATAACAAGGGGTGGAGTGTAGCCAGAATGGCCTTTGTTTTCTTTGAATGACTCAGCTTACCTCATTGAGCCTCTGGACACTGTGGCTTGCTCTTCCGGGGCAGGAAGCCCAAAGAGCATTCCAGGAAGCAGACAACTTCCTGTGTGATGAGTCATGGGGCTGGCTGAGGGGAGGTGTTAACGGCTACGCTAGGGGGAGGGGCCAAGTCAAGAACCAATCGGCCCTGGTCGTTCAGGCGGTGCTTGATGATGTCAAAAACTCTATAAGAGGGGAGAGGACAGCTTGAAGATCCTCTTTTTCCTTTTCCGGTTGGAGCCAGAGACAGTTACAGCGACAGTTACAGCGACAGTTACAGCTACAGTTACAGCCACAGCCACAGCTGAAGCAGGAGCTGCCAGTAGCAGAGCTGACCTACGGGAGGAAGCTGAACAAAGACTTCAGTCCAGTGGGTAATCTTATTACCATAGAGGGGGAAACATGATTTTGCTTTACGCAATCATGCTTCTCTGTAGCCTCCTGGTTACTCTTTCAAGGCGTACTTATTGGGCCTGGAAGCTTTTGATCAATATATCAAAATGGGGTTGCTGGTTCATGGGTTGGTTACTGTGGAGCCTAAATAAATGTTTTGATTCTTCTGCCTTCTACTTTGAGAGTTTCTTATATCCGGCGGTTCCGAACGTTTCAGACATGTTTATGATCCTCTTTGAGATTATAAACTCTGCCCTCCTAATACACAAGCTCAGCTTAAGCACTGCCTGTTACACGAGTTGGGCCCTGATTCATGCCAGCTGCTGGGGGCTCCACTCTCCAGTGCACCACATCAGATTATATCTCTAATATTGCCTTGCATTTGTTCTTGTTGTTGGTCAGCTGTGTCTGATTCTCAGCCCCATACTGTCCATGGGGTTTTCTTGGCAAAGGTACTGGGATGGTTTGCTATTTCCTTTTCCGGTGGATTAAGGCAAACAGGGTTAAGTGACTTGCCCAGGGCCACACAGCTAATGAGTATCTGAGGCAAGATTCGAACTTGAGAAGATGAGTCTCCCTGACTCCAGGCCTGGTGCTCTATCCACTGAGCCACCTCACTGTCTCCTTGCATTTACCTTGTGTATAATTAAAGGGGTATGTATTGCTTCCCTGATAGAATTTAAGCTCTCTGAGAGCAGGGCCTCCTCCCTTATTGTCTTTGTATAGTCAGCAGGTAGCAGAGTCTCTGGCACACAAATAGGTTGCTCAGTATATACTTGCGGACTGACACATTGATTAGTTGAGTTGCTTGGGATGCAGAGGTGATTGTGATTTAGCAAATAGGAAGAGGGAGGAGATGTAGCATGGCATAATGAAATGAGTATTGACTCTGGGGCCAGAGGATCTGGGTTCGAACCCTGCTTCTCTTACTTACTATCCCTATGACGTTAGACATTCATTCCACCTCTCTGGGCTGTTTCCTCATCTTTAAAGTGAGGGGGATGGACTAGATGACTCCTAAGGACCCTTTCAACTCTAAAACTGTGAGGCTGGCAAGTCATAGCCTAGGAAAATTGCTTGGGCCCTAAGTGACTGGCCCAAGGTCACACAGCCAGCTGTGTCAAACTTTGGGCTTGGACACATGTTTTCTTGACTCTATATAATATGCAGCATTGCCATTATGACCCCATGGCCACGTGGCCTCTCCAGAAATGCAGGGTGGTATAGATGCCATATAGCGCACTTGGCTTGTGGTCATGGAATCCTAGCTGAGACACCAGCGAGCTAGTCAATCTTATCACTATTCTCTCTGACTATAGTTCTGTCAAATGGAAGGCCAAGTAGGTGAGTTGTTAGGACTCCTCCACATAGAAATCCATGAGGAGAAGGCAAGGAGTTGTCAGCATGGGGAGGGAAGGAAAGAGGACTGTAATAGCAAGTGACATCTACTTTAGAAAAGATTAGGTACATTTTTTGTTGTTGTTTCACGAGCTCTCGTAAACAGCATTGCTTTGAGGGGGAGGCCAAAGGACTGGGGTTTAAATCCCACCCCTGCTACTTATGTGAACATGGGGCAAATCATTTACTTTTCTGGTCCTCAGTTTCCCCATCAATAAAATTAGTGGATTGGATTATGTAACCTCTAACTAATGCACTGATGGCCCTGTTGAAATTGGAGATCCTTGAAATACCGATATAGACAACTCTGAATTCTTTTGGTGAGAAGGCCAAAGAATGCTGGTATTATTTCACCCTTTCATTACAACTCAGAAAAAAAACACACAGTTTTCTCAACATGAGTTTCTTACAAAGGGCCGTGGAAGTTAGTCAGTAGAATGTGTTTTGCCTGAAGCTAGAAGGAACTTTTGAGATGACTTAGTGTGATGATCTCATTTTACTGATGAGAAACTTGATGTTTAGAAAGGGTCAGTGACTTACCTATGGACAGGGAGGAAATATCGGAGCTTGAATTTGAACTCAGGACCTCTGTCTCCATATCCAGGATGTTTTCCATTACTTTACATCTATTCATGCCTCTTGACTAGGTTATCAAGGCATGACCTCGCACCAGTCACTTCATACCCTAGACTTCAGAGGGTTCATGTGCGAGATGAAGGATTTGGTCATAATGGTTTCTAACATGCCCCTCCAATTCTAATATTCTCTAACTCTCAGACACTTTGTTGAGCCAAATTGTAAGGCCATATCTCAGTTACTTTGAATCATTTTCTTGGCGTGCATTACTCACTCCCAATCCAGTTGTTCAAGTTGTTCAAATGTCTAATGAAACAAAAATTTTAGAAGCAGCTGAACAAGGTTATGGAGCCAGGCCCACCCACTCTACCTCCCCCAAAGGCATGGCCTATATACCCTAGCTGAAGGCATCAGTGATATCTATCCCAGAGAAGTGAAGGTGTGAGAAGTGGGTCATGTGAGGTGTTTTCAAGCACTTGAAAATTCACAATACAGGAGAAGGATTAAACGTATTTGATGAATTTTCAAAGGGCAAAACTTCCACCAGTTTCTGGTTCATTTAAAGAAAAATTTCCTTGTAATTTGAGGTCCCAAGAAGTAGAATGAGCTCCCTCTGAAGATGGAGATTTACCCAACCACTAGAAGCCTTAACTTCTCTCTGCTTTAATCCACCAGAGAAGGAAATGGCAAACCACTCCAGTATCATCGCCAAGAAAACCCCATATGGGTTATGAAGCCAGACATGACTGAATGACTAAACAGCAATAATTCTCATTAGGGAACATTAATATATAAAACAATTAAGCTTGACAAAGTAATTTAATTTGGTGTGTTTCTTCTTTTGTTCCTAGGGCTAAAAGATTGTTTTTCCTAGGCTGTTAGGTTAAAAAAAAAGTTAATAACTCTGCCTCCTTTTCTTTTTCTCTCCTTTTTCTCTTCTTCTTTTTCTTCTTCAGATACCTTTTTTAAAGGAAAAAAAGGGATGTGGGGTAAGAGGAACAAGGTTCAATTCTTGGTTATACTGCTTTGTAGCTGTATGAACTTGGACAAGTCTCTTCACCTCTCTGGGCTTCGGTTCCTAATCTGAAAACAGAGGAAGTTACACAATGTAGCCTCCAAAGTTTCCTTCCACCTCTAAATTGAAGAGTCTTGGTAGGGAGAATATGCCTTATCTTGGCATTCCCAACTGCAAAGGGCAGTCAGTTGACTTCTAGGATTTTTCTTTCTTTACCTATTACCACCAAATGTAGGACTGAATGAAAGTATTGCATTTTGGCTTTGAAAATGAATGATGTGTAAGGTTAAGCAGCAAGATCTGTCCTCTCGCTTTAGTAATAATGCATGGAAACATACATGAGAAGGTGAATAGTTTATGTTTAGGGAAAATTTAACTGAGCCTTGTCACTTGATGCGTAAACTACAGTTTTAAGTATATGACTGAGACCCAGAAACACTAGCCAAGATAAGGAATTTCTAGAGAATCACTCTCTTCTGCCATGCTTAGACCTCAACTAATTCCATGAAGTAAGTGTATGTCACTACTTCCATTAAAATGTACTATTTACTTCTCTTTCCCTTCTTCATAGAAATCTTTGGAGAGTTTATAGATGGTACATTGCCCTAGGCAGCTCAAAAGGAGGCATGAGTGTAATGTCAAAATTAGGACTGTTGTATTCTTCTTTCTCTTTGCATCCAAGTGCTAATGCAATGCCTGGCACATAGTGGTGCTTAATAAATATTTGTTGATTGATATATTATTTGATCCAAAGAGAAATAATTACTGCTCAATTTTTCATGGAAAATTGCCCCCTGCCTTTATTTATATGGTCCTCCTCTGAGACCAAAGTGTATAAGGAAAAGCAATTCTCCTAGGAGGTCTCTGAATGGAAAGCTTATCTATTCCCTTCAAATGACGTTGAAGCACAGTATATTAATGAAATAGACCGTTGTTGCTATGATGCTCATATTTATTATTTGCCTTAATATTTGTGTCATCATGGGCCTGTGCAGCAAGGGCTTGTACTTGGCACTGTCTCTAGAAAAAAAGGTGAGAATAAAGACAGTGAAGTGGTCCTGTGTTGCTTTGGCAGCTGAAAAGCATAGAGGTCTCCTATTTTGGGAGTAGACCCAGACCTTAAAAATGAGGACATTTTAAGGACTTTGGGAAGAAAAGTGAAAGGTCCAGAAGAATGTGCAATTAAGACCTTTAATGTCAAGGCAGGTGAGACAACTCAGGGAGTTTTCTGAATCTTGTCTGAGAAATTTGACTGTGAGGATATAATTATTCCTGGCAATTTCATATTTAGTCTGCCCTCTGACAGTGAAGAATTGCAGAAAGATGTAGGAGTCATTCTAATCAAAGGAGGTGTTACTACTGAGAAATTTCATGTCCCAAATAAATCCAGGAGGACCAGACTCTGTGTGGTAGGCAGACACCAAAAGCCCTGAATTGGCATTTTCTCTGGACTTAAACCGTGTCCCCTAGGAGTACAACACTGAGAAACTTATGTTTGAGACTTTGGCAAAATAGACTTTGACACCCTGGAAGGCCCCTGAGCCAGACCAAGTGATGAGACTACCAGAAGGCCTAAAGGAAACAACCGTGGTGGCAATAAATCACCTCCTGGTGGTATGGCCAGATGTCTCCTGAGAGCAAAAGGACAAGCATGTTCCCACTTTATGAGTGGGATATAGAATGTCCCTCAGGTGCAACCCACTGAATCCA
This sequence comes from Trichosurus vulpecula, assembly GCF_011100635.1. NCBI lineage: Eukaryota > Metazoa > Chordata > Mammalia > Diprotodontia > Phalangeridae > Trichosurus > Trichosurus vulpecula. The sequence continues at coordinate 139,564,384 of NC_050578.1, forward strand.
TCTCAAAGACATGTGGCCATTCTAGGAGATACCTAGGAAGAGTCTTCTCCCTATTATGGAAGACCTCAAAAGCCATTTCAGAGTTTTAGTGGCATCATTACAGAGTCAAGTAGCTCTTGTGCATGGTCCACAGTCATGGTGCCAAAGAAAAATGGCAAGCACTGAATGGCTGTAGACTACAAAGCTTTAAATGAAAGAATTGAAAGTGGACCAGTACAACTTGCTAAGGATTCAAAATGCCCCTTATTATCTGCTAGGTGTACAGTGGTGATCATTCTTGGGCTTTTGTAATAGATCTTCAGTTCCTGTGGCTGAGAAATTCAAGGAGAAGGCAGCTTTTATCTATCTTGCTAGATTTGATCAGTATAAACCTATGTCTCAAGGAACCTGCTACCTTCCAATAACTAAAAGGAAAAAGTAGTTGGAGACATGAACTATAAGGAAGTGTTCGTGTACCTTGACGACATCATCATCTTGGTTAGTCACTGGAACAACATGAATAGAAATGGATGAAAGCAGTGGATCCTCTGGAGGAAGTTAGTCTGTCATCGACAATAGACAAATGCAGTTTTGCAAAGCTTCTGTTAAGTGTGTGGGTCATATAGAATCCTAGTGAATAGATATACACATCCAGATCAGGTAAAAGTCCTTCAGAATTGGCCACACCTCAAACATTTTTGAGGCCAAGGATTTTTCTAGGATCTTTTGGTTATTATCAGAAATTTATTAAGAACTATGCTGCTATTGCTAAATAACTGATGACCTCATTCTTGCATATGTCGTGGAGGAGACTCAGAACCAGAAGAGCAACAAATACCAAGTTGTCTTAAAATAAGTACTTTGGCTACTAATGAGTGGGCAAATGTGCAAAATATTCCAAAGACATAATCAATGGTCTTACATATGCACTGGTGTCAGTCTGTGAAGAACCAAGCAAAGCTTTTTTTTTTTCCACACAGATGTCAAACTGTCAGATTAGCGAACTGGCCCATAATGAGAGAGTGATAATTATCAGAGACCAATCTCATTCTCCAGCTTGGATGGGAGGGAAAGTGAAATTCATTTCCTGACCACAAAGCTTGAGTTCCTGACTTTGAAGTGGGCCATCAGTGAAAAATTTAAAGACTATATCTATGGTACAAAATTCCAAGAGTGAATTGACAATACTCCATTAGCATATTTTGACCTCTGCCAAGTTGAATGCTGCTTGTCAGAGATGGGTAGTAGCACTAGCCAATTGCATCTTCAGGATATGCAATATTATAAGGAAGATGAATGTAGATTCATATGCTTTATCCCAAAGACCACCAGACTTGGAAACCATAATGATAATGGGAGAAAAAAATGTGAAGTCTACGTGATACACAGGGGGCTGGGCTACAGTCAAGTGGAAATGTTGCTGAGAGCCTAGAATTTCCACCAGACATCATATCAGCTTTTATGAAGCTTGTTTCATTCTAAACAACCTTCCCTATCTCAGTTGCCTGTGAGTGATTGTCATTTAGAGCGGAGAGCTGATGAAAGACAAAGGGATGTGATACAAGCCTCAAAGCAAAGAAGTCAAATGCTAAGGCATACACGTTCCCATAGCCGGGAGCCTCTTTACTGTTGGGACAATGGCACAAGTGGGAGCTATGCAATGGAGTGATATATTGGACTGCCTAGTCCCACATGTGGAAGTAGGAACCAATTGGTACTGCCCGAAGCAGCTCATTCTAATGACCTTGAAAGCCCTGAACAATTACTCTGGACATATAGGTCAAGACAGGAGCCTAGAACTATTAAGGGACAAATTTTGGTGACCCAACATGGCTGCAGATGTCATCAAGAAGTGTGTGCCTGATACATTCAAAGACAAATATTGCTAATTCATACTACATATTTGGATAATGTGAACAAACCTTTAGAGTTTCTCTTTTCTGACTTCTTATGTTAGGAAAGAGATGTCAAATATAATGGAGGGATTGACCAATGGGAGTTCTAGCCTTTGAGCATGCACATTTGACCAGCCTCCTTCTGGAAGTGATAGATGACACAGGATGGGGGAGGGGGGTGGGGGGGGCAGGGCAGGGTCTGGCTCTCCACTTCAGAAGATGTACAGATATTCTGTTTCCTGTCTGATTACTGAATAGTGAAGAAAATGTTTTTCAAATGGCTCCCAAGCCAGAAACGAGTATGAACACCAAGACTCCCAACAACAACCTTTGATTCTTTTTTTCCCCTTTATGGCTATGCTCAGCTGAGAAAGATGAACCGTGGCAGACTTTTTCTTATTCCAAACATCCATGAAGCAGGTGAATGAATGGCCTCATGGACACACTTGTGTCTGGCTTGGGGTCAACTGCTGTTTGTATCTTCTTTACTTTGGTACAAGGCCTTGTGAGACTGTGAAAGGTGGAAAGACCAGAGATCCAATAAAGAATGTCCATGCCAGAGTTTTCTGGAAGTTGAAACTGGTGAGGAATGACCCACTTGACCCAGCATAGCAGTGGACACATAGCAGAAAAGAGTGAGTGACTTATCCATGGGCTGTGCCAAATTAAGGAAATGAACTTTGGGAGGGGAGGGCTTTGGAAAGAAAGAAGAAAACATTCTTAAAATGCTTTTTATGCATCATTCACTCTGCTAAATGCTTTCCAAATATCCTCTCAGTTGATCTTCTCAACAACCCCAGGAGGTAGGCACTATTATTCCTGCTTTATAGTTGAAGAAACTGAACCAGATAGAAATAAAATGATTTGCCCAGGGTCCCATAGCTAACATCTGAGACCATATTTGAATTGAGTTCTTCCTGACTCTAAACCTACATGTAACCAATTGACCACCTAAATGCCTTTGTAGCAATGTTAAGTCTGAGTCTACTCTTTCTAAAAACTGAGTAGGTATAGGGAAGAGTATGCCTCTCAGTGCTGTGGGAAACGGTTTTTTTTTTTTTTGGGCCAGGGCAGTTGGGGTTAAGTGACTTGCCCAAGGTCACACAGCTAGTACATGTGTCAAGTGTCTGAGGCCGGATTTGAACTCAGGTCCTTCTGACTCCAGGGCCGGTGCTCTACTGACTGCGCCACCTAGCTGCCCCTAAGGGAAACGTTTTTTAACTTCTGTTCTTGCTGTATTTTCTGAGAAAATATCTCTTTGAAAAAGCCAATTGGTATTAATTGGTTAAAGTGATGAGGGGGCACTAGTCACTGGGTCAATCAATGAAATAGAGGAGATACTAACTATAACTTGTCACTGATCACCAGAATGGAAGCTTCCTTCAGGGGAATACAAATACACTATGTTTACCCATATTTGGGTGAGAGCTATGCCTACCTATTGATTCTGTTTTGAGTTTCAAATGGAAAAGGTAACGTAAATATTCATAATTAGAATTTTTGAAAAGAAAGCCAAAATAAGCCTACCCACTAGCCATGGCTTCTCCTCAGAAAAGCTGTGACATAAACCAAAGACACAAAAGCACCCTTGTCGAGACCTTCAACAAGGAGGCCGAATTTTGTTTCAAAAATCTCAGAATTCAAGGGACTTGCGCATTAGAAGAATGATGGAAAGCTAACCATACAAAGTGCTTAAATGACCAGGTAGTCTTTAAAAAATAGCCCTGGAAACTGAGGGGTCTCTATTAAGGTAATTTAGCACAACCACCGATCGGTCAGAGGAGAGTTTGTTGTACTTTCTGATGGGCAGGTGGAGAGAAGCAATGGATTCTTACCTCAGGAGACTAAGCAAAAGAGACCATCCATCAGTAGTGCAAAGATGTATGAACAACAGATGGGGTCTGAAAATAATATTACCAGGGAAAAATAACATTACCAGACACTGGGTATTATTATACAAGAACATTGCTTCAAATACAGGGGGCAACCCATTTCAAACAGGGCAAGAAACTGAACCCAAGGGGCCACTCTTTCTTGCTTACACTGCAACTATAGACATCCTAGGGCATAAACATCACTTCACAGAGAGTAAAAGTATGGATAGTCAGCCTGGTTTTGCAAAAAATTCAGGTGTAGAGAAGCAAAACTGTAGCCATAATGATAATAGTGTCCAGCCCACCATCTACTAGCTTGGGTGTGAAAGCAGAGAAATGAACAAGATACAGAGGGATTAGACTCATGTGACCAGTCTTTAGACTGACATACCATTAGAGATAAACCTGAAGCATTAATTATGCACACACCCAAAAAATAATACTAGAGATTGCCCTGCAAAGTGTGCCTTGCATATAATTTCGTGCTGTACGTGTTAATTCCTCAATGTTTGAGTTCATTTATGTTAGCTTTGCTATAATGTTTATTTGCACATGTGCTTATGTTAAACTTGTAGAATAGCTATGTGTTAGTTGTTTGCCCATCGTTTGTTTGTTATGTGCTGATTATAATTAAAGTTGGTCTTTATTTGCTGTTGACATCATTATGGCTAACTAGTTTTATTCTGCTTTTTGTTGTCCCTGTTTCTAATTATTTACTATGTACTATGGAAGGGATTTGGCATAGTGAATAGGGAGAACAGCCTTTGAATCCAGAACTACCTGGGTTCAATCCTTGCTTCTGCGGTAGTTTAAATGTGGGCAAGTCACTTAATCTCTCATTGTCCCAGGCAGTTCTCTAATACTATAAATTACAGAACAGATGTTGACCTGTCTGAGAATTCCCTATCCCAGTTAAGTTACAGGTCTGTTCCCTATCCCCTATCTCCTATCCCTTCTGGTCACAACCCAGAGAAAACAAGAGGTAGATTTAGTATTGAGATATTTTAAAATTATTTAAAGATATTTTAGTGTATGAAATATTTTATGTTTTTTTAATATTTTTTTTTATTTTTAGTTTACCACACATGGTTCTACATAATTTTGAGTTCCAGATTTTCTCCCCTCCCTCCCCTCTCCCTCCCCAAGATGGCATGGAATCTCATATAACTACCATGTATAACTTCGCATTGAATTAATTTATACACTAGTCAAGCTGTGGAGAAGAATTATGACCAATGGAATGAATCATGAGAAAGAAGAGACAGAACCAAAAAAAAAACCCAAAAACAAAAACAAAAGAGAAGAAAAGAGGCGAGCATGTAGTGTGCCTCAATCTGCATTCAAACTTCACAGTTCTTTCTCTGGATGAAGATAGCATTCTCCATTGTGAGTCCCCTGGAGTTGTCCTTGCACCTTGTGTTGCTGAGAAGAGTGAAGTATGTATATGAGGTATTTTAAAGAGCATTTGTTGCTATTGAGTTGTTTCAAGTCATATATAACTCTGTGTGATCCCATTTGAGGTTTTCTTGGAAAAAACACTGGAGTGGTTCACCATTTCCTTCTGTAGACCATTTTACAGGTGAGGAAACTGAGGCAAACAGGGTTAAATGACTTGTGAGTCTAATACGTGTCTGAGGCTAGATTCAAATTCAGGTCTTCCTGACTCCAGGCCTAGAACACTATCCATTGCACCACCTACCTGCCCCCTGTATAGAGCATTGTTTGGAGCTAAATAAAAGAAAGAAAGAAAAAGAAAATTATGATGTGTTGATAGAACTTTCTAGATCAGAGAAGGAGGATTTATGCCAAGGAACCCAGCTAGGCAGTGAGTCTGTAATAAGGAAAGAGGGGTAAATATGAATGATTGAACAGACCTGCTCACCACCTGACTTCACCCTACCCCACCATCTATGGAAGGTTTTCCAGGGATTGGATTGATTGATGTTAGATCAGTAATTCTACTTCCGTGAGATTCAAGCCATTAATAATGGAAAACATACTCTTCCTCACTACCATTTGGAATATGGCCAAGTGGGATTACATTTTGAATACACAACAGCATGACAGATGTTTAGAAAATGCCCTTGATGATCATCTTCTTCAAGTTTTACCCTCATCTGCTTAGCAGAGTTTTTATGGGGTCTATCGAGTGTTGTTTGAATCCTCAGTTATAAAGACAGTGCTGATGCCGCTGGGCCCATCGAGCCAGTCTTCCACAGCTGTGGCTGTTTTGATGCCTGCTCAAGGCTCGACGTTTAAATTTCTGAAAAAAAAGATATGAAGAATTGTATTTGGAGGGGTGGGGAACTGAAGAAAGAGAGAAAGATCCTTAAGAAATATAAAGTGCCTAACCCTGACTCTCAGACACACAGGACACAAGACTTGGCAAGGGATTGTTTTGCCTTTAAATTAATTCCCTAGTGGCTTTGCTGTGCTTTGTCGACTGGTGAACACGGTGGAACTGAAACATGAGTGGAGCTATAGCTTGTTGGCACCAGCAGACATTACACATGTTGTAGCAGTGGATTTTATTTTTCATTTATTATCCAAAGAGTCACGACAATGGCATAAGGACTAGGAACTGTAAGAGACCTTGGAAATTCAATTCTCCCACTCCCTTTTTCTATGGTAAAGAAACTAAACCCTGAGGGAGAGGTGAAGGGATTTGCCTAGAGTTACATGAGAAATATACAGAAAAGAGCTTGGATTTGAACTGAGGTTCCCTGCCTCCAGATTCCAGACTCTTAACTCATGATACCCTTGCTACAGGTGTTTTTTTCCCTAAGGTCTATGGACCCACATCTCTGTGTTTAAAAGACATGTATCAGCAGAGTTGTTGGTACTGGCACCAGAAAAGTAGCTGCTTTCACAGCAAGCCCTGAAGACTTCTACAAACAATTAACAAGTTGGCTTCCAAGTTTGCGATTGTCAGCCATGCTAATATACACAGGAAATAAATGTAATTAAGAAGACCTCAAATTCAATTCCACCTCTCAGTAAGTGGTATGTGAGGAGTTCAATTCCTGTTTGGAAAACAGTGCCTATCCTAAAGTGGCAGGCTTCAGCCCTGGCATCATTGGCACCAGCTCATTCCTATTCATGCTCTTGCCCATACCATTCCTTTGGGGACTCCTTTAAAACAATCATGGGAGTCTCACTTCTTCCTAGCTATTAAGTTTAATTCATTACCAAACAGTATGTAACCGAGTGGTTGTTATGTCCCTTCAGAATGAGAAGGAAGCCATATATCCTTTTCAGCTTGGGAAAGGCAGTGACCAATTGGAATTATATCAGCACCCTAGGCTAATGGAGGATTTGTTTTCACTTTACAAGAAGTTAAGGGCAGAAAGAGGGTCATCTTCTCTCTGGGCTGGGATGGCTTGAATGTTTTCCTCCAGAATGAGAACTGACAAAGTTGGGAATCCATAAATTAACCAGCTGTGCCACCTTAGGAAGTCACACACTTTGCATCTGGACTTCTCTGGTCTTTAGGTACAAAGTGAAAAGTATGATGAACACCAACATCCTTACCTGACCTAAAATTCTACGGTTCTTGGCAGCCTTCCCACTTCTGTCAAGGGACAACACAGCAAACTGTCCTACAACTAATCTGTGTGTCATAGAATCCAAATTTGAGTGGAAAATAACTCAATTCTATGACATAGGGCATTAGGAAAACATCATAAACAGTGGGTGATCTTAGGATATAGAGCTAGAAGAGACTTTACAAATCATCCGATCTAAAACCTTCATTTTACAAATGAAGACATGGATGCCCAGAGAAAGAAAGTGGCTTTTTTTCAGGTTGTACAGTAAGTTTTAAAGGCAGAATTCAAACCTAGGTCCTCTGACCCCAAACAGGGCTCTTTCCACAATACTAATTGTTCCAAAAGTCTAATTTTGCCAAAATTAGGACATCCTGCACTACTTTATCTCCTCCTTGAATCATAGGAAAATAGTATAATTTTAATAATTCATAGAAAACTGTAAGTTATTAGGAAGACTCTATAAATTGCACACTTCTAGTTAAGCAAGTCAGTGCATTTCACCAGGCAGCTAACTGATCGTTCTTCACAGGTCACATACTTTCTCAGACTTTTATCATTCTGGGTTGTAACTGGAATCATACCACTCCAAGAGCTTCCATTAACCTCCTATACCGATTGTTTTAGTGTTGGATTCTGGCTTAAGGATGCATTAAGTTAATAGTGCTATGTCCTTTTGATGTCACCTTTTAATCTAGCCCCAGAAAATCTCTCTAATCTGGTTTCCAGGGATAAACCACGACAGCTGACCCTATTGCACATTGCATTTACCAGAAGGGACCACAAGACAAAAACTGAGGATTTGCCTGACCCCTTTACTTTGGGCCCAAAGAACACCATGAGCCCAATAGACTTCCTAAGGGGGTCTTTGTATCCTCTGGGTCTCCTCACTCCTCTCCTCTCTGTCCTCCGTAAATACATTGCAGCTTGGGACTTGGCTACACTGTGCTTGTAGTTAGTCCAGGAAGAGCTAACATGGAGGCATTTCTGGTAGAGGAGCCTAGATCAGACACATTTATTTTTCTGCTATTTCAATAATCAGAGTAAGAAATATCACATCAATTGTTGAAGGAACCCTGCTCAAATATTCCAAGGAAATCAAAGACAAAATGAATGAATGATAAATGAATGTAAAAAATTTATTAGTGACAGCACTATACTAAGCCCTAGGAATACAAACACAAGCAAGCAAGACAGTCAGTTTTTGTTTTGAAAGAGCTCATAATCTAATAGAATAAAACAACATATAAAGAAAGCAAAGGAAAGGGTGGGGTAAGGAGATGTGGTTGGGAAATGGCCAAGAGGTGGCATGGTGGGCTTACTCTGGGCAAGACAAGATGAAATAATGAAAACTCACCTATCAAAACTCAGGGTCCCATATCCTGTTTGTGTGTGTGTAGACCTGAGGGTATGGGGCTCCAGACTCTTATATGTGGGTTTTCCTATATCAATATTTTTGTGATATCAAAAAACTATAAGAAAAGTTGGTGTCCATCAGTTGAGTGAATAGCTGAAGAAATTGTGGTACCTGAAAATAATGGAATATTACTGCACTATGAGAAATGACAAATATGATCAATGTATGGGAAGACTTAAAGGAACTAACAAAAATTAAGGTATACAGAAACAACACAATAATATATACTATGACTAAAACAATGAAAAAGAAAGAAAAAATGATTGTATTGAACAGTGTGTAATGATGATAATTAAACTTCATCTGAAAAAGTGAGAAAATGCTCCTCCCTTCTCTATAGAGATAGGAGTCACTGGGTCCTTCTCATTGTACATATTGTCAGACTTGGTTGACACATTACTTTTGTTGAATCTCTCTCTCTCCCTCCCTCTCCCCCCCTCTCTCTCTCCTCCCCCCTCTATCTCTCTTTATATAGGAAATGAAGGAGAAATATATTTGGAAATAAAATTGGTGTCAAAAGATATGACCACGCTTTTTTCCTTTTCCTTTCCTTTCCCTTGCCTTCCTTTCCTGTCATTCTTCCTTCCTTCCTTTTCCTTCTTCCTTCCTTCCTTCCTTCCTTCCTTCCTTCCTTCCTTCCTTCCTTCCTTCCTTCCTTCCTTCCTTCCTTCCTTCCTTCTTTCTCTTTTTCTTCCTTCCCTTCTTCCCTCATCTATCTATTTTTATGTCTTTTAAAATAAAATTTTGAGTTCCAAATTCTCTCCCTTTCTCCTTCCCCTCCCCTAATTTCTCTAGACCTTGGTTTCTTTATCTGTAAAATGATGGAGTTGAACTGAATTATTTGCCTTGAAGGTCTAATCTTTAAATCTACCCATCCTTCTTTTAGTAAACATGTCAGAGCCTGGGAATCCAGAGGTGGAGAAGACACAGACCTTGCCCTAATGAAGATTATAGTCTAAATCAGGTGTTCTTAATCTTTTTGGTCTCAGGACTCCTTTACGCTCTCAAAAATTTCAAGGACCCCACAAAAAGCTTTTGTTTATGTGGATTGTACTTATCAATACTTAGCACATTACAAATTAAAATATCTTAGCATTATAAAAATAGTTTTGACCTTACAATTTTCTGAAAGTCTCAAGGACCTTGTGGTGTATGCCCATATAAGACCATACCTTTTTGATTTTCCCTGCTTTGGTGTCCTCTGATAATCATGATCATATGGTTCCCTAACAGGGTCTGCCTTGCCTCATTGAATACAATGGACAGTATGCTAGCCAAAGGTTTGAGCCAAGTTGGGTTTTGATTCACCATAATAAATAGTTTCCTATGTTTTCTATTCTTCCTTCCACCAGGTTTGGGCTATTCTTTCATTCTCAGAAAATATTCTGAGCCTCCAGTCAGATGTGTTTGTACCGCACAACATCAAGGTACCTATTCCTTAAGGTTTTGAATTTTTATATCATTTTGTCAGACCACAAAAGGAATGAATAAAGGGAGAAAGTATAGAAAGGAATCAGATGAGCTGGAGGCAGAAAATAAAAGGAAACATTTGGTAACCTCTTTTCAAGACTTTTACAAATGATGTTCAATCAATGAATCAATAGACATTTATTAAATGCCTACTGTGTGCTAGGCACTGTGATAGTTTGGGAAGACAAAGATGAAGAAGGAAATAATCCCACTTTCAAGGACTCCACATCTTAGGCAACATTTATTTCTCATTATGCAGGATACATACAACTCCAAAGTTTGAGTGCATTATAAAGCCATTCTTTATGTGAAGACTATTTTCCTGATAATTTTCATCATAAAATTGCAACTAAATTCTCAGTGGAAAAATGACCAGATGGAAGAAATTGTAAGCATGGACTTATAGAATCTTCAGGCTACAAGAACCATAAAAGAGCCTGTGGTCCAATCTCCTTATTTTCAAGCTGGAAGGGAATTTGTTCAGTGGAATCTGGCAAAATGAGAAAAGGACAAGATGATGGCCAGCTGGTAATGAGTTGGTCATTAAAGTATTATGAGTAGAAATTTTTCTTAATATTTTCCAAACTTTGTTGAATTTTCCCCATCATTGAGAAGTCTTCTCCAAGCCATAACTATGATTTTTGACCTACAAAACAATTCAGTGGTGGTGGTGGGGAGAGGAAATGGGCCATCTGGATGCTTCCCAATTTGACTAATTGTTTCTGAGACATAACATAGCATATTATACTGGCTAGACCCAGAGTCAGAAAGACTTGGATTCCAGTTCTGCCTGACAGCTGTTGGTCACATGACATGTCTTAACATTTTACTGTTCCATTTTTCAAGACTGTAAGTTGCAGACAAGGTACCAAACTGCATTGGTGGAGGAGTTTTCACACCTGGAACTCCCTCCCTAGAACACCTGGGACCCAATGGCCCCACCCTAGTAATGGTACACTTTCTGCCATCACTGCTGTTCTCTCCTTTCTGACCCTTTTTGGAAAACAGGAATATTTTACTTGTGTGCGAAATGCCCTGTCTCCATTAGCACAGGTATTGCGATTTAGCTAGCATCACTGTAGCACTTTAAATTTGTAAAACATTTCACATACGCTTTCTCATTCGAGCCTTACAAATTTGCATTCCCACAAATATCATAAGGGATAGCTGTTATTGCTATTCTCATTTTAAAACTGAATTATCTGAGGCAGCAAGTGATTATGTGACTTGACCAAGGTCATATCGCTAGAAAATGTCCAAGGTGGAATTTGAACCCAGGTTTCCTGACTCCTAACCACTATTCCAAAACTCTCCCTTCTTCTTTCTTTGGGGCAGGTCTTCACTATTGTATGAGAGCCAGAGCAAGTGGGGTGTAGAAAGACCAGTCCCAATCCTTCCCTTGTGTGAGTTTCAGTCCTTCCCTTTCTGACTCAGTCTTTGATTCCATAAGTGCGTGGCTAATTTTTTCATCTCTTTGGACTTAATTTTTGCAGAAAAGGTGGCTATTGCTAGATAAAGAATATCTGTTTTGAAGGAACCATGGTCAGATTTTAAGAATAATGCCAATCAACAACATTGCCTAGTCACATTTCATAGGATTCCCCTTCCTACTCTCTCAACTACAGTTAGACTGGCTCCCAAGTTGTATATAACATTATACTTGCTGACTATACCTTTGGACGGGATGGGGGGGGGGGGTAGAGAAGGGGAGTGCAGCTAAAATGGAGTAGAAAGGACAAGTGGCTTTGAGGGCAAGGCCTGGATTGGAATCCTGACTCTACTATTTACAGAGCACCTGTATGACCTTAGGTAGTGCTCTGGGATGCAATGACCTCATCTGTAAAATAAGCCTTGGTGGGCAGATCCAGTGATCACTTCCAACTCTCAATCCACCATCCCCCAGCTCTGAAATTCCAGGATCCTCTTTCTAGCAAACTTTGACTGCAGAGGCACACATGGCCAGCAGGTGACACCAGTGAACATAATGTGCCCAACTTCAAAGTTGGCTGTGTTGTAAAGTCTTCAGTGTTTTCTTTGATCAATTGTACAAAAGTTAGAGCCTGTAAGGAGAGCTCAAATCAAGAGAGCCCTTACTGGGTACTGAGAAATGTTTTGTTTTGCACAGAAACTTGAGGCAAATACGAGGCTGTCATTGTTACTAGTGGGGGTGGTGAGACCTCCCACGAGGAACCGAGCTCAGGATAAGCCAAGCCTGGGAAGATCCTGCCAGAGGCTCACTACAAAGAGAGAGAGAGGATTCAGTTGTTCTTGCTCTTGGTTTCCCTCAAGCTCTCTGCATCATTGCCTCTGTCTGGGATTACTCCAGCAAAGCCTCCCAATAAACCTCATGCCCTGGGCATTCCCCAAAAGGACTATGCAAGAGGCCCTTCTGGAAAAGTAGTCATTGCACATGGTAGCATATATCAGGTATAGGACAGCTATTCATTCCCTCCACTACACAGAAAAATGCTTCAAATCCAACATGCTTTTAAGCCTAGATTGTTGTGGTTGTTGTTTGTCTCTCCTTCTCGAAGAAGACTACGACATTAGGAGGATGATGCTGTGACTTGCAAGTGAATTGGATTTAAGTGAGGTAGGGCTGTGCAAAGTCACGAGCCTCACTTACTCCTCGGGAGCCGCCTGGGTCCAGTGGCCAGGTATAGATCAGGACGACTGGAGATGGTCCCTAAGCCTAGTTTAACAAATACTTGAAATGTGGGGAAAAAAAACTGAAGCTGGAATCAGGAAGATCTGCATTCAATTGTAGTCTCACACACTGCTATGTGGCCCTGAGCAAATCACTTTTAGCTCTGCCTGCCTCAGTTTCTCCAACTATAAAATGGGGATAATGATAGCATCTACTTCCCAGGGTGGTTGTGAGGATCAGAAGAGATAACATGTATAAAATGATAAATGTTGTTATGGTTGTTATGACTACTACTATGATAGGACTACTACTACTGCTGCTGCTGCTGCTACTTATATTCTCCTCAGATGTTATCTGCCTTCCCGCTCATCCCCCACTCCTCACATCGTTTAGTTTGGTTCTTTTCTTAAAAGCTAAGGAACATGACTTTCGGGCATGATTGACCCAGGATGCTAAGACTCAAGTTACTGCCAGGGTCAAGTGGGCCGTCCTCCCAGAAGCCAGGTCTGTAATGAATCAATCCCACTCTAGGGCAAGAGAAGGTTCCCCATCCCACAGAGGTCTATAAGTGCCAGCCTCCGGGGAAAATTTCCCCAGTAAGGGCTGCATTTGGATATAGTCCTGGCTGACCCTATTTAAGCCCCTCTCTTCCTGATGCAGCGTCACTCTGGGCCCTGAGGTGTCTGTCCCCTCAGAGGACTCCATCCACCCCAGGGAAGCTGCTCAGATTCTTCTCAATTGATAGGATCTTTCCTCTGAGATGGTTCAGACAGCTCCTTCCCAGAAAGGGCTTGGGTGGAGAAGGAATGGTATTTTGGAGAGGTGTTTTGCTTTCCAACATCATGGAGGAGATGAAGTTGTTGAATATGCACTTACCTCAGTGAAAAGGGCTCTCCTTGTTGGCTTGTTTTCCTGAGTTCCTGGATGATATTGAGGGGAGTCTTTACCCATCTGCAGAGAAAGAAAGAAGCAACCCCTCAGCAAAGACCTACAAAAGGACATAACATTTTGTATTATCTCCCAGATAAGACTCCTGGGGGAGGTGGGGAACTGGTTGCTAATCTAAGGAATCCTGACTAGGCAGCATATGGGGGCGGGGCTTTGGTATGATGTCAGATTTCTGGACAGACTTCATGCAGTAGGAGTGTAACTTTTGAGCTACTGAACTCCAGATAACCCTGATGACAAATTGGTGCCCACGAAAGATGGGTCACCATCTCTGTTGTGACCCTGATGTTGTTGGTACTATTCCTACTCATCGCCATAGCCTTACATCCAGAGACTCACTGTGAATTCAAAAAATACAGCAATTTTTCTATGAGGGTTTTCACCCTGCCCCACCCCCCACCTACCATGTGAACTATCCCCATTCTTTCCCTAAATGGCAAGGAAGGTATCCCCAAGACTTCATTCAATTCACTCAGTTGGTGAAGAATTTTCTGGTGTCTTCAGGTGGTGTTAATGTGACTTCCTCATCACCTAAAAGCATTAAAAAGGCTCACCTGTGTGGCACCGAGGCCCCACAGATGTGGTGGATGTCCCAAGGCCATGCAAGTCATCCAACCCTGTCCTGTCGACCAGACATGCTTCCCTACGGAGTTGAGGGGGAGCTATATATCCCTTAGAGAAGGGCTGTATCCTTGTTTAATAAGCTAAATGGTGCAATGGATACAACAGAAAAGATGGCAGCTTCAATCTAGGCATAACTTTGATGATCACAAGGCATCATCACTCTGAGGCAAAGAATCCAAGTATTGTCAACCCCATTTTAAGGAATAGAATGCTGGGCCAGGGGTTAGGAAGACTGGAGTTCAAATCTGGCCTCAGACACTTTGTGTTCCTGAGCAAGTCACGTAAGCTCTGTTTGTCTCAGTTTCCTCACTTGTAAAATGGGTATAATAAGAGTGCATACCTTTCAAATAGTTGTTGCCTTGTCAATGCTTTCCCTCTTCCTTTCCCTTTCTGTGCTATTTCCTTTTGTTAATTATTTGTTGTTTTTGTTCAGTTGTGTCCAACTTTTCATGACCCCGTTTGGGGTTTTCTTGACAGAGATGCTGAAATGGTTTGCTATTTGCTTCTTCAGCTCATTTTACAGATGAGGAAACTGAGGCAAAGAGGATTAAGTGACTTTCCCATGGCCACACTGCTAGTAAGTGTCTGAGGCCAGATTTGAGCTCAGGAAGATGAGTCTTTCTGACTCCAGGCCCAGAACTCCATCCCCTGCACCACCATTGTTAATTATTAGGTGGCCTACAAATGTCTTATTTCATTCCAATGTCAGACTTAACTTACCAGAAGATGGACAGACCACAAAGTTCCTCAAACATTTACCTAGGATCTGAATGGCAAGTCTGAAGCTGCTGGCCAGCCAGGCATGACTCAGTAATATTTTAGCTACAGAATTCTCTTAGAAATGGTACCTTCTCTTCTAAGTACCTGCTGTGAAAATCACCTCCTTTTGGAATTGAGGACAACCAGCCTCGAATTCAGGACACCTCAAACTCACAAGTCAACAAGGCTGGAAACATCTCTCTCTCAGGATCACTCTTCAGCCATTAATCATCATTGACGTACTGCCCAATCATGAGCACATACAAGGACCAACCAGGAACCCCTGGACACTCGTGATTTTTGGGATCCCAAACTTGTTTTGGAGAGGCAATGTGGTAAAACGAAACGATTATTTGACTCAGGGTCAAGAAAGACTTGGATCTGAATCCCAGGTTCAACACTTTCTAGGTATGTGACTTGGGCTAAATTACTTCTCCTCTCTGTGTCTTTTTCGTTCAGAAAATGGGGGTAATTATATTTGTATTCTCTGCCTCACATGGGGTATTGTGAGCAAAGATGTCTTGTGAACCTCAAAGCCATATTGAAATGGGAGATGCTATTTCCCCCCTTACTTCTTAAAGCTCCACTATATTTGCTCTCCAAACTTGTGCTCCCATGTCCTCATTCGCTGTGCATATATTTGCAAGGTAAGCTATTAACAATCATTTTTTTGGTGGTGGGAGTAAAATATTGTAGTCAAAGGTTTTAAAACAATCCTTTAGAAACATGTTATTGTTTCTTTGTTAGAAAGATAAACAAAAGGTCGAGTTTTTCCCAGCAGCCTTCAAAAGAAGTTTTTTTTTTTTCAGTGAAGTTAGCTTGAAACAGCATCAGTTCCCCCTAAATAAGCTGGCCCCAAGTCTGATGCCTCACTGCCTATGCATGGTCAATCTCCTACTGGAACCTTTGAAGCAAACTGGCATCAACTCACTGAACTTTTGACTTTGATAACAGATAAGGACTAGAGTTTACTTACTGCTGCCAGACATGTGGCAAGAATTCTAGTTTGGCAAATGGAAAAGCCAAAGTCTGTACAGATAAGAGATGGATGGGGAAGTCTGCTTTGGAGTAGTAAACAAATATCTCCAGAAAGTCCTTCGAAGAGAAAAAAATACTCCAGGTTGGAAAGGTATCCAGCTTGATATCCCATTCAAAGGCTCATGCTGTTTAGAGAAAGGTTGAATTGAATGAATGAATACATACATACATACATACATACATACATAAATGATAAACACATGGATGGATGAATGGATGGGTGCTAGATGAAGTATTTATTGAACACTGACCATGTGCCAGGCACTGAGCTAAGTGCTGGGGATACAGATACAAGCAAGACAGAGCATGTAATCCCGGCATCTACATTTCCTGTGAAGTCTTTTATAGCCTTGCCCCTAAGCTGTCCTCACTTTAGCATGTGTGCATTTTGGGAGGATTACAGTCTGGAAAGGGACAAACATTGGGCTAACCTACCTTGCCTATCTTTCTGCCCATTGTCCTGGAGTTCCAATATAGATCTCACCGAATGGAGAGGCTAATTCTCTGACTTGAGTAGTAGAGGATATCACTCCTGAACTGGGTCTCTCTGTAGGGACAGAGGCAGATTTTCCTAAAGAACATATGCAGGGAGAAGGAGAGGGGCAGCAGGATATGGAACCCAAATCAGATTGAAGCATAATTGGGCAATGTTTAACAAAATAAACAAAAATACAATAGAACATAGAGAATATTAATCTGTAGTTTTCTAAGTCAGTATGTTACACACAGTGATCCCAATGGACACTTTGATGGTGCCCATTTCTATTTTCTTTTGACCACAGTGGTCTACATTAAACTTATTCCTATAATGGAATGATAATAATCATCATGATAATAATAATATCATTTATATAATAGATATATAATATCATATAATTTCTATAATAATAACATTTATATGCTACCTAGATATCATTTTTATTATGTATTTTACAAATATTTAATTCCTGTGACAACCCTTGGAGGGAGATGCTATTATTACCTCTTTTGACAGTTGAGGAAACTGAGGCAAACAGAGTTTAAATGACTTGCCTAAGTTCACACAACTAGGAAATGTTTGAGATAGGATGTGAACCCTGGTCTTCCTGACTCTAGGTCCAGTCTTCTATTCATTGTGCTGCTTCTAGCAGCTAGAGTGCTGAACCCGGGGTTAGGAAAACCTGAATTCAAATACTGTCTCAGACAACTAGTTGTTTGATTACAACTGTTGTCGTTCAGTCATTTCAATCAGGTCCCACTCTAAATTACCCCATTTGGGTTTTCTTGGCAAGGATACTGGAGGGATTTTCCATTTCCTTCTCCAGCTCATTTTACAGATGAGGAAACTGAGGCAAAGATGGTTGGGTGCCTTGCCCAGGGATATACAGCTAGTAAGATTCTGAGGACGGATTTGAAATCAGGAAGAGGAGTCTTCCTGACTTTAGTCCTGAAACTTTACCCACTGTGCCACTTAGATGCCCACATAACATACAGTAGGTGCTTAAATGTTTGTGGAATGAGTGAAAATTGAATGAATGCTTGAGTCATGCAGGTGGAGATCTAGCCAGGGAAGAGACTTCAATCTCCTGGAAGATGATTGAGGCTAGACGTCTAGGTGCCAAGACCTGGGCTAACAAAATAAGTAGGCACCAAAAACTGCACTGATACAGCACCACTGTGTGTTAGGAGCTCCCCAAAGACAAACTGAGGCCAACAGCACTGGGCTCACAGGCCACCAGGGTATGCACGGAGGCCAATCAAAACAAGAGATCAGGCCTGAGAGGAAACAAACCTGAAGCTTGCACAATCTCATCTCCCTGTCAGGAATCACCATGGTGAGTAAGCTCTGTTTTCAGCTCTGTATCAGGTGCTGGCTCAGGGCTGGGCAAGGAAAGAAGGCTGGATTTCAAGCCTCCTCTTGGATGAAGACTACAGCAAGTAAGAATGGACCAGGATGTGGATACCTTATCTAGGAAAATGTCTGAGCAGCAGCATCCTTCCTGCAGCCAGGCCAAGAACTAACCTCAGTAAGGAAGTATCTCACCGTAGCACTGCACAGAGAGAAAAGCTCAAACCACCATGTTGAGGAATTCAAAAGAAAGCAGACCCTGATCCTGGCACAAAGTCCCAAACCAGGAACTGAGACTGAGAAGATAAGTAATCCAAAGAAAACCACTACTACAACAAAAGAATGGATTAAAAACAAGACACATTCCCATAAGAAGAAAGTAACTTCAGTAATCACAATTACAAGAAAGAACTGCTCTCCACCCCCCCAACTCCAGGGGAGAAAAGATCAGCTATGATGACAGCAAAAGTAGATGGAAGGGAAGACAAGCTAGACCAAATAATACCGGCATTCATCTGGAGAAAGAAAGGTCAAGAATCTTAAGGAAAATAATGAAAAAAAAAAAGAAATTCGGAGAGTCTGGCAGTACAGACTATAGGAATGTCAGTCAATAATACAAAGCAGTAATCATCAAAAACCATTTGGTATTTGTTAAAAGAATGACAAAGTCAATCAGTGGGACAGATCAGGTAACAAAGATCAGAAACAAACATAGTAGTATAGTATTTAACAAACTTCAGGACACTTATTACCTGAGTAAGGGAAGGACTATATCCATATCTGATAAACAAAACAAAACAATAAACTGCTGGGAAAACTAGAAAGTAGTTTGGAAGAAACTAGGTTTCAACCAACAACTTACAGCATAATCCACAATAATTTCCACATGGATAGATGACCTAAAGATAAAAGGTAATATCATTTAAAAATTGGACAAGGAAAGGAGATATATTCTTAATTAATTTCATAACTGAAGAATTCGAAACCAAGATGCATGTAAAAGGTAATGTGGACAGTTTTGATTTTGTAAAATTAAGTATTTCATATAAACAAAATAAATGCACTTAGAATTCAAAGGAAAACAATTAATTTGGAGAAAAATCTTCATTGCAAATTTTCTGATAAAAGTCTGATACTCAAATATAGAGGTTACTACAAATGTGTGTGTCCAATCCCAATGGATTTTTCTTATCTAATCTTTTCTTGTTATTCTTTGTCTACAAAGGTGTTTATTTTTCCTGATGCTTGTTAAATTTAAAATGAAACAAATTTTAAAAGTCAAATGAGATCGTGTGTGTAGAGCCTCATTTAAAAGGCAGCTTTTATAGCGGTCACTAGCTCTGTTGTACTTCACTTGAAGTGGTAGAAACTCATGCTTTGAAATGAGCACACCAGACAGGGTGAATGCAGAAGGAGTGACAAGGGATTCTCTAGGTATGCAGAATACCTCAGTCGGCTGGAAAATAGAAGGACTGAGCACATAGTGCCCACTCAATGAATACTCACTGACTGATTGAAGTAGATGGAAGAAAAGCTCTTCTGTCTTTTGACTCCAGGACGTGGCCCCCTTGCTATGGTTTAAGGGAGAAAGGGAAAGAACCCTCTAGTGCTTTGCTAAGTTAATGATTAAACACCAATCCCATTTACAATCAACTGTTAATCTTTCCATTGATCTTAAGTGTTGGGGAGGGAAAATAAACATCCTTTTAAAACCAGAGGTAAGGTTTGGTGCAAGTGACTGGGGGGCCACACCTAAAAGGTAATGCTGAGCCTCTGGTATTCTATCTTGTTATTTGGGAGATCAATTCTTTTTCCAGGGATCCCCGTCAAATGAAACTGACCTCAAGGAAACTGTTAGAGCCTGTTTCCCATGTGACCACATAGAAACAATAAAATAATTTAGTTACCTTGGTTTTCTGTTTGAGCCCCCATGCCAGGTATTTTAACAGGGGCTCCCAAACCCACATCTCAAGAGAGGCTGGTTGGCATCCCCTCCACCAACATTTAAGTGTTTTTTTTTTTTTAAATAAGAGAAGCTAAGAGCTAATTCAAAAGGCTTAACCATCCTCTTAAAGGGAGAGAGTTTGACCCTCTTAGAGTCTTCCTACAAAGACTTTCAATTTTTCCTCCATAAGGCATTTCTTGTTACAGAATAATTAAGGATTTTTCACCCCAGAATCTTAAGTGTAGATTGATTGTAAAACATTTGCAGAAAGTCCCTTGCTATTTTCCATATTGACATGAGAGACCACAGAAATGAAAATTAATATATTGTAGAGAAGGAAGTTAGAGTCACAAAAACTCAATGAATAATAACCAAAACATTAACTGAAATATTATAAATATTATATCAAATATTATAAATATATTCTAATACAAATATTATAAACCTGAATCACACTCCATGGGGAGAGTGGGCATACTTTATCAGTCCCAGGGTAGCGGGTGACGTATTTAGGGGATACATGCAGCCAGGGCAGTATACAGTTCAAGAGCTGGCCACTTTGAAATCTTCTGTTTTGGGAACCTCCCATAAAATCTCCCTGATGAGTGTGGCTTCTTTGTAAACAAATCATCCCATTGCCAAGCTGAGTGGATCTGCCCAGTGCTGAAATAACAGCACCCCAGCAAAAAACATCTCAGCTGGCTGTCTGGATCTGCTGAGCTGCTTCTCAAGCTCTGCTTTTAAGAGCGCTCAGCTGGACTTGTTCCTTGAGGGCAATTACGCTGTCTTTCACTTCCAGCTTCAGGCTTAACTGACACTTTCAGCTGGAAGAGCGTTATTTATGCTCTAAGAGAAAAAGGAAATGACCCTTAGCCTAAGTTTGGCAAAAGTCACTCCAACTCTGCTCCTTTGGCAGGATTCTTCTCTTCTTCCACATCTCAGAAACTACACGTGCAATTCAGAAAAATATCTATTTTCTTTTCTCTACTTTTCTTCTCTACAACTGGTGGTAAAAAGCAAGTATATTCTTTCAGCACCTCTTCCTCCTCCCTTTCTCCCTCTCTCCTTCCCTCCCTTCCTCCTTTCTTCCTTCCTTCCCTCCCTTCTTTTCTTCCTTCCTTCTTCCCTCCTTTTTCCCTCCCTCTTCTCTTTCCCTCTTTCCTTCCATTTCCCTCCCTCTTCCCTCTCTCCTCCCTCCCTCACTTCCTCTCTCTCTCTCCCTCCCTTCCTTCCTCCCTTCCTTCCTTCTTTCCTTCCTTCCTCCCCCTTTCCTCCCTCCCTCTCTTATTTTCTTTCTTCCTTCTTTCCTCCCTCCCTCCCTTTTTCCTTCCTCCCTTCCTTTTCCCTCCCTCTTCCCTCTCTCCCTCTTCCCTCTCTCCTCCCTTCCTCCCTCCCTCCCTCCCTTCCTTCCTCCCTTCCTCCCTTCTTCCCTTCTTTCCTTCCTTCCTTCCTTCCTTCCTTCCTTCCTTCCTTCCTTCCTTCTTTACTTCCTCCCTCCCTTCCTTCCTTCCTAAATTTTGTATAGGCTGCCTTGGGTGGCATGGGTTCCCCTTCTCTGGAGGTTCAAGCAAAGCCAGGATGACCGCTTGTTGGGAATAAGGATTCTTTCTTTTTTATTTTCCCCATATAAGCTGCACCATATGACTCCTAATAACCCTTCCATCTCACAAATTATGGTACAAACATAACATAGCACCCTCGAGTAGGCAGTAACCAGGAAATAACTGACTTTTCATTCAAGTCTTCCTCGCTAGCTGGTGGAACCTTTGGGACCTCACTTCACTTCTCTACATGTTCATTTCAGCAGCTATAAAAAGATTGCCCTGGACTAGGAGGTTTCTAATGCTCCAACTTTAAAATTCTGTGATTCTATGAAAAAGTACATCATAGTAAGTTATTTCAAAATGAAAAAGTTTCTCTCTGTTTATGAAATGTCCACTAGATGGAAGTAGTGTTTCAACAGAAGAATCTTGGAGTATAAACACTTTCTAAATACTTCCCCAGTGAACCTGACACCTAAAACCTATTGATAATCAGCGTTTTGATGGATGAAAGTGCTCCTCTTCTACAAAGAGCCCCCTAAGGGTTTGAACTGCCTACAGCAAGGACGTATGATTATTTACAGCTTTTACTCTTCTTTCCCATTACCATTCAAGAATAAGTTTAATGATTCCAGGCGATCCTTTCCTCTAAACTTTGTTTTAAACGCACCACAGACTGAGCAAAAAATAAAATAAATTTTAAAAATTAAACACAAGTTAAAATTGGCCTCCAAGTTTGAAGCCTGAGATGTGTAATCAATTGGAAATAAGACAGTTTTCAGAGAAAAAAAAAACACAAAAAACTTGCAAGCCCAAACTTCCTGTAAGTGTGCCAAAAGAAGCAATGATGACGGTGAGTGTCTACAAGTCTTGTCTATCAAGTTTTGGAGAGGAACAATTTCATTGTGTGATAATTATACATCTATGTCTAGGTCACACATCTATCCAGGAGGAAAGCTCTAATTTCACCATTGAGAGAAGACAACTGACCTATTAAGTAGGACTCCACTCTCTTCTCTGTAGCAAACATAAATGTGCTTTTTTATCCCCGTTGCTTTCTATATTTATTCCTTAATCCCCCAAATCAGATTCCTGAGCCTAACCTTTCTCTACTTCATATTTCTCATCATCATTGTCAAGGCTAATATCTGTAATAATGTAAAATATTAGAAATTAAGTACTAGTCATTATACACTGCATTATTAACTTATTTAGGGAAAATCGGTTTTTAAAGGGCTTTTATTCTAAAACGTACTTCTCAGCTTATGTGGTGATAAAAAAAAAATCTAGGTTGGAGGTAGACCACACAGGATAAAGAGGAATTCCCCACTTTCCCCCAGCTCTTTGAAGTATGAATTTCATGAGCTAGCCCTGATTCACTCCTGGGTCATCCACACAGGCCTTCTGTAACTTTGATTCTTTTTTGTCTGCAATAAGGTAGAGACAGAAAAGAAAATTAAATGAAAAAACCCTGAAATTATTTTAGAGCAACCCACAAACACATGCACATACACACATACACACGCACATACACAGAAGTACTGCTTTCTTTTCTCCCAAACAAGAGTTTTCAGCAAGGCGTGTTCTCAACTATATAGTCCTTCAAGGAATAACTTGCTAAGATCCCTAAGGAGATCCTAGATAGTCTCATACAACTTTCTCTTTCACAATCTTAGCCTTGGCAATTTTGAGATTTTCCTATTAAAATCATCTCTCCAATGTTAATGCTACAAGCTTTACTTTGTATTTTATGAGATCATAGGGTCATAGATTTAGAGTTCATTTTATGGACAATGCCATTAACCCTGAGGATGATAATGTTTACTTTACGGGATTGGTGTGAAGACAAAATATGGTCACTTAAGGAAAGCAGAAAATGCTATAGAAATGCTAGTTGCATCTTTTCAGTTCTGTGACCCTATTTTGGATTTTCTTGGCAGAAATACTAGAGTAGTTTGCCATTTGCTTCTTTCTCCAGCTCATTTTATAGATGAAGAAACTGAGGCAGACAGGGTGAAGGGATTTGCCCAGGGTCACACAGCTAGTAATTGTCTGAGGCTGGATTTGAACTGAGGCCCTCCTGACTCCAGGGTCAGTGTTCTATCCACCCAGTTGTCTTCTATATAAGCACACAATAGCTATTCTTCTCTAGTTCTGACTACTTCACTCTGCATCAACTTATATCCAAGTTTCTCCAAGTTTTTCTGTCATTTCTTAGAGCACAATTGTTCAATGATTACTCAATCAATGGATACTTGTTTGTTTCCTATCCTTTCCTTCCACCAATAGTTCTGCTATGGATATTTTGGACGTATATATATATATGTATGTATACATACACACTAGGTATAGAATTGTATTTTACATATATAACTGGAAGGAAAAATTCAGTGAAGATCTGGAGAATCCCCTTTATATCAAGCTCAAGGGTTTGCCTGGAGTTCTGTACAAAAGGAAATAGATTTTTCAGTCTGATAAGTTGCACTGAAAAACCTAAGACATGTGATAACTGTTGTCAAGGGTTCAAAGGGGTGCTAGGTGTCAGAAGGAGAACTTATCCACTTGGCCTCAGGGGGCATGACAGTATTAATCAAAGATGAATAATACAGTTTCTTGTTCCGTGAAGATCAGATTCAAGGTGTGATGGAATCAGCAGCTGGAAGGACCTTAGAAATCAGCCAGTTCAACTCCCACTGTCGAATAGATTGGGAAAGTTAGGCTCAAAGAAGGAAAGATACTTACCCAAAGTCAAATAATGAGTTAGTAGAACTGAACAGGAGCCCAGATTTCCTTCTAGTCTAGGGTATCTTTCAATTTCCACGTTTTTTCCCTTCCCTTCCTTTCCCTTTCCTTCCCGTCCCCTCCCTTTCCCTCTCCTTCCCTCCCTCTGTATGTATCAAAAAACACCCTGTATTCAGTGTCCATGGCCCAAGAATCTGAGAATACAGTAGGGGGAAGAGCACTGGGGTCAGAGTTAGAGGATGCCTTTGGAATCCTGGCTCTCACACCTATTTGACTTTGAATAAGTCATTTAAGCAGACCTCTCTAGCCTCTACTGTCTCCCAAAGTCTGGCCAAGTTCATGTTCGTTGCTTCTATGACATCTATTCATCTCATCCTGTGCTGTCCCCTTCTTTTGCCTTCAATTTTTCCCAACATCAGCATTTGCCCTAGTGAATTGTGTCTTTTTCTTATGTGGCTAAAGTATTCTTAAATCTTTGTCATTGTTGTTGAGTCATTTTTCATTCATGTCTAACTCTTCCTAAGCCTATTCAGGGTTTTCTTGGTGAAGATATTGAAGTGGTTTGCCATTTCCTTCTTCAGCACATCCAGATGAGGAAATTGAGGCAAATAGGGTTAAGTGACTTGCCCAAGGTCACACAGCTAGTAAGTGTCTGAGGCCAGATTTGAACTCAGAAAAATGAGTCTTCTTGACTCCAGACACTCTAACTACTATGCCACATAGCTGCACTGTTCTTGGATCTAGCTACTATGAAATCCCTTAGACCTTATATCAAAGTGAAGAACATGAATTATGGGCTTGTAGATTTAGAGCTGGAAGGAAACTTTGAGGTTCTTATGTTCAACACCTCCATTTTACAGATGAAGAAACTGAAGTCAGGAGAGGTAAAGTAATCTGCTCAAGGTTTCACAAGAAATGGCACAGAGCAGGATTTGAACCTAAGTGTTTAGATATGAACTCAAAATGGAGGGCTCTTTACATGGCACCAGAACAAGCTTTGTGATCATTAAAGACGGTATGCTACAATGAATGCCTAGAGCATTGGACTTGGAGTCAAAAGGAGCTGAGTAAGAGTTTGACTCCTGCTTACATCCTATACATGTCAGCTGTATCATCTAACTTCTCTGGGCCTCAGGTTCTTCATGTGCAAAATGAAGGGGCTGGATTTAATAACATCTAAGAGCCCTTCTATCTCTAAATCTATGTTCCTATGATCCTACTATAATGGCAGGGCTGGTCAATGAGAGACCGGTCTTTATAGTAGGTTTAGACTTTTCCCTTTGGGTAGGTGATACATGGCACATACGGACATTAGTGTCTGGGTTCCAATCCAACATGTGGAGACTTTGTGTAAAGGAACTAGAGCATCCTTAGTCTTACACTAAAGTCTTACTCTTACATTAAAAAAAGAGGAAACTGAGGTCCAAGGAAATTAAATGTAGTGAATGATTAGACTTGTTCTGTTTGGTCCCAAAGGGTAGAATCAAGGGTGGTGGGTGGAAGTTCATTGTTGTTTGTCCTTCATTTTCGAAGAGGACCAATGAAGGTGATATCTTGACTTGTGTGTGAGTTGGATTTAAGTGGGGCAGAGTTGTGTAATGTAGTTGTGGAAGTTCATAGGATCATGGATGGAGGGGGGGGTGGGGGTGGTAGTAGTAGATAGTAGTAGTAGTAATATTAATGATATGATAATGCTTTAAATTTGACAAAGTATGTTATGTTATTTGAGTCTTGCAACAACCTTATAAAGGATAGGTATTATTATTAAACCTTGTTTTACAGGTAAGGAAACTGAAGCTGAGAAAGTAAAGTGATTTGCCCAGGGTCACACAGCAAGTAAGTGTCTGAGGCCAGACCAAGTGCATCACACCATCCTTTATACCCTCTAGTTGTCTTCTCTAGGCTTCATGACTCAGAGACCTTCTCCCTCTGCCCTTACAATCCCATCCTCCCTTTGGTAAGTTACTCCCATTACCTCCATTATGAGGAAAGTTCCAGACAAGCCATCCTTCATTTTCCAGATGTCACCACCATGCCCCTCCTTGGATAACTCACCCCCCTCCCCAGCTTTGTAAGCTCCTTGAGGTAAAGGATTGTCTTTATTTTTGCTTGTATTTGTATGCCCAGTGATTACCACAGTACCCAGCACATAGTAAGTGCTTAATCAATGCTTGTCAACTACACTTGACTAAGAAGAAACCTCAAAGTTCATCTAGTCTAATCCTCTCATTTTTAAATATGGGGAAATTGAGGCCCAGAGAGGTTAATTGACTTGCCCATGGTCAAAGAGATAATAAGCTTCAGAGTTGGAAAGGGACATAGGCTTGATGTCAGGAAACCAAAACAAACAATGCAGCAAAACTCTCAAACAATTAGGACAATACAAAGGTGGTAAGTTCCCCTCCTCAGAGATCTTCAAGAAGAGATTGGACCATCATTCGTCAGGTATGCTTTTATAGAATTCCTATCACAGATGGGTAGGTTAGATGGCTGCTGAGGTCCCTTTCATGTCTCTGATTCTGTGAGTCTATGAATTACTTGTCCAAATCACATAGGCTCTAAGCAGACGTGCTAGGATCTGAACTCCAATCTTCTGTCCCCAAATGAGTGCATTTTCACTGATATGCTGCCATGCCCCCTTGGATGCTGGAGACATAATGAGAACCATAGCTCTCCTTTCCCTAGTGCTTTCCAGTTTGAAAAATGCTTTACTTATTTTATCCTCACAACAATGCAGAGGCAGGTGCTATTTTTATCCCCACTTTATAAATTAGGCAACTGAGGCAAATAGAGGTTAAGTGCTTTGCCCAAGGTCACAAGCTGATAAGCACCTGGAGCAGGATGGGAATCCAGGTCTTGCTGTGTCCAAGGGCAGCGCTCCATCCCCTACAATACCAAGATCTGCAGAAGGGGCCAGACATTCTTGTCAGACAACCTGCGCTAACAGCCTGGAGAGAACTCTCTCCCCACCTTCACAGACTTAATGTGAAAACGGACATGGAAAATGACCAAAAGATCTTTAGAATCAGAGCAGCTGAGACCCATTAGGAGGGAGCTCTCTTCTTCACTGGCAGATAGATTGTGGCCTCAATGTTAGGCAGCATGCTTTCTTTCCCCATCTCTCTCTAGTATAATGATAACTATATTAGCTGGCATTCACATAGCTCTTTAAGATTTGCAAAGCACTTCACATAAATTATGGTAAATGAGAAAATATTTACAATGCACTTATTACTATAGTACGGACATATAGTAGGTGCTTAATAAATGCTCTTTTCCTTCCTTCCTTCCTTCCTTCCTTCCTTCCTTCCTTCCTTCCTTCCTTCCTCCCTTCCTTCCTTCCTTCCTTCCTTCCTTCCTTCTTTCCTTCCTTCCTTCCTTCCTTCCGTCCTGTAGCAACAATTTGGCTGGCTGCTGTGGGGGTAAAAGGCCAACAGAAACCAAACAAGAACACTGCCAGCACAGGTGCTTTTGATCTGCTTTACTAAGGAAAGTAATGTTAAGGGGTTAACAATCTTACTTTAATACAACATACACATATAAACTCACTTAGTTCAGGAGGAAAAACCAGCAATCTGAACTTCAGAGCAAATACAAATAAGTTACAAACACACCCAATATAAACAGACTAGATCACAATTCATAGTTACCAAGAAACCATCAACATCTGGATTGACAAGCCTGGGAACTCTTAACAAGGGCTGGCCCAGAGTCACACACCACTCCTCCTGTGGCTCAGAGCCCCAAGCAAACAACTCTGTTCTGTCTTTTTATAAAGTCTTTAGACATCATCAAACGTCATCTGAGTGACCAGAATTTAGGCACATACTATTGGCTCTGGTCTTAACAACTCCCCTTAGGGCCCTGGGGGCTTTCATGCACACATAGGCTTAGCACCTAGTAAATTGGGGTTTAGGCCTGGGGCTTTGCACCTAGTAAGGCTCAATCAAAGACACTTAATTAATTCAGCATTCTAAAACAGTAAAAAAGTCCCACCTTAATTGCCAATACATTTCCTTCCTCCCCTCCTTCCCTTCCCTCCCTCCCTTACCTTCTTCCCTTCCTTCCCTCCCTCCCTCCTTCCTCCCCTCCCTCTCTCCTTCCCTCCCTCCTCCTTCCCTCCCTCCCTTACCTTCCTCCCCTCCCTTCCTTCCCTCCTTCTTCCCCTCCCTTCCTCCCTCCCTCCCTTGCTCCCTTCCTTCCTCCTTTCCTTCCTTCTTTCCTTCCTTCCTTCCTTCCTTCCTTCCTTCCTTCCTTCCTTCATTCCGTCTCTCCCTCTCTTCTTCCTCCCTCCCTCTCTCCCTTCCTTCCTCCCTCCCTCCCTTCCTTCCTTCCTTCCTTCCTTCCTTCCTTCCTTCCTTCCTTCCTCCCTCCCTCCCTTCCTTCCTTCCTCCCTCCCTCCCTCCTCCCTCCCTCCCTCTCTCCCTTCCTTCCTCCCTCCCTCCCTTCCTTCTTTCCTTCCTTCCTCCCTCCCTCCCTTCCTTCCTTCCTCCCTCCCTCCCTCCTCCCTCCCTTCCTTCCTCCCTCCCTCCCTTCCTTCCTTCCTTCCTTCCTCCCTCCCTCCCTTCCTCCCTCCCTCCCTCCCTTGCTCCCTTCCTTCCTCCCTCCCTCCCTCCCTTCCTTCTTTCCTCCCTCCCTCCCTTGCTCCCTTCCTCCCTTGCTCCCTCCCTTCCTTCCTTCCTCCCTCCCTCCTCCCTTTCTTCCTTCCTTCATTCCTTCCTTCCTCCCTCCCTCCCTTCCTCCCTCCCTCCCTTCCTTCTTTCCTCCCTCCCTTGCTCCCTTCCTCCCTTGCTCCCTTCCTTCCTTCCTCCCTCCCTCCCTCCCTTCCTTCTTTCCTCCCTCCCTCCCTTGCTCCCTTCCTCCCTTGCTCCCTCCCTTCCTTCCTTCCTCCCTCCCTCCTCCCTTTCTTCCTTCCTTCATTCCTTCCTTCCTCCCTCCCTCCCTTCCTCCCTCCCTCCCTTCCTTCTTTCCTCCCTCCCTTGCTCCCTTCCTCCCTTGCTCCCTTCCTTCCTTCCTCCCTCCCTCCCTCCCTTCCTTCCTCCCTCCCTCCCTCCTCCCTTCCTTCCTCTCTCCCTCCCTTCCTTCTTCTCTTCCTTCCTTCCTCCCTCATTTCATTTGATTCTTATAATAACCTTATAAGTGAAGTGCTTTCATTATGCTCATTTTACAAATGAGGAAAACGAGGCTGAATGAGGCTTGATTACTTGCCCAGGGTCACACAGCCAGGAAACGTCTGAGGCAGGATTTGACTATGGTTCTTTCTGACTCCAAGTCTAGCCTCTATTTACAATTCCATCTTGCAGTCATTGTACAATTACAAATGCTGAGAGTTGGGGATTGGTGTGTAATTAAGTCAACTCTATACCTAAGTAAGAATCCCTTGACAGCACTCCCCAGCCCCACAAAGGACTATCTAGACTTCCTGGCAATCATTGACTCTCGGTGCTTTCAAATTTGCTCAACACTTTCCATATGACATATAACCCTGTGAGATAAATGCTATTGCTATGCCCATTTTACAGATTGAGAAACTGAATCTCGGAATAGTTTAAATGATTTTTCCAAGGCCACACAGTAAATAAGGGCATGAAGCAGGGTTTGTTCTCAGATCATCCTCATTCCAGGTCTAACCACCTTATTATTATCTAGCTGCCAGCAGTAGCTGCCAGAGGTGGCAGGAGCTTTGAGGCCATTGAGGGACAGAGAATCCCCTTTTCTACACCCTCAGGTCTTTACTTGAAGACTTCTGTTCATAACACTTTCCCCAGAACTAGACTTGTAATTTTGGGGGAGAAAAGAATATTGGGAAAACATATGGTGATTCACGTCTTCTCCAGGTCTAGGAAAGAATATCGTCCATGCCTTCTTAAGCCAGCAAGGGACAATAGAGCTCATTGTGTGCATGTAACCATAGGCCCATGTAGACAGACTCTTCCTGTCCAACCCCACCATGTATCCAGATTCTCATTAGCATGACCTTGTCCAGACTGCACATAGGCATTTTCATGGTGGTGTTTTCTTGCACTCCCATCAATCATTCTGTCCCCTCTTCCTGAGTCTTCCTCCACCCCTGGCCACCACTTGGCACCCCAAAAGCTAACATTTCTTTTTACACTTTTGATTACCTGTGCCAAACTCCCTCTCTAAAGGCCTCCACTGATGGCTCCTCTTGGCATGGAGGGGACCTTGGGTTCCTGAAGGCATTTCCCAGCAGAGGCCAAATGTTGGCATCTCCTTACATATGGGAAAAGCTTCAAGTCTGGGCTCAGCTAGTGGACAGCACTTCTGTTCTCCAAAGACCAGCTTAGATAAGTTTCAAAAGGCTCATAATTTGACACCTTTCACATGTGGACATTTGCAAAGCATCTTACATACATGATATAATTTGAGCCTAATACCTGCCCTGTAAGCTGGCACTATAGAAGCTCAGTGGCACAATGGATAAAGCACTGGACCTGGAGTCAGAAAGATGAATCTTCCAGAGTCCAAATCTGATCCTGACTCCAGCCCAGGGCTTTAGAGGCTGCCCTGAGTTCAAATCTGGCCTCAGACATTTATTAGCTGGATGACCCTGGTCAAGTCATTTAACTGTGTTTGCCTCAGTTTCCTCATCTGTCAAATGAGTTGGAGAAAGAAATGGCAAACCTCCCCAGTATCTTTCCTGAGAAAACCCCAAATGAGGTCACGAAGAGTTGGATGTGACTGAAAACAACCAAAGGGCAAAAAGTTGTTAATAAAGGTGTCATTCTACTTATTTTTACAGATAAGAAAGTTGAGGCTTTGACAAGCTAAGTGACTTCCTCAGGGTCACACAGGACAATGCACTTTATGCTATTCCGCAATGACCCTGATTGACCTCAGGATTTGGAAATGTTATGTAAAAACAAGACCTTTGAAGTCAGGGGAGGTGAGTTGAAATCCTATATCTGATACTTAGCTATGTGACCATGGGAAAGTAACTTCATCTCTTCAGGCTATCTCAGTATAACAGAGATAGCCTTTGACGTCCCTTCCAGCATTAAATCCACAATCCTGTGATCTATGAATGAAGTCTTAGAGGGACTGAAATCTACATGAATGAGTTGAACCCTCATCCCAGAGTGTGGTGCCCTGTAAACCCTGAAAGAGTCTTTGAAGCATTGAAGTAAGGTCCAGAATCCTAACTGTGGGCTTGTCTAAGCATACGAGTGTATATAACCATATAACCAACATATATTCTGGTTTCCCCATCCATAAAACGGGAATGGTGTGACCATCATTGCTACCTATCAAATTCACCAGAGTGTCTGGAAGATTAATGAAATATGTGAAAAATCCAAAGTTCTCCCAGACCCTCAGATAAAAGATCCACATTGGAGTCCAGGATATGGTTTTAATCAAAGGGAAATTTACTCATCCTAAAACCCTTCCAGTGAGATTCTTGAACTCTGAAGCCCGCCAAAACATACATTCAAAAGAGCCAGCATCTGGAAGGTGCTTTGTCCCTCCTTCCCAAACACCCCCATTTCAATTTGAATGGGCCCCAGCTAACTCTGTGAAATTCCCCAGTCAGTCTTTTTCCTTGTTACTACTGCTGTGAAGTTTCTTTATCGATTAGTCCGTTCCCTTCATAGAACTCTGAATTCCTTTTCAGACATAAAATTGTACTGTAGCCCTATAGTTGTGTTACAGTTTCTAAAGAAAATGATAGGCCTTCCAAGACTCATGGAAAATTTTATCTTGCTTCCCTATTTCAATAAAAAGAAACAAAGTCTATGACAGATCACAGCTTTCAAATTGGCAGGAACCCTAGAGATCATCTCATCAAACCCATTCATTTTACAGATGGAGAAACTGAGACTCAGAGGGAAGGAAAGTATTTGCTTAAGGTCTCAAAACTCATAAAGAACAGAATCAATCTTCAAACCCAGGTCTTTGGATGACCAAATTCTATGCTTTTCCTGATAGACAATGTTCTTCACTTAGATCGGTTTTGGGATTCTCTTCCCTTTCTTCACCTCTATGATCCTTGGCTCCAGGATATGTGAAAACATATTTTGGTGAGACAAAAAGCTCCCTGGAAGACCCAGGTTCAAATCCCACCTCAGATATTTATTTACTATCTATGGGACCCTAAACAAGTCGCCTAACCTATGTGACCTTTAATTTCTACATATTCCACAATTTCCAAAACAGCTCCTCCCAGCTAGGGGTCACAGTGCTAGGCCTGAAGTCAGAAAGATCTCAATTCAAATTTAGATTCTGGGCAACTCATCTAAACCTCTGTTTGCCTCAATGTCCTCAACTATAAAATAAGATAAGAATAGCACCTACTTCTCAGGGTTGCTGTGAGAGTAAATAAGATAATATTTGTAAAGAGCTTAGCACAGGGCCTGGCACATAGTAGGTACTTGTTTTTTTCCTTCTCAGGATTTTTGGAGCATCAAATGAAATCATGTGCTTCATAAATCTTAAAGCACAAAGGCAGTGTCAGTTACTCTAACTGTTACTATTGTCCACGTTGCCATTTATTGATCTTCAATAATGGGCCAGATGCCAGGTCACACCCA
Source organism: Trichosurus vulpecula (assembly GCF_011100635.1). Classification (NCBI taxonomy): domain Eukaryota; kingdom Metazoa; phylum Chordata; class Mammalia; order Diprotodontia; family Phalangeridae; genus Trichosurus; species Trichosurus vulpecula. The sequence continues at coordinate 139,597,185 of NC_050578.1, forward strand.
CCATGGGAACCCTGTTTATGTTCTTTGTTAATCTATGGAGGCTGTCCCCTGGTCCTTCTTTCTTGGGAAAACATTTCTTGTGGAGCCACCTTCCAGACAAAACATCTCTCCACCTCTGCTCTGCCGTGGCGGAAGTGCATCTCTGCTTTAAATGAAACCTTTCTCACTTGAGACACTTTAATTAGTTGTTCCACCCATGGAGAGCCCTCACATGGGGAAAAGAGACTTCCCCATTTGCTTCAGATGAAGAGGAATTTAGGAGTGCTGAATTTGATTCCTCCAATTAATACTGGAAAAAAGGTAGCTAGTCTTTTTTTTTTCTTCCTAACTCATGTAAGAACTATGCAAAAGATCAGGGCAGACTGGGAATGATAGAATTTGTTAATTCTTGGTCTGTGCTAAGCAGGAATCTGGAGCGTCAGAGCCCCCAGACTGAAATGAGATTGACAGAGAAGCAGGAGAGATGGGCCCCCTTCTAGCCTGACCTAATTCTTACTTCTCTGTTAAGCCTCAGAAGAGTGTGCAAATACCACCCCAGATGAAGGCAAGGGTGATGTCCCTGGACTGTGCTGAGCCATGAAGAATAGTGTGAGCCAGGGAAAGGGACATCAAGAGAGTGGCTGGCACTGGTATATCCAGGCAATGCTTAGGTTAAGAAGGAGTAACAGGGAGTCTGAACTGGGTCATGGTTCTATACGATGTCAACTCATGGAAGGCAGGGACCATCAGGTTTGTTTTTCTTCATAGCAATCTCTGGCACCTAGCAGAGTGCTTGTCACAGGGAAGGAAAAGACTTAGTAAATGCTTATTGAATCATTGAATTGATCTAAATATCTAGGGCCCTATTGACAGAGGCTAAATTTCTCTTTGTCCGTCTACCCCAAAACATCTTGGTGCAGGAGAAATAATTCTGGCTTTGGAAATAGAGGACCTGACATTAAATCCTGTCTCTGACACTGCCTGGATGTCCTGAGGCCAGTCATTGGACCTCTCTTTGCCTCAATTTCCCCATCCCAATGTTGGTCTAAAAGGGGACCACCTACTTCTCCACCACCAGTACTAACTACTAACCAACTGCCACAGTGAAGCCCAAGGGAGTGTCCCTGGTCTTGTTTTTGGCCCAGCCCCCCATAGACATCCAGAGTTACTACCTAGCAAGTGCTTCTGCAGGTTCTGAAGCCTCCTCTGGCTCAGCAACCATAGATCCTGAAGACTCTAAAACGAAAGTTCTTGACATTAAGGTTTTGACGCTATCGAATGGCTCATCAGAAACAGTTATGATTTGATGATGGAAACAACAGTGAAGAAGATATATCCCCATCTATTTTGCCACTGCACCCTTAGGTGATGCCAGGGGACCCTCTCATATAATTTGCAGCTGAAATCTCCTATATGTGTTATTTTCCCATGTTAGAATGTGTTCCTTGAGATCAGAAACTATCTTGCTTTTCTATTTATATCCTGAGTGCTTTGCATGTAATAAGCAGTTAACACATTTTTCATTCATTTACTTTTTTCATTTATCCATCCATTCATGCATTTATTCTTTCATTCATCTGTAAAATGAGGGGGTTAGACTAGATAATATCTAAGATCCATTTTAGCTTTTAATGTAAGATGATCTAATAATTCTTCCTAGCTTAAAAATTCTATGATTACATGAAAAATGGTTATGTCACCAAACTCAACATAAAGAATTATTCCATATTCAGGAACCGCATGAGTGATGACCAAGGGACTCTTCCATGAACGGACGATCCATTTCCCTTCTTGACAGGCATGTTTGGTCAGGGGATATGATGAAGCCAAGTAAAACAGATTTAAATCTAGAGATTTGGGTTCCGATCCAGGCTCTGCCCTTTACTGCTCTAACTCTGTGACCTTGGGCATAACCCCTCCACTTTTCTGATCTTCACTTTTTGTATCAATATAATACAGATCCTAATATTCACACTCCCTCCTTGTAGGATTCATGAGCTATCAAATGTCCGTTCCATTACACTGTCCTCACAGCTTAATTTTCAGTAACTCATTCACCAACCAAAGCGATGGAATACAGTCCAATCATAGTAAAAACCAACTCATATTGATGTAGTAGTAGTTGGAGATTTGCAATCCAGCTAGAGGAGGAAGCCACTCATTTGAAATGCCATTTTTTAGACTCTTGGCAACAGAGGTGCACATGGGGCTAATTAGAATTAAGTCTGCCTCCCACCACTTGGGCTACTTTTTGGTGTATTCCTCAGAAATGACACATCAAGTCATTTCTCAACGCCTGTGGTCACTGGATCACCCAGTGTCGGAGGCAGAAGGAACTAGAGAGGCTAGCCATTGTAGCTTGTACCTAATGAGAATCCCTTTGGAATCATACCCAACAAGTCGTCATCCAACTTTCTTTGAGAAGAAAGCCTACTGCAGTCACACAACCTCCTTGTTTGGACTTCTAGTTGTTGGGAAGCATTTCCTTGTACCCAGTCAAAGCCTGACGCTGCTTTTAACCCTTTGCTCCTCATTCCAAGGTCAATGTCTCAGTTCAACTATACTCTTTCGCTGATGATACACAGTGCTACCTGGTGCTTTGTTTTTAAAATTTGACACTATAAAGGAGTTCAGAGCTAACTTAACCCAACTGTCATCTTATAGAAGTGTAGATGGCAATTATCTTTCTATTGCTTCAGTGACTTCATTGTTTAATGAATGAAGATGTACTGCCAAAGATGTAATGCAGAAGATACTGGACCCACACCCAGAAGGACTGGCACAGTGGAAAGGACCCTAGCCTTGGAGTCGGGAAGGCCTGAATTCAAATTCTATCTCAGATATTTATTAGCTGTTTAACCTTCAGCAAATCACTTAAATTCTATGAGCCTCAGTTTCCCTAACTGTAAAATAAGGGATTTGGACTTGATGGCTTCTAAGATTGCTTCCATCAGTAGATCTATGAGCCTATGAAATCCAAGCCCTGTCACTTTGTAACCCCAAGAAGATCGTGCCCTTCCCTGTGCCTTGGTTTCCTCATCTGTATAAGGCTCCCACCAAATCGCCTTCAACTCCATCCTTTCTCTTGCATCCCATAACAGTTACCTCTAATACTCAGAGGCACATCTGTTCCAAGTTCCTTTAGTTTAGTGTGAAGATTCACTTCACTTTCCTTCACCAAGTGACATTATCTGATTTTATAATCCTCCTTGCCTCAGTTTGCCAAATACTAACCTTAATACTGAAATAGCTCTTGAAACTGTCCCAAACTAACCGCAAGAGAGCTGACAAGTGTTGGCAACTTAATTAAATCCAGCTATTGGTCTATACCCAGTTCTTTAGATTGTAAACCCCTTGAAGGTGAGGATTGTGCTATTTTTCATCTCTATATCCCCATGCCTAGGATGGCATCTTGAACATAGTAGGGGTTTAATAAATATTTATGGAATTGACTTGAATGACCCCTTTTGCTTCCATATAATATAAATATTTGTCCTGTGCAGAATGGCTTAGCAGATAGAGAGCAGCCTCAGAGCCTGGAAGACTTGGATTTGAGTCATATGTACTAGTTGTCAAGGTACGTACTGGTTGTGTGACCTTGGGCAAGTCACTTAATCTCTAGGCAGCTCTCTATGATTCTAAATTACAAGAAAGGTGATGATGTGTATTGGTAGATGGAATGTCTTCATTTAGGAGTTCCCTATGCCAGTGAACTCAAAGGTTCAGTACCTATCCCCATTCAACTATATGAGCAGCAGGTGACTTTCTGGATACACAGGTGAGGTCAAATCCTGACTCTGACACATGCTGGCTGTGAGACCTTGGGCTAGTCACTGAAATTCTCAGTGCTGTAGCCAACACTCTGTAAGACTCTCAGTCATAGAGAAGGCTCTAATTTCCATTGTTAGGGGAAGTTCCTCACCATGATCTCACGTGCCAATTAAATCATAATTGGTTTAAAAATTATACATATGTATGTATGTCTAGACATACTAGAAGGAAATTGTAAATCATGTTTAATCTAAGCAGTTCAAGTCAACAAATATTAAGCTCCTACTATGTAGTACTCAGTAGTGGGTACTCAAGATCAAGATAGCTTAGCCCTTGATCCCCAAGTGTTTACAGTTCTCTATGGCTTCCTATTTTGTCCAGCTGTCCTTCTTCCCTTTCTGTTCTTTACCTCCCATCCTCTGCCCTTCATCCTTTATCCTGCCCCCCCCACCCCAATCTCTACTCTCCTTCCCAAGTAAGTTCTTTGAAAGTTGGTCCCAAGTTACTGGTGAGTCACCTACCATTTCATCTACTACCTCTTCTTCCCTCTATCTTTTCTTCCTTTTCCTACTCTTTCATTTCTTTTTCTCTGCCTTGTCTTGATCCCTAGTGACTGCTACTGGCCATTCCAATTTGACCTTCTCTCATCACTTTTCTCTATCTACATCCTGGGCTACCTCTCCTTGATTTGCCATATGCCCTTCTATTGCATATAGCCATTCCAATTTGACCTTCTCTCATCACTTTTCTCTATCTACATCCTGGGCTACCTCTCCTTGATTTGCCATATGCCCTTCTATTGCTCCTCATTGCCTCCTTTCCTCCTGCTTCTGACCTCTTCTATCCTTCATCTCAGATCCAAACTCCTCCAACATTCTCTCTTTCTCTTTTGACTTAATACTCCCTAGTTTCTCTCTTCTCAACAAAGAGGATCTCTTTTTGTGATGACCTGTGTGGCCATCCTTTAACAGTGACAAAAGCAATGGGGCTGGTGAATGTTAAGAGTTCATGTTGTAGTGAATTCACCAACCCTATTTCTATTCTCTGATTTTTCTAATAGAGGATATCTGATTGAGATGTACTTAATCAGCCACAGAAGGTATAATGTATATTTTTGGTCACTAGGTGGCACTCTGGCTATCAATAGTTTCTTCAGCAACTCCTCACTACTTTTGCCCTCTTCAGAACTTGCTCATGGCTAAATTGCCTTAGGTTCCTGGGAGTTCTAGTGGCATGAATGAATGAATGAATGAATGAAGCATTTGTTAATTGCTTATTACGTGCAAGACAGTGGGCAAGACAGTCTCTGCTCTCAAGGAGTTCACATTTTAATAGGGCAGTCCGGACACATATGGAAGGTTTCAGCTGCAAATCCAATGGAAAGGTCCCCACTCCCTAGGAAACAGTAGCAAAGCATATGGTAATGCCACTGCTTTAATGTTATTTAAGCAGACAAAATCATGTCAGTTTCTGATGTCGGGACTGTGTTGAGGACTTTGTGATAAAAACTTTTCTTTCTGGGTCTTCAATAGATGTGGCTGTAGCACCTGCAGGAGCCATTGCTCATCCAACTGCATCTCTTGAGAGATTGCTTCCCGGGGGGGATGGTTGAGGGCAGTGAGCTTAAAACATGATATATGATATGATCTATAATGTGAAGTGGTGTGATGTGATACAGTGTGTGATATGACATATGGCATGTTAGAATATATTTCCTTATGATATAATATGACATAGTGTATATGCTACATGGTATGTTATGCTGTATTTTATGTTATGATATGATATCATGATATAATTTGGAATATATCCCAAACTACCAAAAATACAAGGTCCCTTTCTTTTCCAGTTTGTTGAAAATTGCCATGGACTGGATTCATTCCCTTAATTATAATTCCCCCCCAAAAAAACCCACAGGATTCAGTAATCTATTGTTAATATTTACTGTTAAGTCAATAATTTAGTGATTTATGACAAAGAATAAAATAGCCTAGGAAATCCAAGCAAACAGTAAAGCAAGGCTTTCAAATAGTGAGGTACAGGAAGTTAGTATCTTGGGAGTAGTTACCCTTGTCTTTTACTCCTCTTCTCAATTATTCTGGGAGCTGTATGTAATAGAAAAGGATTAGACAAGAAGCTATAGAGGGGTCTTCCTCAGCAAGCTCTGAAGAAACTGGGGAGAAAAAAGTGTTTAGTCAACTCAACATGCATTTATGAAATGCTTCTTATGTGCCGGCCACTATCCTAATTGCTGGGGATACAAACACAGAGGAAAAGAACATCCCTTTCCTTCAAAGAGCTTACATTCTCACTGGGGGCAGGATGGGGGAACAACACATTAAAGGAAGCAAAAAGCTGGGATAGGGGTGGAGAAAGAGTGAGAGATGGTTGGTCTGGGCCCTTCCTCAAATTGGAGGTTCTAGGAGGAACTCAGCAATGGCAGCTCGGGGCCAAAGGGGCAGAGAAAACTCACAGAGAAAATTTAAAGGATGGTGACAAAATCCAAAGATTCAGGAGGGAAGCCAGGAAAGGAGGGGGACTGAAATTCCACTTGCTGCCACAGTGATGGCAGTTGCTAACTTTGCTCTGATCTAACCTGTATTTCATATTCATTCTCTTTCTATTTCTGTTTCTTATAGTCTGCTTTGAGTCCATGAATATGATTTCATTCCTCACTGTCTACCTTCACTTGAGGGCAGGATAGTGACCTATGGGCCTTCTCCCCTGCTTCCAGCCTGTTGGTATGAAGGAGCACACCATTAAACTCAGAAATCAACTTTTTCTTTCATTCTTCTTTACCCCAGTCTGTGAAGAAAACCCTGGTAGGAAATATTTCCAAGAGAAAAAGAAGTAGAAACCCAAGATCTCTGGGAAATGGATGCCTGCACAGACATGGAACTTCTTGATATGTTTTCCTAGCTTACTCCCCAACCTCTTGATAATACCTCTACATGGTCATAGGTCTTGGACACCTGATTACATCATTTATTCATCACAACTTATCCTTTGTGCCTTCTACCCTTCACCCTAATTAGATTACAAGATCCTTGAGGAACTTCTTGGTAGCCTCATAGCACCTAGCAGAGCTGGTTTTTTGAAGGTGAGCAATATGATCAATTCTGTATTCCTGAAGGCCATACCTGGGCCACCCAAGGGGGAAAATGCTGTTTGTATGAAAGTAGCATCTATAGCATAGACTAGGCTCTGGTTAAGTCTTAGTTCCTTAGCAGTACTAGACATCATCCTTATTTCTTTGAATAAATTTCAATGACAGGCTTACTTACTCTCTTCATTCCTTTAGGAGACCAGATGACCTTAAAATCATATACTGTACCTTTGCACATTGTAGACACATACTTAATTGCTGCTGCTTAATGGGGATACTTCTTCCCTACCACCTTTCCCCCATTAGAATGAAAGCTCCTTTTGGGCAGGGATTTCCTTACTTTTGCCTGTATTTGTATGTCTAGGACTTAGCACAATGACTGGCACATAATAAGTGCCTAATAAATGCTGGTTGACAGGTTGATTGCTGAAGGACATGACATCTATCTTCAAGTATTTGATGGGCTGTCACTTGGAAGACAAATAGACTTTTCTGTTTGGCTCCAAGGGCAGAACTAGTAATAATGCATAGAAATTGCAGGAGGACAATTTAAGCTTAGTCAAAGGAATAGCTAATTTCCTGGATACTGGCACTGTTCAGCATGAATGTGGACTACTTCCTAACATAGTAAGCTCTCCATTCCTGGGGTTCTTCAAGCCAAGGCTGGATGACTGTTTACTCAGAATGTTGTAAGGACATTCCTTTACAGGAAAAGGTTGGACTTTTGGGAAAGGTGTCTTCTTAGAAGCCTGAGAGTCCATTATTCTGTGATAGATTATCTCTTCATCAGATTTCCTTCTTATACGAATACACTACACTGTTTCTTTTGTGGCTCCTTGAGCAAGTCTTTTTCTTCCAGTCCTTGATCTTTTCCCACTTACTTTGAGCATGAAGGTTTGGCCTGATGTTCATTGTATATTTACATATGCATAGTATACATGCCCACACATTATATTTCTCAGACAAAGACAAAATATGATTGTTTTGTATACACGATAGGCATTTATTTAATGCTTCATCATTTGAATGCCCATCCTGAATATTGTCTAGTCTGGATCATGATTCCTAGATTATAAATTCCCAGATTGCAGTCACTAGGGCTGTTTGATTGACTTTGCTGGAAAAGAATGTACAAATAAAAACATAATTAATATATATTCTTGGTGACAATATAATGATGAAAAGAGCAAATCATTTCTTCTGCTTTAAACTCTAGGTATTATTAGGGCTCAGAAGTGCCCCCAGATTCTGCTTAGTTTAGCTCATAGGACCATAAAATAGCATTTAGAACTAGAAATGACCTTAGGAGGAATTAAATTCAAACCTCTTATTTTACAGATAGGGAAACTGAGGTCCAGAAGAGGAAGTGACCAGCCATGGAGAGTCAATAGGATGGGACTGTGAAGCAATAGTTATATTCAATTCAATTTTCCTTCCTGCGAATTAGAGGGTCCCCCTGTTGTTGGACATCTTTAAGCAGAAGCTGGATGACCACGTGTCGGGAAATTTTTTAGAAGGGATTCTTTTTAGGAATATGTGGAACTCGGTGGCCTTGAATGCTCTTTAAACTTAGATTCTTCATGCTTCCTTTGTATGTATAACCTGGACCAAGCAAGGGAATTGGTCGATGACTTTTTATTTTTCTGTACTTTTTTCCCTGATTTTTTATGATTCTGCAAGGTTCCTTGATATACATGACCTTGACCTTGGTCAGACATCATATTATCTACAAATAATCACCATTGAACACAGTGATTTGCACACAGTAGGTGCTCTATAATTGTGTTGAATGAGTGAAGAGATAAATAAATAGCTAATACTATTGAATCACTGCCAGGCCCAAGGAGATAGCACACTGAATCTACTAACTCTTCCCAATGGACCTTCTGTTCTGCACATATGCATATATCGTGTACTGGATTTAGTCTTGGTGGAACCTAGCCTCTAATGGGAGGCACTAAGCTTCCTTTTCTTACACTCTTTGGCTTGTCACATCTTCCATCTCAGCATTCCATGGAAAATTATTTAAGCTGCAGGTTTTGGCTTATTTCTAGGGTTTCTCCAAAATGGGAAAATTAAAAAGGCACTTAATACATCATATGAATCAGGTATGGGACAGGTATTTATTTCCTATACACAAAAGAAATGTTAAAATATAAAAACAACTCATCCAGAACATTGACAGAGTACGTTAAAATAACCTATAACAATTGTTAAATTCTCTATCAAGTTGATGCTGAAACCATTCCTATATATAAAATAGCTTGTGGGATTGCTAATTAGTCATTTCACATTTCACCCTGAAGCTACAATGTCTTCTACAATGTCTATGTGGTCTGACAAGATAGCCTATGGGCTCTCTCTGTTGGTGGTGGTCTTCTATACTAGAGAAGCTTCCATTTCCACCAGTCAGCTCTACCCCATGGATCCAATGGACTTTCAGACTTCTCAGACTTGCAAGGTTACTTCTGACACTTGACACATTCATCTCAAAGCTTATGTTCAACCATCTACACAGGAAAGAAAACACAAAAAAGAAAAAGTAGCCAGGGCCCAGGCCCAAACTCACCTAGTGAAGTGTTCATTTAGATGCAGAGTAGGGAGAGAGTGGCCTCTACCCCTTCATTGATCAGAGTAGTATAAGCAATAGAGGGAGTGGCAGATCTCTCTCTCTCTTTCAAGGGTCCACTGATTCATCAGTGACTTTGGCTCAGAACTGAAAAGGGGATCACGTAATCATTTCACAATGCCCATGCCCTTTGGTACTGAGTCAAATGAATAGTCATTCAAGTGCTGAACCAGCCCCCAGCAGAAAGAGCAACTCTGAGAATGCTTCCTGGGATAGACCTCGTTATAAATGAGTGGGATTTTCTGTTCAGATTAAAGTCTTTTAAATGACCTCCTTCAAAATCAGAATGCATTTTCCAGGTCCTGACAGATTTACATAGGTGAGTTTTTCTGGGGGGGGGGGAGCTCGAGACTATTCAGTGAATGTTTCTTTATTGGTCCCTCAGTTACATATGACACCAAGATCCAATGTGTTTTTCTGTATCCATTGTGTTTTTCTCTTCTAAGTTGAGAAGTAAAACTTCCCAGTTTCCAGTTCTGTGCACCTAGAGTTCCCATAGATTTTAATAGGGATGGCAAAATAGAAAGTGTCTGAATAGCAGATAGGTGTTACATAGGACCATAGATCTAGAGCTAGAAAGCAAGCTAGAGGTCATTGAGTCCAAGCTTTCATTTTACAGGTGAATAAACTGAGGCCCAGAGAGGTTAAGTGATTTGTGTGGTGTCTCATATTTGGTAAGTATCTGAGGCAAGATTTATATCCAGGTCTAGTTGATTCCAAGCCCAACACTCTGTCCATTATAACACATTGTCTCTCAATAATAACGTTAGTCATTATATATAGACTTAAAAGAAATGTAAAGAGATTAGAAAGATGAAAAGGAAAATAAGAAAGCACCTTTAAGAAATCTCATTTTTGTCATACATGGATAAATATCTAAGAAGAAAAATTGATAAGGATAAATAAACCTCAAGTTGTATTTGTTTAAAAAATAAAACTTGCACAATCTCAAAAAATATTCAGCAACACACTATGGCATCTAGGATATAATGCTGAATCCTCACTGTGGTGTTTGAGGACTTTCACAATCTTGTAAAGTTTTCAAGTTCACCCTACTCTTCATGAACTATTGTTCCAACTTCCAAGTGAGCTAGCCTGGAATAAATCTGTCACTCCACCTTCCAGTTTGGAGCTGACTTCTGTAATTAGAATCCACTCTCTCCTTCCTTATCTTTACTCTCCTTCACAATTCACCTCAGATGCCATTTGCTCCATGAAACATTCCCTGCTTTCTCCAATTGCTAATGCTTTCTTCCTCCCAAATTATGTTGCGTTTACTTCCATATGTTATTTTCTATTCCTACAGTACAGTAGAATATTTCCCTGGAGAATGAGGGCTGCTGATTTTGCTTGTCTGTTTGTTTTAATACCCAAGAAATCAAGTTGCAAAGAAAGCATCAATTGACATAGTAGAGGGAGTTCCCTATGCTAACAAAATCATAGATGCAGTCCTTATTCCCACCTCCAAGTGCTTAGCACATTCCCTTGCACACAGTAAGCACTCAATAAATGTTTGCCAAATAAGGGGGTAAACGTAGAAACATATCTTTTCACCTTTAATGAATTAAGCAATCTCCCACTCGTGGGAGACTCTGTTTCACTGGGCACTAATTCCCCCAAATCATTTCAATGTTTCCATCACAATTTATTATCCAGAAAATAGCTTAACCTTTTTAAATGACCCAAAATAATGTGATTCTTCTTTTCTCCACAGACATAATGAGAGCTGAGCAGTTGTGCTTGGAAAGCAGAAGGGCCCCTGTTTCTCATTACCCTACACATGCAGATTTGGGCTTTTACAGTAAAGCAATTTGTCTTTGATCTGCTCTTATGATATAATCAGAGTTGTCACAGTGGAGTAAATACTAACACATTGTCTTTTTCCCCACCCTCTGAACACAAGGTTTAAAGGAAAAGATATCCCTTAGTCCACATCTATCTAATCCAATTCAGTGTAGTATTATAATGACCAGAACTTGATAACACCATTAGTAGAGTTGGTAGCTGAAAATAATGGTGGCATATATCAAGAGAAAACTTTTCTCAATTCAGTTTCATTGGAAAAACATTTCAAAGTGAAGACTGGTCTTTTAAAAAAATGAATTTAAATGGATGGGGAATTCAATAAAGATTTTTTAAGATCCTACTATGTGCCAGGTATAGTGTTTGCTGGGTCTGGATATACAAAGACAAATTGTAAAAACAATCCCTGCCCTTGAGGACCATACATTCTACTGGAGTCTTGGGGGGGCTGGAGAAGTATGTGCAAGTAACTCAGTATAGCTCATTGAGTATTTATTGTTTGAATGACTTTAAAGAAAATTCAAGACCTGGGGGTAAAAAAGACAGAACTTGAAAATAGTTCTTGTCTTCAAGGAACGAAGTCCTTGAAACACAGCTTTATCCAGTCCCCTGCCTCTGAGAGAAATGACACCGGAGTCTTCTCAGAATAATCCGTGTCACCCCTGTTTCTTAAGAATATGTGGAGGATAGGCAATAGACAATCATTTCAATAATCATTGCTTTAACTAAGTCAGTAATAGATGTTCGCCAGTGAAGGAAAGGGGAAATAATTTACCCAAAATGCAGGGACTCATTCCCTTATTTTTTTCTCAGCTTTCGTGTTCAGGAAAACATCCTCACAGCTTAGCATTTTCTAGCTTACCTCTTTGCTCTCTACAGGACATACTCTGGGCTTTTTAGTCAATGTAGGATTGTGGGGAGATCTCTTAGATTGTGTCACCATGTTTGAAATTTTTAAAAATGGTGAAACTGGAATCAATGCTTCAATGATCTCTGAGGTGCAAACACTAAACTTCTAAAGACCTATAGAAAATCACAATGCCTTTTTCCAGGTCTTGATAGATTCATTAAAAGTATGACATCTGAGCTGATTGGCTTTCTTTTCTTTTGGAAGCCAGAACTGCTAAATTGTTAAAGTGTTAATTAATTGACTAAATCCATTTACTTCAAGAAAAGCTACTTTTCCTCCCCTCCCTGGCTTCCAAGACAAGTGGCTAGTGGTTGGTTCTGATTAACTTAATGTAATTCCACAACTATTAACAGCCTTCTGAATGCACTGTGCTAAGATTGAAACATGTAAAATAAAAGAAAAATATAGCTTCTACCCTTGAAAAGGTGAATTCCATTTGAAGGTGTGTTTGTGAGCAAAAAGTATTTGGACTAAGTAGTGGATGTGTGCCTAAGCTTAAATATAATATTAAGGTGTAGCTATAAGAAGTTACCAGAGAATATATTTTGGTTAAAGACTCTTCTGTCTTCCTAGAAGGAGGGAAGGAAGAAAAAAAGGAAGGAAGGAAGGAAGGAAGAGGAAGGAACGAAGGGAGGGAGGAAAAAGTAGCCTTAAGGAAGCTTAACTCATTGGTATCTTAAGTTGGGCCAAGAGTGACTCAATAATTCTTTGGCCCATTGAAATCTAGATGCAAGTATCATGTAAACTTGATGCCCAGAGCCAGCCAAATCACAAAATTCTGGCTTTTTCTCTTCTCTCTATGTCAATTGAATTCAATTCAACCAACATATGTTAAGTACCCATGAAGTCCTAGTCATCAGAGAAATAAAAATTGAAAACAAGACAGTTCCTGCCCGTAAGGAATTTATAATGGAAGGGTGTTGGTAACGTTACTAAGTTGTTGTTTAGTCTTTTTCAGTTGTGTCTGACTCTTTGTGAACCCATTTTGGATTTTCTTTGGCAAAGATACTAGAATGGTTTGCCTTTTCCTTCTCTGGCTCATTTTACAGATGAGGAAACTGAGGCAAACAGGAGTAAATGATTGCCCAGGGTCACACAGTCAATAAGGGTCTGAGGCTGGATTTAAACTCAGGTCTTCCAAACTCTGGGCACAGTGCTTTAGCCACAGTGCCAACTACCTGCCCTAACATCTAACTAAGTAAAGGACCAAATAGAATGTGATCACAGATATTGATTACAGGATATCAGAGGTAACATGGGCCTTGGAGATCATCCCAACTCATTTAACCAATGAGGCTACTGAGACTCAGAGGGGTTTTAATTTGACTAATACCCATAGGTAACAAGAGGCTGCCACCCAGGTCTGCTCAATCATAATGCCAGGCTCTTTCCAGTGAGTCATGCTACCGAGGAGAAAGCCAAAGTGCTTTAGAGAAAGTTGAAGAAAGGGACACTTTGGAGTCACAAGACTTGGGCCATCCTCCTATTTGACATGCCAGTGTGACCTTGGACAAGTCACTGGGCTTCGGTTTCCTCTTCTGAAAAAAATAAGTTTTTAAAAAGTTTTTGCTTACAACAAAACAAAACAAAATAAAGGATTTGGATTAAGTAACTTCTAAAGTCCCTTCCAGCCCAGATCAGTGATCCTATAACTTGCCTTTTTTTAAAGATATGGAAGGGAATGAGACAAATGGAACCTTCATGTTGCAAGGATTATAGTAATCATAGCATTCAAAGTAGGTTGAAAGTTTCCAGGTTCTCTAGTTTTGGTTCAATAGCCTGATCTTACAGATCTCTTTAAAAATCAAATTCCCAGCAGCCACACTGGATATTAACACAGGTCTTCTGATTTTAAACCCCTCACTCTTTCTCCCCCACCCCCACATTTATTTATTTTAATTTTAATTTATGGAATAAAACAAGCATTTCCATGGAATTGTGAACTGATCCAACCATTTTGGAGAGCAATCTGGAATTATGCCCAAAGAGTTATTAAGCTTTGATCCAGCAATTCCACTACAAGGTCTATTTCCAAAGATGATGAAGGGAAAAAGGAAAAGAACCAGTATATTCTAAAATGTTTATAGCAGTTCTCTTTGTGGTGGCAAAGAACTGAAAATTGCAGGGATCCCCATAATTTGGTAAGTGGCTGAACAAGTTGTGGTGTATGGTTGTGATGGAATACTGTGTTGTGCTATAAGAAATGATGAGCTCAATGATCTTAGAAAGGCATGAAAAGACTTGAATGAAATGATGAAGAGTGAAGTGAGCAGAACCAAGAGAACATTGTATACAGTAACAGCAACATTGTTTTAAGAATGACTTCGAGCAAATAAGTCATCCTGACTGTTCGGAATATCCCTTATTGTTTCCACTACACCATATGGCTGCAAAAAGACTTACAAATCACCCAGTTCAGCTTCTGAAGCTTACACATTAGGGGACTGAGGGTCTAAAGAAAATAAATAGCTTGATTAGAATCATACAGTTACTTTTAAAGACTTTTAAAGACCTGTTCTCTTATATTACCTTGAAAATTTTATGTGTAGTATAAATATTACCTTAGGTGTAACCACTATGCTTACAAATCTTACAAATGACTCTATCTTTGAGAGGTGTAAAGTGATAGAACATTCAAATTTTTTTTTTTTAAATTGGGCTCTAATTTACAAGGACGAGAGTTTATTTGATTTGCAAAAGTATACACCTCAGGTTGTCTTTAGAACCCTACCAACGGGTCTAGTTCTAGAACTGATAAAAACTCTCTGTGTTGCTTTGTATCTGCTTCTAGACTTGGGAGTTAGAAGACCTGGTATGGAATTGCTCCAGCCTGGCTGGTGTGACTTTCTGAGCTTCAGCTTTCCTCATCCATCAAACAGAGGGGATGAAGCTAAGCTGCATCACTTATCTCAGAGTAAATAAAGGGATCAAAAGAAGTACATGAAGGACTATAGATTGTGAAGTTATAACAGCATAGATTTAGAGCTGAAAGAGACTTTTAAAAATCAGCTAGGCCAAGGTCCTCCTCACACGTGAGGAATGCTATCTCCAAGGTCACACTCAAGGGAGAAAGCTAGGAATAGACCTCAGATTTCCTCATTCTCAATCCAGTGTTCCTTTTAATATACCAGAACAGTTCTTGGTGGTCCTTATCACCTCTAGAAATTCTGTGACCTTTACAAATATTTGCCAAATACAAATGCAATGACTCCATAAAGTGAGATGCACATGTTGTCCCAGCCTGGAGCTAGAATAGAAAGCCATCTGGAGGCCCCACACTGGAATTCCTCCCTTGAAAAGTCATGAGGTCACAAAGGGCAGGCTGATGATGTAGTAGAGATGGATTGGAAGTTCTTTATCTCCTTTACTTTCAACATTTCACTTTCAAGGTTGAAAAGCTCCATGTTAACAAACATGTCCTAGCATTGTGCATAGAGGGGAATCTCACTACCTAGCTAGTCCAGAAACAGAGAGGGAGAGACAGGGGCAACCAGACCATACTTTGGGGAGATTGCTGGACCTCGATAGAGTCAGGAAGGCAAGTTCAAATCTGGCCTCAGACATTTACTAGCTGTGTAACCCTGGGCAAATCGCTTAAGCTCTTCCTCCATTTCTTCATCTGTAAAATCAAAATAATAACAGTGACTACCTCAAAGAGTTATTGTGAGGCTCCAATAACGTTCCTACAACATTTAGCATAGCGTCTAGCTTACTCTAGCACATAGTAGGCAACAGATAAATGCTTAAACTCTCCACTCCCTCCCACCTAAAAAATAAGGGACACTTTTTACCAGTGCCCCAGCCTGGAGCACTTAGGGAACTTCTAATGGGGGTGGTGGTGGTGAACTAATCAAGTCTCAGAGCCTCCTCACACTCTCCAGTGCTTGTCGCGTTTGGCCCAGCGCACTGCTTTCTCATTCCTAGAACAACTATCTGGTGGTTGAGTCCTCGCTTCTCTCTCTGGCTCTCTGTGTCTTCTTTTTGCCTTCCTGTTTCTGACTCCTGCTCCAGTGCTATCTTTCTCTCTCTCAATTTCTGTCTCTATCTGTTGATCTCTCCACTTCTCTCCCCTGTTTCTGTTCGTCTCTTTTTTCAGTGTGTCTCCCTCATTCTGAGCTTTGGAACGAGTGAAAATTCCTTTAGGATACTCACCCATTCTCCCCACTTCTGAATCAACTAACTACAGGACTCTATCTCTGTCTCTGTCTTTCTGCCTCTCTGTCTCTCTCTGCCTCTGTTTGTCTCTGTCTGTCTCTCTGTCTCTGTCATTCACTTTTAGCGTCTTAAGTAGAGATCTGGGAGCCAAAGAAGGTATCAGCTCGAGCTCTTCCTGAGAATGCGGGAAACAACATCACAGAATCAGAGGTTTGGGTGTACGATGTCAGTGTTCTGAGACAGGGACGGAGAAGAAGAGACAAGACAGAGACAGAGGGAGAGAGGGAGGGAAGGAGGGGGAGGGGGAGGGGGAGAGGGAGGGAGAGGGAGAGGGAGAGAGAGAGAGAGAGAGAGGGAGAGAGAGAGAGAGAGAGGCAGACAGACAGAGAAAGAGAGAGAGAGAGAGAGACAGAGAGACAGAGGGAGGGAGAGAGAGAGAGAGAGAGAAGTGCGCGCGCGCTCTCGGCCAGCAGGAGGGACAGCTTGGGGGGGGGGGGGGAGAGGGCGGCCCAGGCAGAGGAGGGGGAGGGAGGGCGTCTCTGAGCTTCACTAGTGAGTGACACTGAGAGCGCACACACTCGCGCTCCGCACTGAACCGCCCAGGGGAAGAGGAGAGGAGAGAGGAGAGGGAGCACCCAGTCCCCCAGCCGCGGGTGCACCAGGGCATCAGACCGTCGGGAGCCCAGCTGGCCCCGGAGCTTGTGTGCTGCGCGGCCCACGACCGTCCGTGTTTGCGAGTGTGCACCGTCCGGTCACGAGCATCTGTTGGGTGTTGCGGAAGCCCAGGCTGTTGCCGCTACCGCTTCTGCCTCTGCCTCGGCTGCCCCGGGCTCCACGCAGACTGCCTCCTCCCGCGGGCTCCGCAGCCCCTCTCTCAGGCCGGCTCGCTCCTCGCTCCCTGGAGCCTTAGGTGCTTAGGGTCCGGTCAGCGGCGCCCGCGGCAAACAGCAGCCGCTGCCTCCGCAGTCTTCGCTCCAGCTTCAGCCTCTGCCAGCCTAGAGCTCGACGCTCCGCAGGGGCTCCGGACGGCCCAGGGTGCCCCCCGAGACATGTAAAGGGACTCGCAGCTGCCCAGGACCTTCGTCTGGGAAGCGAGGAGCAGCCGCCGCGCCTGCAGGAACCGCGTCCTCCCTCCTGGGGCCATCCGGGAGCCCCGGCCCAGAGGCGGTGGAAGTTTGCATCCTCCTCAGCAAAGTTGGGACGCTGCTTCTGGGGAGGCTGCTGCTCTTACCAGAGCCCCAACGGGACCCTGGGGGTCCGCTTGGGCGCTGGAGTTTGTCATCTTGGACGCACCGAAATAACCTGCACTAGTTCACAAAGAAGCACCTTACTTCGGGAGAAATCTGTTTCCTTCTGTCTCAGGGCAAAAAAGCCACGAAGTAGACATTGAGAGGTAAGTACGAACCAGAGGGAAGCCTGCTGCATCCACACTGAAGCCCGTAAAATACCGACAGACGGATCCGACCCGACGCACAGACTCTTTCCTTCCCTCTGGGCGCGTCCCTCGACAATTTGGGGCAAAGGGCGTCTTTAGAGCCGTTGGGGTCCCATGGGTGTAGGGGGTCACAAAAGTGAACTACACCCCTCCCTGGGCCGAACCAAAGAGAAGCTGAGGAAAAGAAGGGGGTGAGTTGGGCATTTAGGGTGCAGTAGAAGGCAAAAGGTATCCCCACGATGGGAAAGATAAGCTGGGGGCGGGGGCGGGGTTTGGGTTTGTTCGCTGCGAGGCGGAATCCCCTGGGGATAAGCCTGGGGAGATTAGGAGCAGAGAACCGAGTTCGGAAGGGAAAGGGAGCCCCTCTGGGACCCTAAGGACAGGGAGGGTGCTGGTTCCTGCTGCAAAGAGAAGGGTGGCTTGCTCCGGACGCCTAACTGCCACTTCCCTCCCGCTGTTTAGGCTGGCTTACTGTTTTACCAAATGAAACAACTCACATTGATCAAAGGCATACTGAGTGGAAGGAGCAGTGCTCAGCTTTGGGGCTGTAAAGATACCAACCATACCCGTCCTTTTCTCCAGGAACTTGCACCCTTCTTTCTTTCAAGTGATGGAGACGTTGGCGGGACAGGGTTCAAATTTGCCTTGAGGTGAGGTAAGGAAAGGTCATAGATTTAGAGCTGTGAGGGACCTTAGATGTTAATGACTTCTTAATAATTCTTAATTTTCCATATGAGGAAACAGGCTCACAGACAGTGCATTCATTCTTCAGGGTCACAAAATTACCAGGTGTCTGCGGCAGAAGTTTGGGGCTATCCAGGAGGGGAAGGATAAGTTACCAGGCGATCTTCTCTAGGTGCCTACGGCACATGGGGGAGGCAGGGAGGGAGTACCTCTGAGGCGATCCCCCTTTCCGGCTCCCGATCCTTCCTCCCTTCTGCAGCCAGCCTATACAGGACAGGTACGCTGGCCGGAATTGCAGGATGACGCGGTCAAGAGAAGCGGGGAGGGGGGGAGGCAGCAAAAGAAATCTACGTGCCAGTTTGGACTCCTCCCTTACATATTGCCCGAGCACGCAAGGGCAGGGCAGCAGGGCAGAGGCTGACAGAAGACCCCGCCACCTCGTTATAGAACCTTGCCGGGAAGGAGTCGTCAGCTCCCTTAGTAGGGCGGTTAGCTAGTCAGATTCCTGGTCCTGCCCCTTCCTTCGCCCCATTGGCCCCGGCGCTGTGTCTCACTGCCCTTTATGTTTTCGGGTCCCCAGGGATCCCAGCCTCCTGCTATTCAGTACTCTCAGAGCCCAGCTGAGCTCCTGGAGAAACTCAGCAAAGAGACGCCCTGGGCGGAAGGCGGCAATTGCCTTTTCTCCCGAAACTGGGTATGAAAGTGTGTCCCCCGGCGTCCGCTCTCCCACCTCCCTCGGGAGGAGGAGGAAGAGGAGGAGGATGCCAGCGACATACCAGGGAATCAGACAGCCTCCGGCCTCCCCCACCACCCCTACTGAAGGGCTGTCCCAGACCTCTCCTTCTCCTCTTCCTCCTCCTCCTCCTCCTCCTCCTCCTCCTCCTCTTCCTCCTCCTCCTCCTCCTCCGACCAGGGGCCGCCCAGTCACCATCCCAGGAACAGACCTCCGGGGGTAGCTTTCCTAGTCTGCATTTCTTTTCTCAATACTCTCAGAGAACTTCGTGGGGCTCCTGGGTGGCTCTACTTCTCTTCTTCGGCTTTCCCGAGGTCTCAGGAAAGGCTCTTTCTTCCCTCCCGCCTCTTCTGAAGCTTTCCTTACCAAACACAGCCCCACTTTCCAGTGGTCTTCCTCGTCCTTCTCTTCCTCTCCTCCCTCCTCCCAGCCCCTTGACCTCCTCTTCTCCTTCTCTCACCCAGAGCCTCAGAAAAAGCCTGAGAGGTTTCTGTGAGAAGAAAAGACTATTTGCTTCCTTCCTCCACACGCTCCCCAGTCTGGTATAGATGCGGGTAAAGTGCTGATCCCAGGTGCGCTTAATGAGGCTGGAAAGAGGAGGGTGGGGGAGAGAAACACACAGAAAGACAGGGACAGAAACAGAAAGTGTCAGAAACCGAGAGACAGAGACGTATGAGAAAGAGAAAGACACTGAGAAAATGTGAATGTGAGGACCCCCCAACGTTTATTACTGATTATTGTTTGTTAAAGTGATAATGAGACAGTAACCTTAAAAGGGGACTACATTTTATATTCAGTCGATCGTTTTGCTGCAAAGTTTTCCAAGTGATTTCTGTGAACATACCAGAAAGGTATTACTTTCTGACACCTATCTTTCATATGAGATCAATCAACCTCCAGGAAAAAAAAATATTATTATTTTGCCAAAGTGAAAAACCCACACAATTTTGAATTCCAGGTTTTACTTGCAGTTTTATAAACTGCCCTCATTTGCCTCAGTCTCTCTCCTCAAAATTTAAAAACTGGGCAACATAATTAATTAGGGTCCCAATTCCCATTTTTAATCTAAATATATTTGGAATTATGTTAAAATGTCCCTTGACTTAACCTTCAGGAGTGTTTTTCTACTAGCTTTTGGGGGGCAAGAGGGTAGAGCAATTAGCCATAAGTGACTCAGCAGCTAGACAAATGAATACTAATTCGTATTTTTCTCAAAAAATACTTTCTGTATCCATAGGAAAAAAAAAGCCCATATAAACTGCTGGCTCTCACCCTCCCGTGAGCATAACTTCAATGTCTGTCCCTAATCTGTACCACGCTCTCTAAACATAACAACTTACATACAGCCTGGTCTAGGATATTGTTTTCATTTTTATGTCAGGTCTTTCTATTCACTAAACCTGCATGGCAAAGCATCAGACTAAGCATTGCAATAACACTGACACTCTGTTTTAATTAGTAACTATCATTAAAAAAGAAGAAGCTAGAATGTTGTAATGGGCCCAAATTGCTTAGAATTATATGTGGTTTAAATTATGTCTTTATTTCAGCAGAAATAAGGCAATGAATAGAAAACATCTTTTAATCACTTGCAGATACAGCTTTTATCTGTTAAGACAGTAACAAAATATATAATTGAAGAATCTCCTTTGGTCTTAGAAGGTTGGGGGGGGGGGGATCCTTCAGTTTATTTGTCCTGGACCTATTTAACATTCATGTGGGAAAGTATGGTGCTTTCCCAAAGCTGGGTAGTTTATTGTTATAGGCAAATGTAACTTTCTGGATAGCCACAGTGGGTCAGTCATTCTAAGGTTAGAGATGGAACTTCATCAGCTGGTCGAGGAACCTGGTGATCCAGCTTATAGCTCCTTTCTTGCCCAGATTCCTTTTGTGTGTTGGGAAGGGAGGGGAAGGAGTAAAGGGGGGAAGAATGGGGGGGTAGTGCTATTTTAAAAACTTTAATCAAGTAATGTTTGAAGGGGGTGGGGGTTATAGGGTGGATTTCTCCTCTTCCATATGTTCAGAGATTTACTTCATTAACAATTTCATGTCTAGAGAGCTAAATCAAACTTTAAAAAGCTCTCTCTCACTCTCTGTCTCTCTCTTTCTCTCTCACCCCCCCCCCATATGATGGGTGTCATTGATCCACAGTGTCTAGAGAAAGAGGACTCAGTATAGATGAGAGGAAAACTGACTACAGTGTACTTGTGTGCGAATCTACAATTTTAGAGGGCACTAGGACTCCATCATATATTCCCATGCTAGAAGTATATATGAATTTGAGGTTAACTCTCTTAGTAGTTTTCCTTGAGAACTCACTAGGGGGTACCAGGGGACAAGATGTGGGCCTTGCACCATTAGGAGCTCCAACATCTTCCCTTCCCCCTTGTCAAGTTTTCTTGTAAGCAGCCGGCACCCTCCCTGGCAGCAGGTGAAAGTGTGAACTTTGCCAGAAGTGGATTGCCATCTGCTAGCTGCTAGGAAGAAGAGAAGAGTGAGTGTTATTGGCCAATACTATGTCAGAATTGAGAAATATTATCACCCCAACAATTTATACGGACTTGGGGCAGGGCCTGGAATACTTATTTTGGAATGTGTTGGGTTTTTTTTTCTTAATCTTATTTTTTTCTTCATCGCAGAGAATTATCTTTTTCCTTTTTAGAAGAAGCAGAGGTCACCACAGATTATAATTAAATGAAATCTCTATAGGCTCTACAAAAGTGTTTGCTTTGAAAACTAATATTCAACTTTCTATTCTCCCTCTCCTATTAACTAAGCATTCCTTTCAATAATAAATTTTTAAAAAAATAGATTTTGGACTCTACAAGTTTTTCAAAGTGAGTTCTACTTTATTACTGCACAGTATTATCAAACAGGATGATGGCCAGGATTCCTTATATTAATTGCCAGTAAAGGGAAAACACCAAGCCCCTCCTACCTTTTCTTTTAAAAGTAATGGATGCATCTCATGCCTTGAGTCACAGGAGAGTACAACTGTTCTTATAATTTTGGAGTGACTGCAGGAGTTTGTGGGATGAGATCCATGAATTCAGTTACATTTCAAGTTAACAAAGACTGCCCTGGGTACATTTAGGCCTCCAGGAGCATACCTAGCATCTGCCGCAATGCAATCCAGGCAGTTCAGTGCCAGGAGCAGCCAAAGCATCCATTGGTCATTAGTTCCCAAATGTACAGCCCAAAGAAGATACAACTGCCATTTTTCTTTCCTTCTTCTTAGTGTGAACAAAATAATTTACCGGAGCTCTAGTCTAGAAATCACAGAGGAATTTGTTCCAGATGACATCTGCAAAACATGATGGAGGGAGTATATGTTTTAATTTTGCCAAACAAAACCCACAGCTTGTTTTAACATCTTAAAATATTAAAAGCATAAAACCTGAAGATGGGATAAAAGACAGGCAGTACATATTTCAGTAGGAGAGTGTGTGTGTACATTTCATTGATGAAGAGGCAATTTTAAGCAAAGAACAGCTGGGCACTGGGTTCTGTTACAAGGTAGATAATATCCTTCTCATTCCACATTTTATTTGGGATTCCATGGAAGTCTTTCAGTTTTATATTTCTAACAAGTGTAGATCCGTTTGAGCTTTCTTCAGTCTTTTCCTGAATCATTTCTAAAGTTTCTTTTTAATAATTCTATAAATAAAGATTGGATTAAACTCCTTAATTTTCTTTTAATTAAAACAAATATTGCTGTGGTCAGTGCTGGGCGTGATAGGGACTTCATGATGCATTTTTGATGGTCCAAACCCTTACCTTCATTTCCTGAAATTACTATTTTCTTAAATCAAGAAAACAGATAGCAGAATACCTATAGAAAAGCACCTGAAATCCTTGGAAATCTCTTGAGAAATCAAATAATTTGCTGCTTTTGGGTTGTACTTGTATTTTGTGTTTTTGCAAATAGGAAAGCAAACAGAAAGACTTTTTAAGGATGGGGTGCCTTGGCATTTGAGAGAAATCTCGGTAAAAGATAACTTACAAGCTGACAAATCATAACTTATTTTTTTCAGGAGACTTTCCTTCTAAGTTAGAAAAGGAGTAAGCTTACTGATGTCATTGCAAAATGAAGGAGGTAAAGTTCGCACCCACACACTGCATTTGTTACATGGTCCAAATATTTTTTTTCCTAGTGCTTATATCAGCAAAAGTGAGATCTGAGGAGATGAGGGCTGAAAGAATAGTGCAACTTTTCCTCCTTTTTGTTTAAGAGGAAATTGAGCCTAGTGTTCGTTCACCTCTGCCAGCTG
The DNA here is from genome assembly GCF_011100635.1 of Trichosurus vulpecula. Taxonomy (NCBI): domain Eukaryota; kingdom Metazoa; phylum Chordata; class Mammalia; order Diprotodontia; family Phalangeridae; genus Trichosurus; species Trichosurus vulpecula. The sequence continues at coordinate 139,620,661 of NC_050578.1, forward strand.
TTGCCAAAGAACACATCTGCCATAATCTTCTGCTCTCTAAAGAGGTCATAAAAGAAAGGGAGCCAATACAAATGTGGTTTTCATAATTACTTCAAATAAACGTCTTTTAAAGCAATTTTTATTCTTCTGAGAAAAAGAAAGTATAAAAATACACACTCTGAGGAGTCAAATTGGCCCCTGGTATTAGAAAACTAGAGAGGAAGAGCTCTCTGGTCTTTGGGAATTGTCACCACATGAATCAGGAGACTTTTTTGCCCATGTTGACGAATGACCTGGGATTAATAGTGAACAGAACCAATGAACAGCAATAATGCATCTTTGATGGAAGAAGCATAATGTGGGTGGAGGAGTCTTGTCATGACTTTAGAGATGTTTCTACAAGAGCAATGAGGTGAATGAAAGTACAAGGGAATTGATGAGTTTCGGATCTCTCTATCCACCGCAGATACTGGTAATGATAATGTTATCCTCAGGTTGAAGACACAATTCATGAGACTGCAGTGATGGGCTGAGGTTGTTCCCCTGCCTAGCTCAAAATCTGGCCCTGCTAGGTGGCACCACTGCATTATGCTATTAATTCTTGTATCAAAATTCTTTTCCAGTGAAACTGAGAGCATTATGGAATTCTGTACCATCCTTACATACAGCAAAGTAGCAATAAAAGTGTATTTAGCCCCCTTCAGTAATTTTATTGGATACTCTTTAAAAGACAAAATTGCACGGTATTTTGACATGTGGACATGCAAGTGCTCATAGCAGTATGATCCACTTGAAAGAGTGATTGAATGGAATCTGAAGATCTTGGTTCAAGTCTTAGCTCTGACACTTCCTATCTGTGTGGCCTTGGGTATGTCACTTAGACTTTCCATGCTTCTGGTCTTCATCTGTGAAATGGAAGGGATTAGACCAGATGACTTCTTAGGTATCTTCTAGTTATAGACCTATGATCCTATGCCACATAAGACATATGTCCCAAGTGACTCATGTGTTCGACAATACATATACATTTGTATCCTAAGACATAAAATATTATGCATATATGTATACTTGTGCAAATACATGTCAGATCCCTATATTGTCCATATGTCAGTAGGACTTAATCAATGTTCAGGTTTTATATTCTAAATTAATGTCTGTTCATTCCTTTACTGATTATAACAGTGGGCATTTATATTAGTCTTTTATGGTGTGAATAACTTTTCATACACTATCTTATCTTATGATCAGGGTTTTTCAGATCCAATTATTTAAAGTATAAATAGATATGATAATTGGGGAGATAATTGTTTTCAGATACAGTGACTGACCAAGGTTAGACTCAGCAACCAGACCAAAACACCCTTGGTAATGGGAGAAAGGGGGAGCAATGATTTAGGTCATTTAGCACAGTGCTTGGCCCATAGCAGGAGCTTAATCAACACTCATTCTCCCTCTTCTCCTTCACACCTTTCCCCCTGCCTGAGTCCTGTCCCAAATGGGAATGTCAGTGGGAATGTACAGATGACCTTCGAAAATCCATATTTCAAGGGCATGCCATTGAAGTATAATATGTTCATCATAAATAACAGTTTTATCTGGATAAAAAAGCCTTATTGTACACAATTAACATTTTAAGATAAGAGTTTTTTGACTTTGGATTCACTGACTTTGGGAGGAAGGAATGGTCTATGGACTTGGATAGAAAAAAATGTAGATATTTATTTCAAAATAATTGGTTTCCTTTGTAATCCTATGTACTTTATGTTTTGCACTTAACGTTATTCAAAGGAGTGCCTAGCAAAAGAATAAGCTGTTAACAATAACATTTTCACTGGACATGAGGCGGATCCAAGGGGGTGGAATTTAAGAGGCCCCCTCAAATTCTCTTCCCCCACTTTATCGTTGGTGTCTGAAATGCACCCATCCCCCACCTCTTTAGAATTTCATTCTGTTGGGTTGATAAAAATTTGTCATTCCTGAAGAGTTTACTTTGCAAATGCAAATGGAAGGAAGGACTAGCTGGTAAATAGCTAAGAGTATAGCCCTACTTACAAAAAATCCAAGATGATGACTAGACCTCAGCAAAATAATGAAGCAGGAGATACTTGTCTTTGGTATCCCTAGGCTCCCCTCTGAGGAGGTTTTCCCCACCCTCCACCATAGTATCAAATTCCCCCCACCCCCTTCAGAGGCCGTATGCTCCCTCTCCTTTTATCAAAACCAGCTCTCTGCCCTCATGTCAGCTACTTCTTAATGTGCATCTAAGTCCCTGTGTTAGTTCTCCCAGGGGTATCTCCATTTTATGCCTTATCTCTAATTGTGGAGCAAAAGGCTTATCCCTTGTAAAGGAATGTCTGGCCTCCTTAATTAACACTGCATAAGCAAGCACTCCTTGGGACTTGCATTGAAGCCGGCTGGGGCACCCAGCAGGGTCAGAATGGCAGTGAAAAGGGAACTCCAGGACAAATTTTACCTATTGTATAACTTATACAAGGGTCTTGTCTACTTATTGGTGTAAAACATCCTAAGGAGAGACAGCTTGGTGTGGTGAAAAAAACTCTTGACTTGATGTCAGTTCACATAGTTTTTAATCTCTCAGCCTCAGTTACTCCATCTGTAAAAAAGGACCCACTTCATTTGCATCCTCTTTCTCAATCCATCAACCATCATTTTCTATGTCATTACTATGTGCCAGCTAAGCACTGTATTACATCCTCAAAAGGGAGATAGTTCTCACCCTCATGGAGCTTTTAGTCTATGGTCAACTCCAAACAGGGTTATTGAGAAGAACACTTTTTAAAATCCTCAGAATCTGTGGACAGCTTCATGAATGAGGTTTTACAAATGCAAATGAGGGCAATTCTTTCAGAAATCTGATTTTTAAAACTGCAACTGATTCACATTTCCCTGCATCTGTATTCTGAAAAGTTCAATCCAAGAAAGGGCCTTATTTTTTCAATGACTATACCACGTCAATAGAATCTTTGATTTTTGCAGAAGCTCCCAAGGATGGAACATCACGGCATTTAGAAACAAAACAAAACAAAACAATCACATGAGAAGAATCTAGGACTGCAGTTTTAGGGCTAAAAACGTAGCTCTAAACAATTCATTTAGATTCCCGCATTTCAGATTGGTCTCGATGTGTGGGTCTCTGTGAACCTGATAACTTCGCAGACAACTCAACAACTCAAGTTGCCTTTTTTTGTAACTAATTCTGAAACAGAAAAGTAAGGCCCCTGAGCTATTTACAGATGGGAATATTGATTTACAAAAATGGTGATGATTTTGTCATTGAGGCTAGATTCCCAACTGATAAAAGCTGAGTTCTGGGCTTGTGAGGAGCAGGGGAAGAACAGGAAAAAAAATTAAGTCAGACCAATTATAGATGTTTCTAAGGGAAAATAAGCCTGTCCTGAGATTTATTGCACAATGAGTTTCCTCGTGCTGAGACAGTTCACTCAGAGCTTCTTTTGGAACTGACTTTTTTTTCAGAGAGATGAAATATAGGTCACATATATGATCACATTAAGGCTCTGTGTGAAAAAAAAAAGCTATCCAGATGTTTCCAGATATCTAGATGCTAGGCATTTTTGGGACAAAACATGGAAGATTAGTTTGAATTCTCATTTTTTATCTTGGCATTTGATACTGTGTTAAAAGCAGTCTTACTTTGGAGGAAGGAATACATTGAGAGTTTTGGCTGTTTCTCAGAACAGGAAGAAATCTGCTCCAAAGATTGAGATGTTTGCCTTTTGTGACATCAGAAAGAAAAAATTTAATCCCAAACTTCTCATGGTTGGGTTGTCAATAAGCCCTTTACAAATGGGACTCCTTTTCCAGTTGCCATACTTTTGCACAGGCTGTGCTATGTGCTTGAAATGCTGTTTCTCCTCACTTCCAAATCATTGAATCCCAAGCTTCTTTTGAGGCTTACTTCATATACCAGTTCCTATGGATCCCTTTGTTAGTATGAGAATGGTAGAGACTGTTAGTGAGAGATTCACCAAAAGATTTTATATTGATTTATCTGATTATTTTTTGTCTCCTCCAGTAGAATATAAACTTTGCAAGGTCTGGGATGAGTTGTCATTGCTTTCCATTTTTCTCTTTGATGTCACCAGCACCAGGCATAGTTATCAGCAAGTCTATAATAGATCTCTTCTTGACTTCTTTTCTAGGTCAGCTGCATTTGGTAGTTGATGCTTTACCTTTCCTAATTTTTCAGCGTGACAGTCCGGGAAGCAGCTGTATAGAGACACAAGTATAGAATGCTGGTCCTGGAATCTGGAAGACCCAAGTTCAAACCTAGCCTCAGAAATTTACTAGATGTGTGACCCTGGATATGTCATTTAGCCTGCTCAGTTTTCTCAACTGTAAAATGGCATAATTATAACACCTACCACTCAGGGTTGTTGTGAGAACAGATGAGATAATATTTAAACAAGGCTTAGGACAGTGTTTGGTCCCTAGGAGTTGCTGTATTTTGCTCAGTCCCTTCCTTCCCCTGTTATAGTATTGCTTTTTGCCTCATTGAATCCCTTAACTATGTCTCTTCCATTCTATTTTCTGTTTTTCATTGAGTCTACTACTTGGGCAAAGTTTTCCATCTCATGTTCTAAACTATCACCTTCATTCTTTTTGGCTTAAGTATTCTAATTTCATTTTCTCTTGTTTCCTTCTTCCATGCGCTCTTGGAATCTTTATGGTCATGCCATTCTCTTTTTCTAAGGATTTACTCGTACTCATTGTAGAGTTCTTTTTTCTGAGTAGACCTCTTGGTATTCTTATAACCCATAGGTTTCTTCATTGTACTTGAGCTTCCACAGTTTTGATCTCAGTTCCTGCTAAGGGAAATTGTTCCAGTACCAGACTCCTCTCTCTCTCTCTTGCCCTCTTGGATGCAGTGGGCAGGTCCATTTCCTTCCGCAATATAGATGCTGGTGGCATTACAGTAGTGATTGGAGTGGCTGAAACCAGGCTCTAGCCTCTTCCAAAACCCTTGACTTCTGCCTGCACCTCCTGGTGGTCCAGCATGAGTGCTGGCTTTGGCTTTATCTCTGGCTCTTTTCCCTCATGCATTACCCAACTGGAGATACCAAGGAGACAGAGTAGGCATCATCATCTGTTGTGGCCTTCACAAGCTACAACTGGATGTTGGAGATCATGCTGGTCTCAGGCCTCCTGGTGACCCGATGGTATGTGTTGGATTGGCTCTGTCTCCTGCTGGATCTCCAACAACATGCCTACTTTCAGAGCTCTTGAAACCTCCCCCCTCCCTCCCCCCGCCCATGTATTGTCTGGTTCCATACGGTTCCAAACCTTCCTACAGCTCCACGAGGCCTGGGCTCTGATCCATTTGACTTTAGGCCCCATTTACTTGAGATTGGGGTGGTTTTACCCTCACCAGTGCATCCCTCATTCACAATGCCCATAAACTTCAGGCCTCATTTATCAGAGACTGAGATGACTTCACACCTTCCACTCCCCGTGGCACCCCACTCCCCCCCAATGTACACACATGCACATCCTCACTTAAAGTGCCCACAGATTTCTGGCAATCTTCTTCTGTACTTCTGGACTGCATGGAAGAATTTACTGTCGCTTCTTTTTGTTATGTTGATTTTTTTCAATCTGAAACTCTTTTCAACCTTGCCGGAAATGTGTTGCAACTTACCCTGCCACTCCATGTTGATGAGGGTTTGGGGTGAGAGGTGCTCGACACCCCAAAGTACAGAAACACCGGGTCCTGCCGAAAGAATTCAACTCAAGCCTTCTCAGCCAAGGGAAAAGAAAGTTTATTAAGAGTTAGCCACATAGGCCTGCCCCCAGAGATCCCATCCCTTGCGACGCCTGTAAGGAAAGCGGGCCAGACCAATCTGAGCTAGATTGGATCTGACCAACTTCATGGAGGCAAGATGGAGATTATATACACAAAGATTGTGGGAGGGATTGAGGGGTGGTCTGGGGTGATGGATTTGACAGACAATAAAGGGCTAGGGTAACAGAGCTAGGGTATAGATATTTTGATCAGGATTAAGGATGGGAAACAGGACTAAGGGTGGGAAACAGCTGGACAATAGAGGACTGGGCAAGGTAGGCATTTGGGCTTAATGGTTATAGCCTCAGGCCAAGGCCAGATCAAGTGGGAAGATTCAAGGAGAGCTCAAGGGTTCAAGGGGTTCCCAGAGACTGTGCCCTCATCAATGTGTCTCTCTTTCCTACCTATGGCCCTCAGCTTTCAAAAAGTATCATTTACAAATATTGGGAAAATAGTATTGCTGTAAATTCCACTTGCAGTTTGTGAAAAACAATGCCATGTCCTTAAAGGCCAAAAATATTATTGTCTTCCAATGTATTTAGACATCTCTTCAGGATACAATCCCTGTCAGCCTCCTTAATGTCTTAATCTGTGGACCAACAGATTCCTATTGTTTTAGTGTATTAGAAACAACAGTTTAAAGGTGCATGGACAGTCTCAACTCTTTGAAATGCACAGTCTATTCTGGCTGGTTCTAGTGTTTATCTCTATGGAGTTCAGCTGCAACTTTCACGTTTCCATTTATGCAGCTGAAAAAAGTTGGCCTTTCAATGATTGGACTTTTAGTCATTGGACACAGAAATGTTCTCTCAAATTCTAAGACACCGTTTAGGGCCTTACATTGTAAAAACTCATCCAGTTTTATTTAATCCTTTGATCTCTGTATAAAGAAGTAGAATCACTGGGACCATTAAATGTGTTTTTCTACAATGTCCCCTTCCCTTCTTTAATAATTAGTGTACTGGCATTTTTTGTAGTTCATAATTAAAAAAAAAACACACCTTTTCCCAGCAATAGATTCATTTAATTGGGTCTGAGTTCAAGCATTTACCTGTAAGATAATGATAGAGGAGATTTGAAATAAAGTTGTGAAACACATTTGACTAGAATATTTTGGTTCTTGCCAACAGTGACATTGGAAAGCTCCCTGAGTATAATATTATATGAAAAATGAGTGTTCTTATTATACCTATTTTTAAGGTCAGATGTAGAAGGCAGCTAGATGTCAGACTTATGGTAAAAAAATGAATGTTATATGAAGTCTTTCCTTATGCACTTGGGATGGACAATAAAGTGAGACTTCCCCCCCTCCAAAAAGTTACATACAGTTATGCAAAGCAGATTTAAAAGTAGTATCTTCCTGACAGTTTCTTTTTAATTTATTTTTTTTAAAATAACAAGATCCTAAATCTAGAAGTGGAAGAAATCCTAGAGGCCATATTTTCCAACTCTCTCTCAGTCAGTCAGTTAAGTGCCTAATATGTGCCTGGGACTGTGCTAAGTGCTGGGAATAGAAGGAAAGGCATAAGACAGTCTCTGTCCTGAAGGAGATAACAACAAAGTTGGGGAAAGACATCACAGGAAAAGAAGTTGGGGTTGGGGATTACCCAGTGGGGGTGGGGAGGGGGAATGATGAAGTCCTGCAGCCAGCTTGGAAAAGGTTCAGAGTTAATTTTATCTTGCAGAATGATGAGTTTCTGGAGATGATTAAGTTCAGGAAAACGGGGCAGGTAGGAAATGATGAGAATTCCCTGGGTGCTTCTTTTTAACTGATGGAAGATCTGGGAGCGACTCCTAGATGTCTACCACCCTCTCCAACCAAAGGGAAAGAGGGGCCTCAGAGCCAGGGATTCTGAGAAGATGTGAGTGTCAGAGTTGACTTCATATTGCAGATGGTTGAGTTTCTGGACATGATAGAGTCCAAGAAAGCAGCCGGGTGGGAAATTTTTAGATGAGGAAACTGAGGCTGGGATTATGATTTCTTTAAAGTTATGCAGGTAATAAGCAAAGTGGAATTTGAACCTGAATCCTTTGGTTCCAGCCAGTCAAGTCCAGTCTATAGGCATTTATTAAGTGCTTACTGTGTGCCCAGCCTTGTAATAAACACTGAGAATACAAAGAACTGCCCCCCCACAAAAAAAAAGAAGCCCACAATGTTCTCAAGGAGCTCAGTCTAATGGGAGAGACTACAAACAACTACATACATATGAACAAATATATAGATCCTGTGAATTGGGGATAATCTTAGAGGTAAGGCAGATTAAGGAGGGTCTGGAAAAAGATTCTTGCTGAAGGTGGGACTTTAGCTGAGATTCTAAAGAAAGCCGGTTTATTTTAAATTGAAAACAAACTCCATTAAGTTGTGATTGTTTTTTAAAAAAATAGTGATAAGCATTATTTACACTTACAGACCTGGCATTGAAATAAACTTGTTTAGGTAATCTTCCAAAACAAATAAACAATTAAACAACCTGGTAGTGCCATTTAAATTTTAGTTATCATCACTGTTTTTTAAAACCATATATATTAGAATAGTTTTCAAGATCTAGATAAACCTGGCATGAAAACTATGCAGTTTAATTTAAATACATAGTCTTCTGAATCAATCTAACCTCATAAAAGGAAGTGACTAGAACAGACTGCTTGGTCTTTATACTTCTTGAATTTTTGTATTTATATTTGTATTGTTGGAGTCCAGTAAAAATATTTATATATATTTTTACTGTCCCCCTTTAGGGGACAGAGTGGTTTCCATTTAGAATCCTTGATACTCATTTAAATGAAAAGATCCAGAACTGAACTTTCTTGTGATTACTACTCTCTAAAAGAGCAGGACAAAATCTCCTTACTTAGTCTGCTGGGATAAGACATCATTATTGAATATTATTTTTATTTTTCATGATACATTTTGAGTAATTGTATGATGTAGAGAGACTTGTGCATGCAGTTTAGGCACAAGTTGCAAAGCTTAACTCAGCTCTCCAGGTTTCAGGAACACTCTGCCTTCCCAAACAGGCAATTTTCACATAATCGTTTTCTCCTTGGAAGGCTGCATATTGTGTAATGACCAGAGCAGCTTTCTTTTGACCTGAACATTGACCAGCTGCAGCCTGTCCTCCCCTCCTCCTCTTTCTATTTGGTTGTTGGTTTGTTTAAAACTCAATATATCCTTTTCTTGGTTTGGAAGGAGGATTGGGGAAAGCCCAGAACTGAATCCTTTCCTCCATCAACTGACGGGAATTTGTGACTTTGTGACTTCCCCATTTGCTGCTTCTGTGCCTGCATAATTTCATTCTGTTTATCCTTGAGCTATTCACGGAAAAGGACAATACAAATTCCCATCTTCCAACTTTATAAAAGGAAATCCCTTTGCCGCAAACTTCAGTCATCTTTTTCTCTATAAAAATTATTAAAAATTAACATTGAATGAGAATTGTAACCACCTAAACTTGCCAAATAAATATTTATATCTAAATTAATTAATTCCAGTGCATAAAAGATCATAGTCTTTTCCCCTTATAAGCTCCGTTAAATCCTCATTTGAATTCTTTGATCATTCATTCTTATTCAGGTTTCCTCTTATGGTTTTGAATAGTGAGTAATCTTTTCTTCTAGTTTTCCCATAACCTTGCATTATATTATAAAAGTCTTTTCAGATTTCTTTGTATACCTCATGCCTCTCAATCTTAATTGTTTTATACTACATTTCATTATTGTATCACGGCTTGTTTAACTTTTGCACAATTGTTTGACATTTGGCTATTAAGAGCTTTTGTCTATTACATATAACAGTGCTAAGCAAATCTTGGAACATATAGAATTTAATTTTTTTCTGCTGAGGGAAGATTTTTTGGGGGAAGGAGGAAATATTTTTTGATAATAATATCATGACATCATAGGTCTAGAGCTTGAAGAAACCTCAGATGCATCTAGTTTAATGCCTCCTTTTATAAATGTGGCAACTGAGACCCAGATAGTTTAAGTCATTTACCTGAGTCGTGAAGGGAGTACTTTCAGAGCATGTTCCCAACAATGGAATTATTGGTTCAAACGATATGATTCTTCTTGCATCTTTTAATGTGTGTTACCAGATTTCTGTCCAACAAATTTGCATTTGGAATGGTGATGTTGATGATAATTAAGAAATGTCAGAGCCATTTTATATTGGCAAAAAGCTTTAAACAGATTATTTCATTTTATCCTCAATTCGGCCCTTTAATATAAGAGCTATTATTATCTCCATTAGACAGAAGAATGGATGGATGAGCCATCATGTTCAGGCTAATCTGGCAATAAGCCTCATCCTTGAATTTTGTTGCTTTCCATTGTGTTTGCCCATTTGATGCGTGTCTTGTGTTACTTCTAAGTTGTTTTAATTGGCATTTTTTCCTTCTTATTGAAGTTGAGCATTTTTAAGATTATTGTTAACAAGTTCTGTTGCCTCATTCTTGAATCATTCCTTAACCCAGAAATAATACTAGGGGATGAGCATAGTCTCCTTTGCCTTTATTTCGGCATGTGTATTTGAAGAATGAGAAACAGGGTGGAGTAATGGATAGAGCATTGAACCAGGAGTCAGGAAGACCTGGACTTGATGCTTACCTAAGCTGTGTGACCTTTTGCAAATCATTTAACCTCTCTGTGCCTCAGATTCCTCATCCAAAAAAAAGAAGGTGATTGGACTCAATGATTTGTAAGGGCCCTTTCAGCCTAATATCTGTGATGCTGTGATTCTTTAATCCCAGACTAGAGTCCCTAAATATGCAAATCTTAAAACTTTAGCAAAGTCAAAACTAGCTTTGTCTGTTAGAGGATATGATTAACCTTAGATAGACCACATCAAGGTTATCACAGACAGGAGGAAGAGTGCCCAACCCTTCCACCCATAACAAACTGACGTCTCCTGGGACAGATTCCTGCTGTTTTTATTCAACCTCTAATCTAATAGGCACCTAACCTTTCACCTGATCTGCTGGACAAATAAACCCTGAACCTCCATCAGGATCAAACTGAAATCTATCCCTCAGACAATCTGACTCTGGCTTGCTCCTCGTCTCACATCTTTTCATTCCTCTTTAACCAGGGTCATTTTGAAAAGCCTTTCTGACCAGTGTTCCAAACAGAGGTCATTTTGCTGTGTCTTCACAACTTGATCTTCAGGGGTACACATCATTTAAACTGTTTAGGAAAAAAAAGAGGCACTTTGGTTAGCCCCCAATGATGATAGTATCAGTTGAAAAGCCTTAGACAAAACTTGTCGATTTGATCCTGTTACATCTTAATACATCTTCGTCTGATACTAAGAGGACTTATCAGAAGGCTTCTTTCCTCAGAGATCTTGTTTCTTCAAAGGTTCAAATAGTAGAAGTCCAGATGTCCCTTTGAACTTGTAACCTTCTGTCCTTTGGTGCTGGAAAAAGCAGAACATTCTCCTTTTGTGCTTGTAGAATTTAGCAACATACCACTTTAAGCTCAGAGGGAAAATCACTTTGATTCTGAGATAATGTGAAATAGCATGCTGATGGGTTCCCTTTATTAATTTTTTTTTTTGCGTACTTAAGCGTGAACACAAAGTATAACCCCATGTCTGAACCTTGCATTATACATATCTAAGTTCCAGTCTAGGCAATCCAACAAGCATTTAAGAGTCTGCTAGTCTATAACATTGTTCTGGATGCTAATGAAACAGACAAAACTTTCCCTGTCCTCGAGGAGCTGACTCTCTACTTGGAGCAAGGGGAGGGATAAAGCTTATAAACAGATAAAAATAAATACTCTGTAATCTGAGGAGGGAGCAAAGACAAATTAGTACAGGGAGTAGGGATAGAGCAGGTTCATGCTTTGAATGAAGCTGCAAAGTTAAAGAGACAGAGGAGAGGAGAGTCGCCGTTTCAGGCCTGGTGGGGCCAGGGAAAAGCAGAATGTGCTAACATTCAGTGGTAGGAGATGACACCCTGAGTTCAGAGAATTTCAAAGTGGCATAATTAAATGGGAATAAATAATGTTTGTAAAGGACTTATATGAGGAAAGCCTGGAAAAGTGGACTGAAGCCACATCGTGAGGAGTTTTAAATATCAAGTTTGACATTTTATCTTAGAGATAGTAGGGAACTACAGAAGGTTGTTCAGTGATGGAATGACCTGATTAGACCTGTGCATTAGGAAGATTATTTCATTGGCTGTGTGGATGGTGGATTAAAGAGGGAGGCAATGGAATTGGGAAGTTCACGGAGAAGATCTTTGCGATAATCCTAGGCTCTTTTGATAATTCTTACCAGTGTTTAGTTGATTACTTTAGTATGAATATGACAATCGTACACAGTGTTTTGAGGCTTACAGAGCATCACAAAGTGAGTTGTACATCTATTTATTCATTTCATTTTCTCTAGCTAGGTTGTTACTTGCCCGTGGTCACACAGTAAATGGTGAAGTTTCTATTCAAACCAAAGATTCAGAGTCCAGTGACCTTTACACTAAGACAGTCTTTCTCATAAAGTGCAAAGAAAATTGGGTTTAGAGTGAGAAGATTGAGGTTCGACTCTCAGCTACTCCACTTCCCATCCTGGTCCTGTGATTTTGAGGTAGATTACTTCCCCTGAACTTGTTTTCTCATCTGTAAAATGGGAATAATAGAAGTTTCTCTTAAGTTCAGTCTCGGGGTTATGATGAGGGAAAAAAATGCTTTCTAAGTCATAGAAGAGGGAAGGGTTACCATAATTTATGATCAGATTCTAGAAGGACCTGACATCTTTAGAGGAAAAAAAAACTAAAAGTATCACATTAGGGGTGGGGCAGTTAGGTCATACAGCAGATAGAGGACTGGGCTTGGAGTCAGGAAGACTCATCTTCCCTAACTCAAATCTGACCTCATACAACTAACTAACTGTGTGACCCTTGGCAAGTAACTTAACTCTGCTTGCCTCAGTTTCCTCATCTGTAAAATGAGCTGGAGAAGGAAATGGCAAACCACTCCAGTGTCTTTGTGAAGAAAACCCCAAACGGGGTGATGAAGAATTGCACATGACTGAAAAATGAGTGGATGACAATAAAATCATATTAGACTTCTCATGAGGTCTAGTTGGAAAAGAAGGGAAAACTAAGTAACTGGAAAGAATGCAAGAGTCATAGGATCATAGGATTTAGAAGCAGAAAGTGTCTCAGAGATCATTGAATCTAACCAATCTCTCCTTGTACATGTAACAATAAGTCAATGTCATGGAGGTGTAATGGGTTTCTAAGGTCATCTGATTCCAACATCAGGGCTCTTGTCCTTGGTTTTTCTTCTTTATCATTCTATTGATTTAAAATATTTTCTGAGTGGAGGGTGGGGCAGAGCTCGACAGAAGTAATGGCTACATTATCTAACATTCTACAAAAATGATGTAGGGGCTAGTCGATCTTTGACCAAATGATTCCTGGTAATGCTGTTAGCCAGATGAAAATGGACCACACCCCTGGGGGCCTTTAAGTAAGTAAGCTGCCAGCCTTGCCATAGGCTTACGGGTCTCTACCATTGAGTTGTTCTGGGCCTGAACTCTCTCAAACTTGTTCAGTATTACTCTTAACCCCTTACTTTCCCTCTCCCAGACCAGAAAGCCAGTCTTATCTTTCTTACACTTACATCTCTTGCATCAATCTCCTTCTTTTTACTCTGAAGTTTAAAACCTTAGTTTGGGCTCATGTTACTCTATCTGGACTATTTCAGTACCTAAAATTGGTCTCTTTGCCTTAAAGCTCACCCAACTTCAATCCATTATTCCTGCTCCTACCCAAGTGATTTTCCTGAAGTGCAGGTCTAACCAAGTCACTCCCTATTAATTTGGTCCCAACTCAGACTCATCTGGTGCTTCTAGCTATGAACTAGAACAAAATTAGACATGTGTAGACCATGTAACAATTAACAAAAGCAGGATTACTTAGCCAGAGCAGAGAAATGATATTCAGCAAGGACACAGCATTCATTCAGTTGGGTGTTCCTTTTACTTGTCCTAAAAAACCCTTTCAAGGTTCAGTGGGTTCACCACTAATTTTCAGAAGCTGAATTTTGGGATTATTCCAGGGAAGATCAGAAGAGATCCTCTTGCTACACCCTTTCCTTGAATAGCTCAGAAGGAATGTAATTAGCAATGGTGGTGATTAGGGCTACTTTAGACTTTCCAAAAAGGCTGGCCCTAACTTTGCTCAATAGGCTTTGTGGTGGTTTCTCTCTGTCAGGCATCACGTTTTTTTTTTCTTTTCTTTTCTTTTTTGTATTCCTGCATAGAACATGTAGCAAATGTGTGTTGACTTATTCACAAAGTACTGAGAATGAACACCTAATCACATAAAACATAAGACATAGGAAAAAAATCACCTTCTATAGAAAGGCTATACAGAGTAGTGCTTGAGGTTTTGTACTCAGGTAGACCTGGGGACAAATCCCTCATGAGATATTTTGTTAACCTGGGCAAGTCATTTAACCTCCGTGTCTAAGTTTCCTCATCTGTAAAATGAACGAGTTGGACCTGATGTCCTCTAAGGTCCCTTTTAGCTCAAAAATCTATGCTCCTATGGGATGATGGTCTCATGATGTGGTGATGTGGTGACGCTAGGGAGGAAAGGTGGACGGCCACGGTACTCTACCAGTAGCCTTAAATTATTGGAGGGAAAGGAAGAAGGCTTCCAACCTTCTTGGACAATTGGGTAGACTGTCTGTGGAGAACTTTGGGGAAGAAATGGATATGAATCACAAAGAATGAGCAGACATGGATGGACTTCAGTCTGTGCCATTTAGAAAGAACTCCCATATCAGAGACCATAAATCCATTTAAGTTTTTGACTGTTTTTGACCGTAGGATATCTTTGTGAACATGGTTTCTATTGTCTCCTACCAACCCAAGGATTTAGGGCTGAAGGAGACCTTAGAAATGGTCTAGTCCCTTTATTCTTTAGAAGCTCAGAGAGGAGAAAAGATTTGTCTGAGGTCATATAGATATCAAATAATGGAGCAGGTACTAATTCCAGGTCCTCTCACTTAACATCAAGACCTTTTTACAATACCATAATGCTGGGCATTTACGTAGCACAAAGTCTGGTATACAGTAAGTGCTTAATAAATGCCCTATCATTTATCTGTCTGTCTGTCTATCTCTACCTACCTATCTATCCATCCATCTCTCTATTATCTATCTAGTCATTGTTCTGATGTTTTTCAATTTTGACACATTCATTATATTTTGACTCCTTGGTAAGAAAATATTACTCCCTTTAAATGGCTCCTCAATTTCAAACCTATTCTCATCTTCCAGCTGTGTAGTTGACCTCCTTCCCACCTTATCTTACCTCTCTCCTGATCTTACCATCCACCATATTTGAAGTTGCCATATAGGTGTGTGCATGTGTGTATATATACACACATATACTTACATATATATGTATATATATATATATATACACACATATATATATACATATACACATACACACACACATAAAGATTGGTCCAAGGTTCACAGAGTATGATATGATATAGAAGTGAGAAGGTGGGAGTATCTTTTGGCTCTGCTTTCAACAAACAAATCAAATCAGACATTTATCAAGCTCTCATGATCTTCATAAAACTAAACTGGGCCTGTGCATGACTCTGGCCCAGCCCTCAAAGACTTACAGTACAAAGGGTGATTAGACACCAACACAGTGATCATGTAATTTTGTGCATGTTAGATAAATCTGTTAGAGAAACAGAGAACACAGATGTGTAAGGTTTCAGGGACCAGGTTGTTTACAGGTGAGACTTCCCAGAAGCAATTCATTTTGTATCATGAGCAAATCCTAAGTAGTAACTCAAGTGATTTCATGTTTCCTTCTTTTAGGGATATTATTGCTGAATTATTTAACTCAATTTTCCTCAAACACAATTTTCATCATATCATTTGTATCCGTAGATACTTAAAACTTAAGTAGTTTTATATTTCTTGATGCATCAAATTAAAATTCTTATGTTAAATAATCAAAGCCCTCTATCAGTATTTTTAAAATAAATGTTTTATTGATACATTTTAACGTCACTCGTTTCCTAATAATTACCAGGTAGATGATAGGTGACAGAGAGACAGATGGATAAATGAGAGATAAATAGACAGCTGGAGCATTTATTGCATAAATGCACTTGCTATGTGACAGGCACTGTGGATTTACATAGAAGCAAACAAGAAAGGCTCTGTCCTCAAGGAGTTTACATGTTTATGGGGGAAGTCAACATATAAAGGGAATCTGGAATGTGGGGAGAAATACTTGACAAGGAAGAATAAGGTTTCTGGTGAAAAGGTAGAGTAGTCCAGAAAGTGAGTGGATCACACAATTTTTTACTTCTTATCCTTCCTCCATCCTTCCCTCCCTTTTTCCTCTTCCTTCCATTCTTCCTTCCTTCCTTCCTTCCTTCCTTTCTTTCTTCCTTCCTTCCTTCCTTTCTTCCTTCCTTCCTTCCTTCCTTCCTTCCTTCCTTCCTTCCTTCCTTCCTTCCTTCCTTTCTTTCTTTCTTTCTTTCTTCCTTCCTTCCTTCCTTCCTTCCTTCCTTCCTTCCTTCCTTCCTTTCTTTCTTTCTTTCTTTCTTTCTTTCTTTCTTTCTTTCTTTCTTTCTTTCTTTCTTTCTTTCTTTCTTTCTTTCTTTCTTTCTTTCTCTTCCAGTTTCAGTGATGACTTTTCTTCATATTTTTAAATGTTATCTTATTTCATTGGTATTTTTCTTTTTATATCACATTCATTTCCAAATATATTCTTTTCTCTCTCCCCTTCCCAGGGAGCCATTCCCAGTAATGAATATTTTAAAAGAAAAAGAAGAAAAAAAGAAATTCAGCTAAAGTAATCAACACACTGACCTTACCATGTAGGCGATATTATATACCCATCATCTCCCACTTCTGCAATGAAAATAGGGAGTGCATTTTCTTAATTCTTTTCCAAGATTGAATTTATTAATTATAATTATTAAGCATTCTGTTTCATTTTGAGGTGGTTGTTCTTTCCATTTCTATTACTGTGGACGCAGACCTGTGGAAGAACCAGCTCAAATGGGTTCACAAGAGTCAATTATTAAATTTTCTTTGTGAGCACTTACACTTTGGAAATCAGCCAATGCTACAAATCAGGACTTGACTTATTGATTTGCTGACTGTCTAGACTTAAGAAAATGAGGAAGAAAATATTAATAATAGAGGTTAAACTTAAGGAACACACTTTCTCCATCAGATAGTCAGTTGTTAAGCATTTAACAGCACATTTCTACTTGTTAGCACTTTTCTAGCTCTGCTTACTTTACTTTGCATCAGCTCATGTAATTCTTCTCACACTTCTATGCATTGTTTCTATTTACCATTTTTTACAGCTCAATAATATCCCATTGTTACATTCGTATAGCACAATTTATTTTTGCCACTTGTCCAATTCATGGGCATCTGCTTTTTTTCCTCCCAATTCTTTGCTACCAAAAAGTATTGCTATGAACATTTTGGTTAATATTTCTTTCTATCTTTAACTTCCATGGGGTATTGTAAGCCTAGCAGTGGGACCTCTGAGCAAAAGATATGGATATTTCATCAATTAAAAAAAAACAACAACATAACATTGCTGCACTCCAGAATTCTGGGGCAATTTCTCAACAATATATCAGAATGTCTGTTGTATTACAGCCCCTTCAACATTGATGATTTCTATCTTTTGTTATATTTGTCAATTTCCTTGGTGTGAGATGAAACCTTAGAGTTGTTTTGATTTGCATTTTCCTAGTTGTTGGCAATTCCAAGCATTTTTTAAGTTGTGAATAATTTTCATTTCTGTGGAGACTAGTTTGTTCATATTCATTGGGAAATGGTTTCGGGGCTTATATATTTACTGTTAATTTCCTATACATCTTTGATATCAGGCCCGGGTTAGAGATATTTAATGCAACTATTTCTCCTTATTTGATAGTTTCCTTTGTCGGACAATATCATCCCACACTTTTAATTTACCTCCTCTCTGATGAGAGATAGGAAACATGATTCATTATTCCTGTTAAGTCATGATAGGTCATTGCATTAAAGTCTTTCACTCTCCTTTGGAAGTCTACATAGACTCCTAGGTTGGTGATCATTAGTGGTGTGATGAATGAGCATAGCATCCAGAAAAACTCCTGATCTTAAATTGAGAACAGTTTTGCATCTCAGCTCTAACATGGGAATTATAACACTTATTTGGGAAGCAGCATGGAGTGGTAGAGAGCTGGCCTCAAAATGAAGATGATCTGGAGCCAATTCTCAGTGTACTGCCCTGTACATCTGAGGGTGGCAATGTGGGGGAGATTTCTGCTTTCTTTCATGAAATTAGAAAATCTCAGAGTTGATAAGGAGCTCCAGCCCAAACCAAAATGAGAGTTTTCCCTCCAATCTGTCTGAAAAGTGGTTCTCCAATCCAGCCTTTGTTTGGAGGCCACCAGTGGGCTCTTCCAGTGGCTGGGATTGGTGCCCTACTTAGATTCATAGTGTTCACTTTGTCAATTTCTGTCATATCTCATATTTACATTAAAAATGGAGGCCAAGGGAAAGAAGGTTCTTGGACTTGAAACCAGGAAGAAATGAGTTCAGATCTCAACTCAGACATTTACTTAGGTATGTGACCCTGGGGAAATCATTTGTTTTTCTCAGTCTTGGTTTCTTAATCTGTAAAATGGGATGTAATCTGTAAAATGCTATTTTCAAATCTGTAAAAATAACAGTAACACATCTTCCAGGATGGTTGTTAAGATCACATGAAATAACATAGATAGTGTGTTTTGTAAATCTTAGAGTGCTATATAAATGTTACCTAAAGCAGAATAAAAGTAATAGCAATAATGGCCATCATTGTCACCACCACCACTACTACCACCACAATCATCATCATCAACAACCACGAACCACAGCAAATGAAACAAACAAAACTTGCTCAGCCTCCAGAAAACTTCCCTATGGATTTAAATTACTCTTACTCCATAGATTTGACCTTTCTCATAAGGATTGGTCAGAACATCTTTGAAAATGAGGATGTCCTCGATTTCTCTCTTGAGAGGAGACATTGTAGCGGAGTAGAAAGAGCATGGAACTTGGAGTGGGAGGAACTGTGTTCAAATCCCATCTCGCCTACTACTAATTAGCTCTGTGACCTTGGGCAAATCATTTACCCTCTAGAGCTCAATTTTCTCCTATGTAAAACGAGTAAAAGTCAAACCACATGGTTTAAGGTTCTGCTCAACCATCTTGCACTGAAGGGACAAGTGGGAGCGAGTGACAGAATGGAAACAATTCAAGTTTTAATTTGATATTGTTTTTTCACTCCAATTCATTTTCCTTTAAGAAGGAAAGAGGGTAGTAATTTGGGGGAAATAGTAAGCTGAAAAGGGGGGAGGAGAAGAGGAAAATGGGACATTGCAATTAAGTTGCATGGGAAGGTCCCTCAATCTACAGATTCTTGGCATGGGGAAGCCTAAAAGCCTCAAAGTGGGCAGGAGTATACTGTGTCAGAAGTATTTAGGGAGGCTGGGCATGATGGTGCACACTGGTAATCCCTGCTGTGGGGGGGAGGCTGAGGTTAATACACCGCTTTAGCTTGGGAGTTCTGAGCTGCAATGGGGCTGCAACCACTGGGAGGTCTGCATTAAATCTGACACCACTGTAGTGAGCCACTGGGAATGGAAGGCCACTAGGTTTGCTAAGGAGGGGTGAATTGGCCCAGGTCAAGAAAAAATGGAGCAGTCATAGCTTTTGTGCAAATCATTATTGGTATCATGCTGACCAGTTTTGGGATCAGCCTAGGAATGGCTATTGAACTTCAGACTTAGGGAAGATAGAAAGACCCAGCTTCCAATAAGTAAATAAATAAATAATAAAGTAAACACATATACACAACACACACACTCACACACACACATATTTAGGAAGTGATATGTGGTGGATTGCTATCTTAATAGTGCAGAGGTGGCCTGAGTTCCAATTGTCATGCCAATGGAAGCTAACACATTATTTACACATAGTTACCAAGCCAAGCAGTCTTTGTCTTCCCAAGAGCCTAGTGGAAGAGGGCATATACTGTAAGTATGCCAGATACGCTCTTTTGTTATTCTCTATTTTCCTTTCAACTATAGAAGGGCATGGGAAATTCAGTTTCAAAGTTTCATGTTAACAAGAAGTCATTTGGGAAGTTAGATGCTTGACTAACAAACAAGATTTTTTTCTAGTTTTTTTTTTTTTTAATATAAACCCCAAACACTCAAAATGAATTCCTTGGTGTTGATAATTTGGAATTATCATTTTTGACTCTGAGTATATGTTATTAAATCTTGAAATTATAGCAAAGCACTTTACACACATGAATCAATTTGATTTTCATAATAACACCATGATATATTATCATCCTTATTTTATTGATCAGAAAACTGAATCTTAGGGAGGCTATGTGCATTGCCTAGAAAACCAAGGCTCCGGGAGTTTTAGGGTGTCATAGGTCCTACCCAGAGGTAGGATTCCAATCCAGGGGTTCTTCTCTCCTAGTCCAGTGCTCTCTATCCAATATGCCGTGCTGTCTTTCATTAAGGTGGGGGGGGGATTTAGATGGTGAAATTCTTAAGCTTTCACCGGTTGGAGTAGGCCAGTGCCTGAATACACACGTTCCTTTCACAAAGGTGATGATTTCTTTGATCCATCATTACAGATCGATTGTTACAGATTTCTTATCAGATGTGGAATGGGGAATTTAAAGAGAAAGAAATGCCCCAGAGCTTTAAAATAGACATTGAAAGGAGTTAAGTAGTTTTAAGATGCCCCAGGAAAGGAAGAGGACTATATAACCCAGCAATCTCTGTGACAGGCGGTCCTTGGAATCAGCCTCAGTGAATTATAGGCAGGCACTCACTGTTCCCTGTAATTAAACATTCAATTTTATTTATTCCAGATGGATTTGCTTCAAATAAATTCTGATTCCTCTGTGCTACTTTTTTTCTCCCCCTGCCACCTCCCCCAAGGGACAGGAGTGGGTCATGTCAAGTTAAATCAAGGAAATGAACCTTTATTAAATGCCTACTATGTGCCAGACACTGCATTTTAGCTCAATTTCTAGTCCTTCTAAATATCAAATTGTTGTGCAAGAAACCTGAATGTTTTCTGAGGAGCAAATCATTGAGTACTTACGCAATTCATCTTAATTGCATTTTCACATTTGCCTGCCAAACTTGCCCAGGAAGACCCCAAGCATGTAGATTTAGAGCTGGAAGGTACATGAGAGGTCACCTAACCCAAAGACCTCATTTAAAGATGAGGAAACCAAGAACCACGGAGATTAAGTGATTTCCCCAGTCACACAGGTAGTAAATAGGAGAAATGAAACCCCTCTCTTTTCCCCATTTTGCAAAATAAAACTCCTGTATGGAACTTATTGCCATTTAATGTACGTTATTTATATATGACATTTTTACATACAATGTTTATATATTTAACTTCTGTAAGGAATTGGAATGGTATTAGTTGGAAAAGGCAAAAATGTTATTATTTTTTACAAGCTTCTCATTGTTCAAAGGATGAAAAAGTCATAATTATTGGAGATGAAAAATTTGCATTAATGTAAATAAATTGAGAATGCCAAGGAGAATCAAAATGTTTTACTGATAATGTGTCCCATGAAACTTTGCTCTAATATGTTGGCATGTTTTGGAGGTGGCTCTCAGCTCTCCAAGATGAAGCCAGTGGAGGGAAATTTTGAGTAGCTCTTAAAGAGAATTTGAAGCAAAAAGAAGCATTCAATTCTTGCTCTCAAGAAGCTTATATTCTACTAGGGACATTCAATCATACGCAGTTAAATAAATATAAAGTAGTACAAATAATTTGAAGAAGGAATGAGTAATATTAACTGGGAGAGGGAGAAGGAGGAGGGGGAGAGGAAGGGGAATGAGGAAAGGTCTCCAGAAGAAGGTAGTAATGGAGTTTTGCATTGATGGATGCTATGGATACTAAGAGGTGGCAGCAAGAAAGCCCAGGTCCTGGGAACAGACTGGGTATCGTTTGAGGACCAACCTAGCTAAGCTCAGAGATGTTCATTCCCAAGTCAGATGTAGGTTGAAAGATTTCTTTGGCCATTCCAAATCTCTGTTTGCACCAGTGCAGGAATATTCATGTGGATCATAGGTATCATCGATTTCTAACTTGAGGGGATTTTAGACGCCTTTGAGCCCAACACTTTCATTTCACAGATGAGTAAACTGAGCCCTGAGGACATTAAATAACTTTCTCAAAATTATGACTAGCAGATGGCTTAGGCAGAACCTGAATTCAGGTCTTTTTGATCCCGCATCCAATGCTCTATCCACCATAGTACTTTGTCTGTCAGATACTATAGGTAGAAGAGGTTATGTCACACAGTGGATGTCATCCTAGACTTGCTGTCGGGTGGACCTGAGTTCAAATCCTTCCTCAGACACTTACTAGATGTATGACTCTGGGCAAATTACAACCTCTCTGGACCTCAGTTTCTTCCTCTGTCAAATGAAGGATTGAAGTCAGTGGCTTCCAAATTCTCTTTCAGTTGTAAATCTATGATCTTAGAATCCTATGGTTATGTAATTTCACTTTTATACTGAAAATGAAATCATTTTTCTTTTCTGTTTTTATATAAATTTTCATTTTTATCACCAACTTAAACATCGACACAGCTTTGCATCATCTCTCATCTCTGTGTCTTTGCATTGGCTGTACCCCTTTCTTGGTATGCCCTTTCTTGGTATCTTAAGCTCTAGCTCTTTTATCCTAGCTTCTGTTAAGGTTTAACATAAGCAACAGCTTTGACCTGAGGCATTCCCACCATTGCTCCTCCAGTCTTCTCCTCTTTGTCCTGGGAAAATGATTTTCCTAAGGTGACAGATAGTACAAGAACTCTAATTTATTGTTTAACTCCAAATTCAGTCCTCTTCTACTACACCGCTGTTTCCTTAATAATGCATATTTTGAAACAATAACAATTTATTTTAAAAATTGGATTAGATTTTCTAATAAATTGAAGTGATAGTATATAAAGAGCCAGCCTCAGAGCTAGGAAGTCATGGTTTCCAATTACAGGTACTCAGTGTATGGCCCTAGGCAAGTCATTTATCCTGGCCTCGCTGCATTGTTATTCGTCCACCTTCCTCCTCCTCACACATCTTTCTTGTGATCTTTTCTGCTCCTTCTTCCATGTAATTCTTTCTTGGTGCTGTCTTGCAGCCTTTTCATGTCCACTATATGCATTTTTCTATTGCTTTTTGGCAATTGTTCCATATTTTAAAACCTGTTCATTTTGAGGCGCCAGTGTCTCTCATAGCTGTCGAGGAATCACAGCTATAAAGAGGAAGTGGATGTTTGTTCTATTATATTTCAAAGATATATTTTTCCTCACTCCATTTTTAGAGTAGAGATATTGTGCCTTGAACTTCTTTCATTTTGTAGCCACTGAGATCTTGAGTAGTTGGTAGAATCCCTGGATTTCTCTAAGTACTTTATGGAGTCGGTATAACTTTGGCCAAATCCTCTGGTGCCCAAAGTCGGCATCCTACCTACCTTCTGCTTCAAGATGTCATGCAGGAAGCCATGTGCTGCTGGCTTTTTTTCCCCATCACACTGGTAGGTTTAGCTCCTCTTTTCCCCTTCCCCAAATGTCAGTGAAATATTCCTCTCCTCATTCTTCGGTTTTGTTTATCCTCTTCAAATATCATTGGTGGGCATCAGCAAAATCCAATACATCCTCAGTCTGTCAGTTTGGTAGAGCAGTGGTTAAAGTTCAAAGCCTGGAGTCAGGAAGACTTGAGTTTAAATCTGACTTCAGACATTTACTAGATGTGTAACCTCTCTCTGCCTCAGTTTCTTTAACTGTAAAATGGGAATAATCATAGCACCTACCTCCCAGGATTTGGATGATCAAATGAGATAATACTCGTAAAGTGCTTGACACAGTGCCGGGCACATTGTAGGTGGATAAAAAGATACTTGTTTCCTTCCTTGCTTGAGGGAGCATTTATGTGCCTGGCACTGTGGTAGGTACTACAGAGATGAGAATGAAATAACCCTGCCACCGAGGAGTTTACCTTTTATCAAGGTTAGGGAGGTGGTGGGGGTCAGGAAGGGACAGCACATGCACAAATAAGTTAAATAAAAATAATTTAGAAATTTCATGGTGGAGAGGGAAGAGCACCTCCATCTGGGCTGTGGTAGGCATGATTGTTCTGCTAGTAGCTTTACTATGTGTACATTTACATGACTCAGTTTATCTTCTACCATGACCTAGCGTCTATTGATTCTTTATTCTTCTAGTATTCTTATATGCTCTCTGTACCATTATATGCCTACAGTATCTTGTCCCCAGTAATCTTCTTCCTGTCTCTGTTGAATCCTATCTGTCAGGCTCCTTATTCCTCCTCCAATATCCTGCATCCTGAGCCAACATGCTTACAACAGCATATTCCTGAAAGAAAGCTGATGAGGTTACTGTAAATACCAGTATGCAAAAGGCCCTTCCCATATCACTTCCTTGGACTTGAGCCAGACTCTGCCCAGGGCCTTTTCATGCCAAACTTTAGCCCATTTGTCTCCTTGGCTGACAAAATGGATCATGTCGAATGAGTTGGTAAGGAGTAAGATCATTTCAGATGAATCATTTAAGACTTATAGGGCAGGTGAGGGACCTCTTTTCACTGTGGGCCAGGAGTAAACTTTTCTAAGACATCCTTATGATTCTATCATCTTCCTTTTGGAAGTTTAGTTTTGAGAGGATTTAAATATAATTTCCAAAAAGGGGGAAAGACTTTTTAACGCCATAGATGAGAATGAGATTTTAACCCAGCTAGGGGCTGACTTAAATTCTTTTCATAATTTTCTATCTAAGCAGTTCGCTATAGACTATGTTACCAGTCATTAGATCATAATGAGAAACACTAATTATTGGACCTCCTTGGAAATTGACCAGGGCTAGTCAGCTCAATCAGAAATAGTATTTGGCCTAGTTCTGCAACGTCTGCTGGGGGAGGGGAAGAATGGTTCGACCCATCATTGCTGGATATCCCAGTTTACCCTCTATACTCACAGAAAAAGGGGAGAGGGGAAATAAAAAGGATTAAAAGTGAAATAAATTCTAGTTCTACTTTCCTCTTGAAATTTCCTCCTTCCTTCGACTAACCAAGAGGAAACTGAAAATCAGAGAGAGGAAAGGATATACCATTAGAGGGCACTTTTGCAATCCTAGAGAAGAAAACTCTATACTTTGCTTTGGGTTTGTTCTTAAGAAGAAATGCTTTTAGATAGTTATTTGAAGTGTCCAGTACTTACATTTGGTATCTGAGCTGTCCAGTGCTTACTCATAGTGATTGATAGCAGGAAAACATTTTCATTTTGTAGAAAAAAATGATTTAATTAAATATATGGATCTTCTTTCAAAGACAATCAAAGTAAGGTTTTATTTCGAATAAAAGATACATTGGCAATAATTCATATTTTAGGAGAAGTGTTTATGGTTTCACAGATAAGTAATGTAAAAATTACAAATTAACCTTTGACTTAATTAATGAACTAATTATTCAATGCTGTAGAAGGGAGAACGCGGTAAGTTTTCTCAATAATATATGAATTTCAAAAGGTCACCTCTTTGTATTTTTAATTGAAATTTGACATCATAAAATGCTTATTAGAATGGACACTAGAAAGAAAGGAAGAAAATAATTATATTTTTAGAGACCACCAATGCAGAAAACACTTTGAAATTAGCATTAAGTGTCTAAAATGTTAAATTATTAAGGCAAAGATCAAAATCAATCATCAGATTAGTTAGAAGGAGAAAGACAGCAATATGGTAAAGTTTAAGTTCAATTGTTTGAACCTTACCTTTTCAAAGAAGCTGTTTATGAGAAAAAAAATTGGAAGCAGATAATAGCAAAAACATAAATGTATACTATCACCATTTCCCTTGAAAGTGTAACTTATATAAAGAAGTTACAAGATTATAATTCTGATGCTGGAGTAGATGTCAAAAAACTTGACCCAACTAATCAATTAAATGCATCCCTGGGCATTTAACTCAGTACAAAAGTCCCTACAATTAAAATATTAGCTTCTTTCTTCTGGAACAAGAATATACAGCAGTTTCTCTAAGAAAATATTCCCCTGTTGGAGGAGTGTTTGACTAGGAGTAAGGAAGAACTGGGTTAAAATCCTGCCTCAGACCCTTCCTAGCAGTATGACCTTGAACAAGTCACTTAACCAGTACCTGCCTCAGTTTTCTCATCTGTAAAACTGGGGAGGGTGAACAAATGATTTATAAAGACCCTTCCAGCTCTAAATCCATGATCCTGTGAGACCTCATTATGATTAAAGTCAGATTTTATCAATAACTTGGATAAAGTCAGAGAAGACACATTAAATTAGTTGAATACACAAAGCAAGGAAATATGCACAATGCATTATATAGTCAAGATAATGGCTCAGAAATGATTCCAAAATGCCTAAATGTTGGATGGTAGACTCATGGCTTCTTTCATTGTTCTGTGAATGTGATTCTGATTCCCACAGGTGGCTGTGCTGACAAAGATATGAGATTAGTGACCTTTGGGGGCTCTGTATGTATTCATCACCAAGGGAAGGAAATCCAGGGGCTCTGTCCATATTCTGGGATTTCAGGGACTGAATTCAGGTCTCCCATCTCAGCACTTTGGAGCTGCCATACTCTGCTCAGGGGTTCATTCTGTTTCTGTCATTTAGACCTGTTGTTCTTTGTCTCTAGGGCAGCTGGGTGGCCCAGTGGATAGAGCGCTGTGTCTGGAGTCAGGAAGACTCTTCTTCCTGAGTTCAAATCTGGCCTCAGACACTTCCTAGTGTGTGATCCTGGGCAAGTCACTTCACCCTGTTTGCCTCAGTTTCCTCATCTGTAAAATGAGCTGGAGAAAGAAATGGCAACCCCTCAGTATCTTTGCCAAGAAAACCTCCAAATCGGGTCGTGGAGAGTCAGAAGTGACCGAAACAACCAAACCACAACATTTGCTCCCTCTTTGCAGGATGGTGCTGCTTCCCTGGGGTGTGCTCTGGCTGCTGGTACCCCTTGCTTCCTGGGCCCAGAAGTTACCGACTCGCGATGAAGAGCTGTTCCAGATGCAGATCCAGGATAAAGGGCAGTTTCACGATTCCTCGATGTTACCTGATGGAGCCGAGATCAGCAGCTATCTCTTTAGAGACACATCAAAAAGGTATTGCCCCTGCGGTTCTCTCTGTCCTTGTATCTTTATAAAGCACCCATAGAATATTGGATTAGAGATTTGATATAATAATAATAATAACAATAAACTGGCATTTTGGGGGCAGCTAGGTGGCGCAGTCAGTAGAGCACCGGCCCTGGAATCAGGAGGACTTGAGTTCAAATCCGGCCTCAAACACTTGACACATGTACTAGCTGTGTGACCTTGGGCAAGTCACTTAACCCCAACTGCCCTGCCAAAAAGCAAAAAAAAAAAAAATAAACTGGCATTTAAAATTTGAAAAGTCCCTTTCCATGCTGCTTCCTTTGATTCTCACAACCCTGGAAGAAGGTGCTATTAGAATCCTCATTTTACAGATGAGGATACTGAGGCAGACAGAGGTTAAGTGATGCCCAGGGTCATGCAGCTAGTGTCTGAGGCAGGATTTGAACTCAGGTCTTCCTGACTCTAGACCCACTGCTCTATCAACTGTACCGCCTAGTTGCCTTAGGTTCGATGTAGGTGGACTGCTTTGGCTTTATATCATTAGAGCTTAGCACAGTGCCTGGCACACAGTAAGCACTTAATGAAAAAGCTTACTCTGCCATCTACCCGTTTCTCATTCTACCTTTTTTATCTATAACCCTGTCATCTATATCCATCTATTATTTATCACCTATCTATCCATCCAAGCATCTCCCTGTTTATTTATGTAGCTATAATTTAGAGATATAACTCAGATCGTTAATTTACAAATGTTTACAGCTGTAGTTTGTCATCTATTTTATTTATCGACTGACCGATGAAGGTAGCATGGTTGCATGGTGGATAGGATGCTGGGAGTCAGGAGGACCAGAGTTCAAATCCAGCCTCAGATACTTGCTAGCTGCATGACCACAGGCAAATCATTTCTCCTTCAGTCTCAGTTTCCTCCTCTATAGAATGGGAATTATAATAAGACCTACCTCCTAGGGTTGTTTTGAGGCTCGAACGAGGTATTTGTAATAGTACTTCGCAAATCTTAAATGTGTGTAATGTTAGCTGTTGCTATCATTGATATACGACGCCTCTTTATTGAAAAAAGAAAAATGTTTTTTTTTTCCCTTGGAGCTCTATAATGACGTGTGATGATATTTTCAAATTTATGTCGTGGTATGAGCTTGGACACCAAGTTGTGAAAAGCCCAAGAGTTCTTTACCTCACATGGGGTCCTGCTCCATCGGGAAAAAAATCAGCTAAGAGGGCTACAGTTTCCTCATTTCTCACTCTATTTTTTTAGCATGAGCTTAGTGGTGATGACCTCCCAAGAGGCAGATTGTAGCCCACATGTCTGCACATCCTAGGAGACTCTCATCCATGGCTTGTTAGGAATTTGCCAAAGGGACTCCACCTAGTATGATGGGGGCCTTCTTCACTCTCTTGATATTGAAGGGATGCCATTGGGGAATGTGGGCCAACCACCCATTATCTTCCACTTTTATTCCACGGCACAGTCTCACAATGTACGTTCCTTGTAAGTAGGGATGGTTTCATTCATCCTATTGATTTAGAGTGCCTGTCAAATAGTAGGTATTTAATAAATGCTTATTAATGTATTTCTTCCCCCTCTCCCAGGTATTTCTTTGTGGTTGAAGAAGACAACACCCCTCTATCTGTTACAGTAACACCATGTGATGCCCCTTTGGAATGGAAGCTGAGCCTGCAAGAGCTGCCTGAGGAAGCCAGTGGGGAAAGCTCAGGTGAGGAAGAAAAAACATACTGCTGCTCTTCCTCCCCTGGCTGGACCTTGAGTCACTGGCATCCCATTAAGAGGAGGACAGAGCACCTGGCTCCCTGATAAAACATCAGGGACCACTGGGTTTGGAAAATTCTGGTCAGCATTCCAGGGATAAAGAGGGACTTTCTGCTCTCTCTTAAAAAAAACATATACACAAGAACATATATACATATATGTATATTAATATGCATACATGTGAGCATGTATATACATGTATGCCGGTGAGTGGCTTGGTCCTCTTATGGTAGGGACCCTGGAGCCAATGCACATTCCTACTGAATTCCTATCCAGTGGCACACAAAGTGCTGCATGTCCCTTGTAGTGTAGGAGCAGCCTTGGCCTCACAGACCTTGGCTTCTGCACCGTAGGCTCCTGCCTTGGCTTTGGCCATTACTTTGGCTTCTGCCTTGTGGGCCTCTTCTTCTGCATCAGGCATGTCCGTATTGTTCCTCTTCCTCTAGGTCACTCATGTGTCTTTGAGAATTTACAGCTCCCTGCTCCTATGGGAAGAATTTGTTTTCTGTTCATAATTTCTTACAGCATACAGATATTCCATCATATTTGCGTACCATATTTTATTTAGATATTCTCCAATCTAGGAACATTTATCTTGTTTCTAATTCTTTGCTAGCACAAAAAAGTGCTGCTAGTAATATTTTGATATATTTGTTATTCAGTTATATCCAATTCTTTGTGACCCCATTTGGGGTTTTCTTGGCAAAGATACTAGAGTAGTTTGCCATTTCCTTCTCCAGCTCACTTTACAGATGAGGACACTGAAGCAAACAGGGTTAAGTGACTTGTCCAGGGTCACACAGCTAGGACATGTCTGAGGTGGGATTTGAACTAAAGAAGATGAGTGTTACTGACTCCAAGCCCAGTACTCCATCCACTGCACCACCCACCTGCCCAATTTTGTTATATGTGGGATCTTTGTGTCTGTCTTTGCCCTCCTTGTGGAATATGCTTAGCAGTGAAATCCCTGGGTCAAAAAATGACATTTTATTCACTTTGTTGGCCCAATTCCAAATGACTTCACAGAATTTTTGGACCAATTCACAGCTCCAGCAGGATGTTATGATATCTGGGTTTCTGAGAGGGACTGTTTGCAATTGGTCATTGTCATCGTCATCGTTGTCAATCAGAAGTACTGCTTTTAACACATATTAGCTGTGCGACTCCTGGAAATCACTGAATTTCTCATTTCCCTAGTCATGCATTTTCTGAGAACAAAAATTACAGAGTCAGTGCCAACCACCATTAACAGAAGGCACTCCTCCATCTGAGAGTTACCTCTGTCAATGAAATCACAGGTCTAGTCTCTGTCCTCCATTCCTTTATTAATTCAGTAATCACTGTATTGGTTATATAAATTTATAAATTTCTATAGCCTAAAGGTTAATACTATCAACTTATAGAACCCAGTTTTCCAGGGTGAACAGTAGGTCTCCACAGGTGAAGGAAATTAGATTATTTCTTTCTTCAACCAAGCAACTCTGCATGATCTGACAAGGATGGGATGGGGGAGAGAGAGAGAGAGAGAGAGAGAGGGAGAGAGAGAGAGAGAGGGAGGGAGGTAGAGAGAGAGAGAGAGAGAGAGAGAGAGAGAGAGAGAGAGAGAGAGAGAGAGAGAGAGAGAAAGAGAGAGAGAGAGAGAGAATGTATGCTGAGTTGACTACAAATTTGTGATTTCTAATCTCAAACGGGCCCTCACTGCAACAGAGCAACTCTTCCTTTCTTACCTAAGTGATTCACTCTCCCCCGCTCCCACCACAGTGACTGTTCTAAACCTTCTTGTTTTCTTCAGGTTCCCTATGCTACCTCTCCTATCCCTCTCAGAGCTAAGGACCACAACCCCTCCTTCCCTGTAAAGATTAGGGCCATTCCCCAAGAGGCCTCCTCCCCTCCTCCTCATGTCCCATCCCTCCGACATCTTGTGTCACTTCTCCTTCACTCCTGTCTAGCTGTTTACAAAGACAAAGCCATCTCCGTGCAAAAGTGATCCTCTTCTGTCTTATTCTCTCCAGCGTATTGCTCTATCAACTCCCTCCCACCATATTTATTCCATTTTTAAAAAACAAAACAAAAGAAACAAACAACAACAAAAACCAAAGCCCTGAGTTGATCCAGCCATCCATGGAAGCTAGCATACCGTGTATCTCTCCTTCTTGAAAAAGTGGTCTCCACTTCCTCTCTTCTCAGTCTCTTCTGAACTCTTTGTTCTCTGGCCTCTAACTTTCTTGTTTGGCTGAAACTGCTCCCTCAAAAATAACCAGGGATCTCTCTATTATCAAACCCAATGGCCTTTTCACACTCCTTGACCTTCTTGACCTCTCTGGGGCATTTGACACTGTTTATCACCTTCACATTCTGGATATCCTCTCTCCTCGGAGTTTTCATAACCCTTCTCTCTCCTGTTTCTCTTCCTGACTCTCTGACATCTTCTTATCAGTCTTCTTTGCTGGCACATCACCTGCATCATCCTCCCTCACAGACGACTTATCTGGGAGGAAAATCTGATTCATGTGCAAGATTGACCAGCTGTCTTCTGAGCTCCCTTTGAAATCAGAGATTTTATGATTTAGATTTTGTCTTCAAGTCTAACCCATAGACATTTCATGGACTAAACCATTGCTTAATAAATAGTATTGATACAGCAACTTGAAGCTTTCAAAGTACTTTATATAATTTATTTCATTCAATCCTATGAAGTAGGTATCATCCCCCCACCAATTTTGCAGTTGAGGAAAGTGAGTCTGAGTCAGCCTCACTTTCCTCATCTGTAAAATGCTTCCAACACTTACTTAGCTGTGTGACCACACAGCTAAGTAAATGTTGGAAGAAGAATTCAAAGTAAGGTTTCCTTGACTCCAAGTCCAGTGTTTTATTTACTGTGCTACCTAGCTGCCTCATTTCTTCCTTCTTTCCTTCTTCCTTCCTTCCTTCCTTCCTTCCTTCTTTCCTTCCTTCCTTCCTTCCTTCCTTCCTTCCTTCCTTCCTTCCTTCCTTCCTTCCTTCCTTCCTTCCTTCTTTCCTTCCTTCCTTCTTTCCTTCTTTCCTTCCTTCTTTCCAGCTTTTCTCTCTCTCTCTCTCTCTCTCTCTCTCTCTCTCTCTCTCTCTCTCATTATCTGGGACAGCTAGGTGGTGCTTGAAATCAGGAAGACATCCTCAGGAGTTGAAATCTGGCCTCAGACACTTTCTAACTGTGTGACCCTGGGCAAAGTCTCTTAACCCGGTTTGCCTCAGTTAATCATCTGTAAAACGAACTGGAGAAGGTAATGGTAAAGCACTCCAATATCTCTGCCAAGAAAACTGCAAAATGGGGTCATTAAGAGTCAGACATGACTGAAAAACAACATCTGTCTATCAATCATGTATCTTAATAAATAAAACAATTTTCATTGAAAAAGAAGACATGGCCAAACAATAACTTCAAGCCTTTGTTTCTTTTCTTTATCAGTACTTCTTGGAGCCTTTTGCACAGAAACTGATCCATATATCAGGTGTCAATGTATAAATAGTTTTAAATCCCTGGCCATACAAAAAAAGGATGTGGGCCAGATTTGGCCTTCGAGTTATAATTTGTCAATGTGGGGCACAAATCATTAGAGTTTAGATCTGGAAAGGGGTGGTAAGGATTATTTTGCTCAATTCCCTTCATTTTGAACAGCAGAGAATTAAGTCAAATAAAAGTCAAATGACTTCATCAAAGTCACGGAGGCCCTACTTGCCAGAGCTGGGGTCTAAACCCAAGTTCATTGTGCTAGGCTGCAGTTATTTTTTCCATATATTTGCCTTTCTATTAGCTGCCAAATATGGACAATTTATCTTGTCCTGTAAGAGGCATGAGACACCTGCCTTTTAAAATATGTCTCTGCTTGTGTTTTCTAGGTGAACCAGAACCACTTGAGCAGCAGAAGCAGCAGATAATTAGTGAGGATGGCACCGAGTTATTCTCCTACAAAGGGAATGATGTGGAATCTTTTATGTCTTCAAGTTCACCTTCTGGCTTGTACCAGTTGGAGCTTCTCTCCACTGAGAAGGATACCCATTTTAAAGTCTATGCCACCACCACGCCAGAGTCTGACCAGCCCTACCCTGAGTTGCCCTATGATCCACGAGTGGATGTTACCTCTCTGGGACACACCACAGTGACTTTGGTATGGAAACCCAGCCCCACTGCCTCACTGCTCAAACAGCCCATTCAGTATTGTGTGGTCATCAACAGAGAGCATAATTTCAAGAGTCTCTGTGCTGTGGAGGCCAAGATGACTGCTGATGATGCCTTTATGATGGCACCCAAACCTGGGCTGGATTTCAGTCCATTTGACTTTGCCCATTTTGGATTTCGTTCAGAGAATGGCCCTGGCAGAGAGCGGGGCTTCTCGGGCAAGCCAGTCCCCAAGCTGGGGCGACATATCTACTCCAAGGCCAAGGTGGACATTCAGAAGATCTGCATTGGGAACAAGAATATCTATACAGTGTCTGACCTGAAGCCTGACACACAGTATTATTTTGATGTGTTTGTGGTCAAAGTACCCAGCAACACAAGCACTGCTTACATTGGCACCTTTGCCAGAACCAAAGAGGAAGCCAAGCAGAAGACAGTGGACCTCAAAGATGGCAAAGTCACTGATGTGTTCATCAAGAGAAAAGGCACCAAGTTTCTCCGGTTTGCTCCTGTCTCATCTCATCAAAAAGTCACCTTCTTTGTTCACTCCTGCCTGGACATAATTCAGATCCAAGTGAGGAGAGATGGGAAACTTCTTTTGTCCCAGAATGTGGAAGGTGTCCATCAGTTTCAGCTTCGGGGGAAACCAAAAGCCAAATATCTCATTAAGCTGAAGGGAAACAAGAAGGGGGCCTCCATGCTGAAGATCCTGGCGACCACACGGCTCCATAAGCAGTCATTCCCCTCCCTCCCTGAAGACACAAGGATTAAGGCCTTCGACAAGCTCCGTACATGTTCTTCAGCCACAGTGGCCTGGTTGGGCACTCAGGAAAGAAACAAGTTTTGCATCTATAGAAAGGAAGTGGATGATAACTACAATGAAAACCAAAAGAAAAGAGAACAGAATCAGTGCCTAGGGCCAGAAACGAGAAAGAAATCAGAGAAGGTTCTCTGTAAGTATTTCCACAGCCAAAACTTACAGAAGGCAGTGACCACTGAAACAATTAAAGGCCTCCAACCTGGCCGATCTTACCTTATTGATGTTTATGTCATTGGGCATGGAGGGCACTCAGTGAAATATCTGAGTAAAGTCGTGAAAACAAGGAAATTCTGCTAGTGACTTGGCACCAAGAAATGAACTTTGGGGAAGTCAAGGTGAACAGTAACCCACTTTATGTGTAAACAATGGACTATCACACAGCTGAGGGAAGTTGTGTCCTGTATTTGTACTGTGTAAGAAAAGATATCAACTTGTATATTTATGTTTACCTATGCCATTGTCATATGGGACTGTGCCAGGTGCTCCTGGATGGCATCTGGAAGAGATGTATTACTGGGTGGTCCAGTTCCCCACTGGACTCTTGGTTTACATCAACAGCTGCAGGAAATGTGGAAGGAATCTCCTGCCATCCTTTGCTCTCACACTGCATGAACTGCTTCTAAGTTATCTTATTACTTCAAACTCTGGAAGATGTTGTTCATTAGGCGCACATACACACGCACACATACACACACACGCACACACAAATGCTCTCTGTAGATCCTAGGTTGTCTGTAAATTATTTTATAAAGTCTTGTTTTAAATGTTGGTGTTTTTATGATTGTAAACAATTAAATTCTTGCCATGTCTAATTACCAACCTAATATCAGCCTGTACTCTGGTAGCTTTCATCACAATTCCAAATTCCTGTCTGGTTGAGTTTGATGTTTAAATGCCGTACCATGTACAAAGCTGACATATCTTATATTCCTGTACATAAAATTAAAAATCTTAGATTATATATTCTTCCTTCTCTCATTGTTTTCTCGGCAGGAGAAACAGCCTCCTGGTGGAATGAAATCACTGCTCTGGCCCTTTCTGTAACATGGCACCTAAAACATCTTTTTCTTTTAGTTAAGAAGGCGTGTTAAATCTCCCTCAAGTTATGGATGCATTAACGAAAGCTGTTAAGATGTGTAATTTGACGTTGAACAGAAGCCAGCTGCCGTGGAAGTTGAGAACTCTTCCAAATAATTGTTAAAAGGACCAGACCTGTCAGCCAGACACTGTAGCTCAGCAAACATTAAACAAATATTGCTCAGGACTTAAAATGGGTCCTGTTCTAAACATCTGTCTTTAAGGACAATGTATGGGTGTTCAAAGGGGTTTCCATTTGCTTAATTAAAGATTAGCAAAGCAATTATTTTGATTTCTGGATAAAACAATTCAGTCACTTCCAATTGAGCCTGTGCTAAATAATGGAAAAAATAGAGTAATCGTCGTTACTTTTATTTTGAAATAGCATTTTACTGTAGTTCTGGAGTGACTTTTCAGAAGATAGATTAGAATTAGGGCAATGTTTAAAGAGAGAAAGAAAATTCTGGAATCACACAGTTTATCCACACATATAAAGAATCCTAAAGAGCATGGAGGAAAAATTGCTAGACTGGGCATTAATAATGGCTAACATTAACATGGGGCATTAATTTGGGGCAGGTAGGTGGCACAGTGGATAAAGCACTGGGCCCAGAGTCAAAAAGACGCATCTTCCTGAGTTCAAATCTGGCCTCAGATACTTACTAGCTATGTGATCCTGGACAAATGCCTTAATGCTATTTGCCTCAGTTTCCTCATCTGTAAAATGACCTGGAGACAGAAACGGTAAACGATTCCAGAACCTTTACCAAGAAAACCCCACATGGGGTCACAAAGAGTTGGACATGACTGAAGTAGCTGAACAACAATCTATACCAAAAGTCCATGATATTTCTGCCAATGTCATACCTGATAATGAGAATAAGAGAGTCATGATTGACTTCGCTTTCGATGAACTTTATTCTACTGAAGAATTTGAAGTACTTGGTGCCCTTGGAAATGAATTTATTGAATTGGAATGCTATTGGAGCAGAGCTACTAAAATAGATGAACATAGAAGAAATTATGTGGGAAAGATTAATCTTTATGCCTTAATCCTTTCATTGTCTCCATACATCACATGAAGTGCCAAGCAAAAAGAATTGGCTTTGGAATCAGATGGCCTGATCTTAAATCCTACTTCTGGAACTCTACATCATTGGGGAAGTCACTTAATTTTTTGAGCCCAGTTTCTTTACTTGTAAAATGTGAGCATCAGACTAGATGACCGCAGAGAACCCTTCCAGTTCTAGATCTAGGACCCAAGCTCTCCCACCTTTCCCCCAGAATCTTTTCTAGGGATAATAAACTTTTGAGAATCAGACTTTTCCCCCATCTGAGCTTCTGGCCCTATCATCTCCTGGGGATAGTGTAACCTCTTGCCCCCTGAGTTCTGGCCCATGCTCTGCTATCAACTAGTCCTGCGATGCCCAAGAAGAACAGCAATAAGCCCAAAGTCACTTTTCTGTCTTGTAAAATGAAAGAGTTGGTCATGATGATCATGGTCCCTTCTAATTCTCAAATTCTAGAATTCTAAATCCTAGGAGCATAAAATGTGGAAAATTTGATTCCAGCTAATTATTCCATACGTAGATAACTTAGTTCTAAGAATTTTCTCAGAAACAAGCCATTTGTCCATCAAAGTGAGCTTCAGAATTTTCCATTGGCCATCATATTGTTGTATAGAGACATACTTTAGTAGTAAAATAATGATGATGATAAGAGTTCACATGTCCAAAATCACTTAAGGCTTGCCAAACATTTCACATACCATATATCATTTGATCTTCATATCAACTCTGTGAGATAGATGCTACTACTGAATAAATAGATGGATGGATGAATGGAAAAAATGAATGAATGAAAAAACTTTTATTAAGCACTTACTATGTTTTAAACACCTTTCTAAGTGCTTTAATTATAAAAGTAAAAAAATTCTGCCTCCAGGTAGTTTACATTTTAATGGGAGAAACAACACACAGAAAAGAGTAGCATTTAGGGAAGAACTTTTCAATGTGGAAAGAAAGGGACGATGAATGGGGCCAAAGGAGTTGGCAAGGGAACAATGATATAGTTGTTTGATTATAGTTCATGGTTCCAGAACTGGGTGCTGTTCATCCTTCATTTTGATGAGGACTGATGTCATTATGGGGTGATATCTTGACTTGTGCATGAATTGGATTTAAGTGAGGCAGTGTTGCACAGAGTCCTTGGCCTCACTCTCTCTTCCAGAGTCATTGGAGTCCAGTGGGAAGGCAAAAGTCAGGACAACTGGAGATGGCCCAGGATACAGTGGATGACTTTGGCATCTTTGATAGCTGGCCAAACTCTAAGCATTCCATAGTGCCTGCTTTAGCTTCCCTCCTGGCCATTGGAACAAATTGTTCTCATCTGTCCATTCCACCTAAGGGGAAGTCTTCACATGTTTGGGGTAGGCATCCACCTAACTTACTGACAGGTTTCAGGCCTGTTGGTTACCTTCAATTTGGTTAAGCCCACATGCTAAGATGGTTTTACCAGAATGTGGCCACTGTGCATACTCCAGCTTCTTGAAGCCACAGGCAAGAGTTGGGTGACAGGTGGACACCAAAGGTGGATGAACAGCCCTGAAAAGGGCTCAGGACACCCTCACACCAGAGGTGCTAGTCCTCCGTGAGCACCTCATCAATCATTTACTAAATAGGGTGTTTGTGTCACAGTGCCTTTTGTTAGAATATGTGTCTAGTGGCCATATCTCATGTAGACACATCTCGTACCTAAAAATGTTGGCTTTTGGCAATTAATCAGTAGAAATGAATTATTTTGAAAAAGTTCATTAATATTTTAGTTAAGTTTTCTTTTCCTATTTGCTTCACCACCTACAAAGCATGTTTGAAGGGAGAACTGGGTGTGGAAGTAGCAGGTTATTGGCAAAACATATAGAAAGGAAGAGGCAAAGACCAGACAGTCATAAGTAGAATGAACCATAGTTAGGGCTTTTCCTGAAATAGTAGCCTCTGATATCTCCATTTTATAGATGAAGAAACTGAGGCTAAGAAAGTTTAAGTGACATACTCAGGGTCATAAAGCTAATGCATGTCTGAGGGGAAGATTCAAACTCACATCTACCAGTACTTTATTCTGGCAACCTGAAGATGAGCCTTTCCAAGTGGAATGCATTGTTCCTTGGATAACATTTGTATTATTCCTGGATCTGAACTTGAAACCTTTCCCACTGGTTTAGACCAGATAGAATTTGGCAGGGCCCTTAAGAACACAAGGGCACCTCCTAACCATGGTTGAACACCAGAAAAAAACTTCTTTGGAGATTTATAAATGCCTTATGTTCAAACCCAAGTGATCTTTCACAAATCCATTGACCTTTTTTCAAATTTTTTGAAAATTAATAGCATGTTGATAATGAAGAAAAAAATACTATCAAGTCTATCTCTAATTTACTGCACAATGAGATTTTAGAAACCCTTTGGTCAGTTGGAGTAAAGCCAGAAAAGAAAGTTTCTAGCATAATCTAAGGAATCTAATTTCTCCTTAGTTTATAATTGAAATGCAAAATGGGCGATAGAAGAGTGACAGCTAAGATATATAAAGTCTTGAGAATAGACAGACACCAGGAAGAGAGGTTGGGAAAAGAGCAGATCTTTTCTCAGGACTTCCCTCACTTCTTAAGTGTGTGGACACACTGGTGGCATCAGCTTGAGTCTCCTGCTCTAAGATGTCTAGAGCCAATGTCTCTCCTTGATATCTCCCTTCTCTTTTTACAAGTCTTCTCCTTTCTCTTTTTTTCTGGTTCAGTATTAACTTGGTGTAATATGTTACCTCAGTATAATAGAATTATACTATTATATCACTTTTTTTCCTCAGCTTCTAGACACTCAGAATCTTGATCTGGTTCTGAAATACATGTTTCTCAGGACACAGATAAGTCTTTCAAATGATGACTTTGATCCATTGAGAAGATGCACAGATCCTGTTCACGCTGAGTTCTGACTGATTGATTCAGTCACGAAGTGTTTTTAACTTTAAGTGGGATGGGATAATTAATATAGTAACGTTACGCTAGATAACAAAAGAAATTCTATTCAAAATTGCTATGAAATGTTTAAAATATCTGGGAATTAATTTAACAGGATGCACAAAGGAATTATTTAAACAACTATAAAAAGTTCTTTATATAAACAAAGACAAATAATTGGAAAGGAATTAATTATACGTGCATTCTGTCCCAGCTTCCGATAAAGGGAGAAAATGTTTTCTGTCTCTTTAAAGAGAAAAACCTTTTCTTTTCTGCTTTTCTCATTCTGTCATTGTTAACCATGCCAAATTAATGGTGGTGACTGACCTTTCTTTATATCAGTGAGAATAAATGTATTGCATAGAAAGTGAACAATTGGGGCATCAGAAGAGGATACTCAGAGAAAGGGTGGAGAGTCGTTCACCCACAAGGGATGGGGGGAAAAGATAAAAAATGGTGTGAGGTGCTGGTATGTTTGACTCAGGAGCCTGCTCCAACATCGGCTGCTTCCTCTACCATATTACATGGCTTGCATCTTTGCTGGCATTTCTCCTTGGGCTCCAAGACCTCAAATCCTGAAGCACAGGTGTGGGTCATTACACAGATCCCTGTTTGAA
The DNA here is from genome assembly GCF_011100635.1 of Trichosurus vulpecula. Classification (NCBI taxonomy): domain Eukaryota; kingdom Metazoa; phylum Chordata; class Mammalia; order Diprotodontia; family Phalangeridae; genus Trichosurus; species Trichosurus vulpecula. Next base: position 139,660,157 of record NC_050578.1, read on the forward strand.
TGATCTAGGATACAGATCTGGCCCCGGCATGATTACTGCAGCTTTCCCCTTGTCTCACATCCCAGTGATAAGAGACGGATTATTTCTCCTTGTTGTCTCCACAGTGAAAGGTTTAATATCAGGGGACCTAGGAAGTCTTGTTAAAAAACAATCTGCTCAGCTACCATAGTTACTTGCTGCACTTCATGGTCCCATGGCAACCTTGTGAGCCAGGACTACACAAATATTGACCGTTGAACCTTTTTTCCCCTGCAATTCCATAGTGAAAGCATAAATGATATCTAAACAACCCATTACATTATTAGTACTTTATGTACAGAAAACACTATATAAAGGTTTTAGGTATCAAAGCAAAAAAATTGGTTATGCTCCTGCATTGGGATTCTCGACAGAACAAGGAATTCTGTTCTGAATGTGTCTGAAGAGTGACAAAGTGCTCTGATATAATCTCCTCCATAAATCATTTGTTTTGAAATTCCCTTGGTGACTCTCCTATACTATTTTTTAAAATAGCTCATTATTGTAATTTTTAATTACTAAGCATTTTAAATTAACTTTTTCCCTTTCTATTCCTCCATGGAGTAAATTAAAAAAAATAAAGCACTAAGTACATAGTCACATAGTTCAGAGAAACAAATTTCCACACTAGTTATGTCCAAAAATGGGTCTTTTGTGCATTTCGAGTTCATCATGGCTCTGTCATGAGAAGCATGTTTCATCTTCATTGGACTTATGCTCTATCACGGCATCAATCAGATTCCTAATGTCTTTTAAAGTTGGTTTTTCCTCTATGATATTATTATTATTGTATAAATTGTTCCACCATCCTTTATGAATGTCTCTTTGTTCTGCTCACTTAATAGCACAAGTTGTAGAAGTCTTCCTAGTTTCCTCTGAAACTGTCTGTTTCATCATTTATTATGGCACAATAATATTCCATTACATTCACCTATGACAATCTGTTTAGCCATTCTCCAGTAGGATGATAGATCCCTGGCTTCCAATGTTTGGCTACCACAAAAAGAACTGCTATAAATAGTTTTTTACATGTAGATGCTTTAGCTCTTTCTTTGATTTGTTTGGGGTCTATAGCAGTGGGTCAAAGGGTATTCACAATTTTTGTAACTTTTCTGGCATTATCCCCAGAATGGCTGGACCAGTTCACAGCTCCACCAAGAGCATGCAAATGTACCTGTTTTCCCCTACCCCCTACAAATAGGATACACACACAAAACCTGAGGTAGTCCTTGCTCTCAAGGAGCTCACTTCTTAATAGGGAGAGAAAACATATCTAGGAGGCTTTAGCTGCAAGTCAGAGGGATAGGACCCATGGTCCTAAGGGTATAGCATCAAGGCAGATGATAATACTTCCTTAATGTTATTTCCATTACTAAATTCTTATTTATGTCAGATGTTGAACTCTGCATTCCCTGGAATGATCACTGTGAGGGTTGGACTGGAAGTTGGACCAATGGTCTGAGTTGGGGGAGGGGACTTCTGCCATTCCTAAGACACTTGTTTTTTCCCCTTTGGTGGCAATTGGTCAATAGTCAGTATTAGTGGTGGTGAGGAAGATAGGTCCCTTCTCCATAGTGATTTCTCCCATAAATGATGACTGCGGGACCTGAGGTATAAGCATGGCTAGTGGTTTGGAGGTGGGCACTAGACACTACTATGCCCAAGGCTCTTGGGTTTGGAGTCCTGGGCTATCTCCATCAAGGTAACTTTCTTACTTTACCAATAGAGGAAGCACAAGTACTCACTGGACTTGCATAGAACATAATACCTCCTGAGTTTGCCTGTGGGTCCCTTGCTGCATCAATTTGCATCTCTTATTACTAGTGATTTAGAACATTTTTCTTATCATTGTTGATAACTTAGATTTCTTCCCTTAAAATGTTTTTTTTTTCATATCTTTGACCATTTATCTACTGGGGAATGGCTCTTATTCTTATAAGTTTGAACCAGTTTAGTCTAGATTGGAGGCTAGCACCAAGTCCCTGCTCTGCTTCTAAGATCAGAGCTCCATGACCACTGTTTGCTTCTGCACTTGTTCCTCATTCAGTACACATCTAGAGCCCATGACCAGCTCTTCTCTGCTACAGGATGAAGCAACCTGATAACAACTAACATATTTGTATAGTGCTCCCTCTGTCCTAGGCACTGTGCTAAGTGCTTTACAATTACTATTTCATTTGAGTCTCAGTTTTGGGAGGAAGGTGCTATTATTATCCCCATTTTATAGATTAAGAAAGATAGACAAATAAAGTCACTTGTCCTGAGTCACACAACCATCAGCGTCTGAAGCTGGATTTGACCTCAAGTCTTCCTGACTTCAGGCTCATCACTGTCCACTGAGCCACAAAGCTGCCTCCTCCGTACTCCATGATCATTTTAATGGAGGGGAGAGGGGAGGAGGAAATATTGTCTCAGAGAAGCAGATTTGGCTTCATACCTTTCTTTTTTGCTATTCAAAAGTGGAATATAGGATTCAATAAGTTGTTCATCACTGACAGCCTTTAATCAAAAGCTGAATGGCCATTTGTTATGCATAGTCAAAAGGATTCCTCCTCAGAGGTCTCTGGTAGTGTAACAATTCTGTAATTCAATGTAGGACCCAGTCCTTTCCCACACCTTACTCTGAAAAAACACCATATGCCATTTCTTTTAAGAATTTTAGAGAGTTCATAATTATGGATCAAAGTCTTTTTCTGATGCCCTATCATGGTGTGGAGTTTACCTTATTTTTAGAAGCTCTGCCTGTAAATGCCAAGTTCTGGTATGTCATATGATTCTAGGATCATAGAGTTAGAAGAAAAAGGAGATCTGAGGAATGATCTAGCTCAGTCCCTTCATTTTACAGATTAGGAAACTGAGGACTAATAAAGCTGAGTGATTCGTGATAGTCACATGGATAGTAGACTGATGTAAAGCTTCAAGCACGTCATCGACAACCTATGTCTATCATTTGGACACCAAACTAACTGAACTTGAAGATTGTTGTTTAGTTTTTTCAGTCATATCTGAGTCTTTATGACTCCATTTGGGAATTTTTGGGTACAAATACAGGAGTGCCTTGCCATTTTCTTCTCCAACTCATTTTACAGATGAAGAAACTGAGGCAAACAGGGTTAAATGACTTGCCAAGTGTCACACAGCTATAAGTGTCTGAGGACAGAGTTGAACTCAGGTCTTCCTGACTCGGGGCCCAGCTCTCTATCCATTGCACTACCTAGTTGCCCTCACTTGTAGAGAGACATCTCTCTCTACAATGGTTAAAGAATAGTAAATTTTGTAGACACAGGAACTCTCAGAGACTCTGTACTAAGGCACAGAGGGACTGTGATTTGCGTTGCTAGAGTGACCATTGATGCTGAAGAAATACAGGTAGGCCCTCAAAGAATTTCAGTAATTATTCAAATCGAGCAGAGCAAAAAAGAGAGCAATATATAATTTCCCAAGGTAATTTCAATGTCCCAACCTCCATGGAGGAGGTGTAGAATATAGCAGGGATTCTTTTTTTGGGCAAAGTGTGTGAGGCTGGACAAACTCAGGTCCTCCTGATTCCAGGGTTGGTGCTCTATTTACTGCTTGCCCCAAGAAGGGTTCTTGAAGCCTCCAGTTGCTCCTCTTTGACAGTGACATTTTGCTCATTGCAATCAAATCATGAACCTTGCAGATATCACTAAATGAGCTCCATCATCACTCAAAAGAAGTTGGTCTAGCTATCCACACAGGAAAATAAAATCAAGTGGATGTGCAGTTGGAAGACAATATAGATCTGGGGCAAACATGAAGTGGAAGAGGAGGAAGAGAATTGGATGAACTGACTTTGTAAATTGACAGGTAGTTCAAGAACTATTACTCTTTTTTCCCCTTTGTTTTAAATCCGTGTCGAATGTGAAGCTCAGAGAGGATGTGACTAGCCTAGTATCATAACCAGTAAGTCGAGAGTTAGAACGTGCCTTCAGTTCTTCTGACACCTCCACTGGGGTTCATTCTTCTAGACCACGCAGAAAAAAGCAAATTCTCTAAAATATGCTTCGAGGGAATGGAAAGAGAGTTGAACAAGTCTCATACTCTTTCTATTTAAGTACATAATGGTTTTTAATGTTCTAGGGGAGATGGTTGTTTCTCCATCCTGTATATCCAGGGACTCTCTTGATCATCTCTCAGATAATTCCCAACTTACTCATTGGCATGGATCATTTCCTCCATTGAGTTGGAAAAATACAAATCCTATCTACACAATAATGACCAATGCTGGCACCCAGATACTGTCTGAGACTTGGGGGGTCAGAACTTTAAAAAAATTAAACCAAATGAAAGGCTCTTGTGTTCTTTTATTTTGTTTTCAAGTTGTTGTTGATTGCTTGGAAAGCCACCATTTCCAGTCCATTGCTTTCTAATTCATTCCCGTCCAAGGTGTTATTTTGTATGGGCAGCACTCCTGCGCTACCCTGCCATGGCTGTTGATTACTCCGTAATTAAGGCCCCTATGGAGAGGAGAGAAAGCACCCCTTTCACAACACTTCCTTATTCCTTTGAGTTTTCATTCCCATTGGAACATTGTTTAGACTTGTCCTTTGGAAAGCCTTTCACTGGGCTCTTTTGGCCGTGAGGTTGTTTTCTCAGAACATTCTGAATTTGGGGACCAAAGCAGATGCCTTCAGCTAATGTGCTATTGAGACAAGAAAGATGATGCTAAACAAAACTCACTGCAAAGGGTGTCACCGGAGTGGTGATTAATGCTCCCTTTTTCAAGTCTATACACTTTGCTCCTCTACTGAAATCCTTCTCCATGGTGCAGAAGTCACCCAGAGTTCTCAAAGACATGCCAGCAGAGCGCAGGCTTTGGGTAGATCTACATAGTGGGATGGACTTAGAGTGCAGATCTAGGGATAGATTGTATGTTTTCATTTGGGGACCAGCCTAGTTTTGTTTGGAAAAGTTCATTACTCAAATTTGGCCATACAGTATTTTTTTCAGCCACAATAAATCACAAAAGCTATCTGGAAACATACATCCATGAATATAGGTTTCAACCTACATCACAGTTAAAGGGTTGTTTAGGGGAGTCCCTAAGCAAACAGACTAATTTTCTAATCAAGTTAATGAGATTACTGGGTATGGACCTTTGTCTATAAGGTGCTTCTTAAACTGTGGATTTTGACCTCCAAATTTGGCAACAGTAAAAGGTTTCTGAACGTGAAACGATCAAAAATTAATTAAAAATCAAATGTGCAGTGAATCCTAGGTGTTTCTGGCAGCATTTGCCCATGTTGCATTGTGCAACTTCCCTGCAGCCTCTGAACACAAAGCATTTGAACTTTGTACTGGCATGCCCTCAGGCTGTGCAAGGGCAACTAACACTCCCCAATCTCGAAAAGGGGTCTCCAGTGGAAAAAGCTTAAGAAGCCCTGGTCTAGAGGCATCTAAGGTGCACCTCTTCATTAAGCATGCTGACTGTTTTTATACTAATTGGGTTTCAGAGATTAGGGCTATCTCCCTATGGTTAGCTTCCTAGGAATCAGCTGTCCTCCTCCCCATTGCACTACAAAAATGAACTCTCAGACTTCTTTTCACTTTAGAGAGACAAACAGGTTTACAGCAGTGAGGACATGCATTGTAGTGGGAGAGAGGGCACTGCAGAACCTTTTCTATGCCTAGGAGCAGCTAATAGTAATTTGTTGCAGAAGCACATGATAAGCCACATGCTTTTGCCCGGGTGTTCAGATTGGGGAGTTCTTGGATCTAAGACTTCTGTCTTCCTTCTGATTTTCTTCTTTTTCTAAGTACAGGTCAGAAATTGGAGACCTGATAGTGGATTTCCCCAGCTTAAGAGAGACTAGCAACCGGGTCACTAAGAGATTTTTTGCAGAGAGACATAGCAGAAGCAGATATATGTATGTATGCTGGGCCCAAATTAAAGAGTTCTCAAATTTGAGAATTCTAGGATTGGACCTTTGAATGAGAGAAACAGCAAAGGGATTTACCCAAACATTGCTTCCTGGAGAAAGATGGAAAATCATCTGTGTACTTCCTATACAACACCCTAATTGGAAAATAGACAGGAAATTACTCACTGTAAGTATGATGAAAAAAATTGCTTTTTCAGCACCTCCCAAATTATATTTACCTTTTGGGGAAAGTTAAACCACAGACTTGTAGTATGAGTCTTGGAGGAAGTGTTATTGACCCTGTGGGAGAAGGGTTTCATCAGAATAACAGGGGATTGTCCTCCTGGGAACCCACCTTAAGTCTAACTCCCTTCCAGGCAGAGCCAATGAGCCATAGAATGCTTTATACTTTGCTTGGTTTATGAGTTTCTATGAATGCAATGCAGCTTTGGAATACTCGGGGTATAAATTGTAAATTGTAAAATAAAGTCTTTCTCGTCCCTAATATGCATTTAATTTCCTGAGTGCTTTGTGGGAGCTGGAGACTTTTTTTACCCATGTTCGGGTAAACCAAGGCACTCAGACCAAGAGTATTTCTTGATGAAACTTCAGGAGGAAGCAATAAGCTAAAAAGTGGAGATTGATCTGCTTGTTCTCAGGCCCTTTGGATTGAAACTAGTCCATGTGAGCCCAGAGTCTTGGGGATTTGTATCGCAGATTACAAGAGAATCTCAGAAATTTAGAATTGGGAAGGACCTTAGAGGTCATCCAATTCAACTCATGCATGAAAAAGAATTCCTGATACAACAAATAAAAATAATTGATCATTCTTCCTCTATGTGACATCTTCAGCTGAGGGGAACTCACTAACATATGGGGTAGCCCATTTCCTTTATGGAGTGCTGTTTTATTTGGGAAAGTTGTTATCCCCCACCCCCGATATCAAACCTAAATTTGTCTCTTTGCAACTTCTACCCATTGCTACCAGTTCATCCCGCTGCTGCCAAGCATAGGAGGTTGAATTTCTCTGATCTTGATATGACATCCCTTCAGATAACTGGGGACAGATATCTATTATGACATCCTCTGTGCCTTTTCTTCTCCAGGCTAAATATACTGAGTTCCTTCAGCCATCAACTCAAGGCCCTTCACCACTCTGCTTGCTCTCCTCTGGATGGTTACTAGCTTATCAATGTTCTTCTTAACCAGTGATGTCCAGAAGTGAACTGATTTATCCAGATAGACTATTTATTGTTGTTAATCCTTCATTCTCGAAGATGACCAATGATGTCAGGAAGGTCATGGCCAGACTTACAAGTGAGTTAGATTTGAATGAGGCAGAGTCATCAGCCTCACTCTCTCCTCCAGAGTCATCAGAGTCCAGTTGGCAAGACATAGGTCCAGATGACTGGTGATGGCCCAGGATGCAGTGGGAGATTTTGGCCTTTTTAAGCCAAGATCTTTCCCAGGTCACAATTTGAGGCAACACCTATTCAGTAATTAAAGGCTAGGTAAGAATTGAAGCAAAAGGGGGTCTAGTGTGCCTTCATAAAAGAATCAGTGTGGGGGGAAAGACCCTCAGAGTTTCTGGCCAGAACAGAAACTATTTGAAAACTATACCTCTCTTAATGCAACTTCTGATTGGATGGCTAGAGAATATTAAACTCCTCCCAATGCCTTCCTTTATAGAGGGCAGGAACAGAACTTTTGGCTCACTCTACTCTGTGTCTGCTGCTCTGTCTGGGTTCAACATCACAGGACAAGATGCCCCCGTACTAGGTATCCTCTGGAATGTCCCCCACTTCCTACCTTCTTTTGTGTGTTTTCTCCTCCCCCCGCCCCCACTGGATTGTAAGCTTCTTGAGGTCAGGAACTATCTTTCTTTTGTATTCCCAGAATTTAGCATGATGCTTAGCACATGTTGTTGTTCAGTCATTTCAGTCGTGTCTGACTCTTTGTGACCCCATTTGGGGTTTTCTTGGTAAAATTCCTGGAATGGTTTTCCATTTCCTTCCCCAGCTCTTTTTACAGATGATGAAACTGAGGCAAAAAGGGTTAAATGACTTGTCCAGGGTCACACAGCTAGTAAGCATCTTAGGCCAGATGTGAATGAAGGAAGATGAGTCTTTCTGACTCCAGGTAGAGTATTCTATCCACCCAGCTATAGGCACTTAATAAGTGTATGTGGTGTTGTATTGAATTGGATTGGGCCCAGAATACACTGAGTCCAAACCACCCCATCCTTAGCCCATATTGCTATATATGTTCTATCTTATCCTCCTAGAATTTTAGCCCCTTGAGCACCAGGATCATCTTATTTTTTAATATTTGTATCATCAAGGCTGAGCATATTATAAAAACTTAACACATGATTTTCTTTTCCCATTAATTCCTTAGCTGTTTGACCACTGTATCATACTGCAAACTCATTTTTACTTTGCAAGGAGGTAGGAAACAAGCATTTATTAAGCCCCCACTATGCACCAGGCACTGGAGTAAGTTTTTGGAATACAAACAGAAACAGAAAAAATACAGTCCTTGCTTCAAAGACAGGTCCAAAGGACTCATGATGGAGAGAGCTATCTACATCCAGAGAAAGAGTTATGGAGTCTGAATACAGATTGAGGCAAACTATTTGCTCTCTCTTTTTTTTCTTCTTCTTTTTTGGTTTGTTTCTTTTTTCTCTTGATTCGTTCCATTGGTCATAATTCTTCTTTACACCTTGACTATTGTGTAAATAAGTTTAATGTGAAGGTATATGTAGAACATATATCGGACTCCATGCCATCTTACTGGGGAGGGGGGAGGGAAGGAAGAGGAAGAAAATTTGGAACTCAAAAACTTGTTGTAAACTAAAAATAAAAAGTTTAAAAAATTAAAAAAAAATTAAAAACCACAAAATATAAAAAAATACAGTCCTTACTCTTGAGGAACCTCAGTTCTAAAGGGTTTAGACAACACCCAAAAGGGAGAGGAATGAAGGCCCCCACCTTGGGGGCTTGGTTTTAAAGTTCACAGAGTCTGGAGTAGAGCTGGAAGGTTAGTAAAAATTGGTGGGCCAGGCAGATGCCCCCAGAAAAACTCATCAAAGGGAGACAGGGGCCAGCTGGGAGAAGTGAGCCAGGGTGAGATGGTCACAGAGTTAGAGCCAAGGGCAGGGAGACCCTAGGGCTGAGGGAAGGTCTGGTATAATAGAGCAAATGAAGTATCATTTTGAAATCCAGAGAATAAGGATCACAACTGGGAGGGGAATGAAGGCTAGCCTGTCTGAGCTTCTTCTGAGCCCCTGGAGAAAGTCATGAATGGGAATCCACTAACATTGCAGTCCACTATAACCACTATAATCTTTCTCAGAGACACTGCTATCTCATCACGTCTCCCATCTTGCACTGGGGCCGTCAGGGTTTTCAGGGGCCAAGTTTAAGTCTTTGCACTTCATTAAATTTAATCTCCCTCTCTTCAGCCCTGTGTTTAGCCTATCAGTACCTAATTGGATGCTTCCCCTATCTGCCAGTGTCTGAGTTATCCTTTCCAGCTTTGAGTTAAACACAATAAGCATTTAGTCTCTTCCTTTATCCAAATCATTGATAAAATATTAAATAACCTAGAGTGCAGCACAAGTCCCTGGGCTACTCCATGGGGGCTTGTAATAGTAATTAAGGGGGGACTTTTTGCTGTTGACCTTTAGTGTTTCTGGCCTTTGTTTGAATGGGGCAGATAAAGTGGGATGTTTTTGTATTTCTCAGCACTGAGACAATTGGGAGCCATTGATTTGTATCTGATGTGATACTGGAGGTGGTGAGCTTCTCCACGCCCAGACTGGGTGAGGTCACAGCCCTGAACAGGATATATAAGAGCAGAGGTTAGTGTTCTCTCTGGGAGCTCTGAGCCACAGCAGGAATGGCGTGTGACTCTGGGCCAGCCATTATAATGAGCTCCCTGGCTGAACACCCAGACGTTGATAACTACAAATTGTATTTGGTCTGTAATTCAGGGTGCTGGTTTTTTCCCCTGAACTAAGTAAATGATATTTGTATGCTGGATTAAAGTAAGGTTGTTAACCCCTTAATGTTGCTTTCCTTAGTAAAGCAGATGAAAAGGACCTGGGCTTGCAGTGTTCTGTGAGCTGGTTGTTGTTGGCTTTACACCCTCACAGCAGCTGCTAGCCAGATTGTTGATACAGGGCTTCTTGCCCCATTGACATAGAGCCATGAACAACTACCCTTTAAGTCTGGCCATCCTATCAATTCTGCCTACATCATCTGTATTATCATCCAGTCTGCATCTCTCAAGCTTTTCCACAAGAGCAATATGAGACACTTGTCCTAACTCTGCTAAAACCACAATATTTCCCTTACCTATCAGGTCAATAATTCTATAAAAAAGATTTGGCTTCAACTCTTTTTGATGAAGCCACAGCTTTGTTAAGTTTTTGTTTTTTAATTCCTGCTTTCCCTTCTAGACTTCACCAACAATCCTTTTAACAATCTATACCCTGAATTAGCTATCTCTCCCATTTTTGTATAATTTTCAACTCCATGGAGTACCAACAAAGCCATGGTTGATTTTGATCTGTTCAAATCAATGCTATTATAACATGAAGATTGTTTTATATTTATTTTATTTTAATTATTTTAAGATGATGAATGTTTTATTTTTATTTTATTTTTATTATCTTAACATGACAATGATTTGGTTGGTTGGATTTATTCCTTACATTTTATGAATTGAGGGCCTAAGAAACAAAGTATATATCTTGACACATCCAGTTGGAATTTGGTAGAATTATTAGCTTAATATCTTGTTGGCTATCACTAAAGATGCACCTGAAAACAGAGTACTTTTCTTTTTAGTGGTACTGCAAAGAATCATGGGAGTTCAGTCAGTCTTAGGGAAGGCTGTATGGTGCAGGCTGGAGTAAGGGGTGTTCATTCAAATTCTAGTGATGTTACTTATTACCTGAGTGAAGTAAGTCACTTCATGCCTCTGGTCCTAGTTCCCTTATTTGTAGAATGAGAGGGTCTGATCGATTACCTCTAAGGTACCTTATGATATAGACTCATCTGCTCCTTTTGAAAATTATAAAATTACACCTGCTTGACATGAAGTGACTTGCTTAAGGCCAGGTAGTTACTTAGTTCTATACCCAGAACTCAAACCCCTGTGTACCAACTCTCTGAGTACAAAGATCTTTGGACTCTAGATTCCTGCCACACCGCCATTACTGTTGACTGAAGAGCTGAGATTCTAAAATTTATAATTGGTATAAAGATGATAGATCTTATGGGGGGACACTCAGAAAGCATTTTGTCCAAGTGATTCATTTTAGGGAATAAATGGGGGCCCAGCTTTAACCTCAGTCACAAGGGGAATTAATAGGCAGAATTAGTAATGAAACTTAGGTTCTCTGATTCTGAATTCAGAAACCACCTCCTTCTAAATGTTCAACTACCATCTACATGGATATGACCTGAAAATCTATGTGTTTATCTCTGCCCTCTGCCCTTTGGTCCATACCTAGCTTACATTGCCTCCAGCTGGATTTCTTTTTGCTATTTCAGCTTGCATGTGGGAAGGCAGCTGCTTTCCTTCAGGACCCTACCCTGGGCTGACCTTTCCCTACTAAGGTAGTTAGGGAAGACCTGTACCAGGCTTTGAAACCCATCACAGAATGAGGTTAATCCTTATATTATCCCAAGCAGCCATAAAAAATCTCCAGGCTACAAGCACTGCTGATAACCCCCAGATGCAGGATCAAAAGAGGAAATTACACCGGGTCTGAACTTGTTTCACAGATAAAAGAACACTTCAATAGCCATGGCTTTCTTTGGAGGTAAACACATTCACTTTAGAGTTTCTAAATGTTTTTAATGAGCAGATTCAACACCCACTCCATCTGAAGGCCAACACAAACCTTCAAGAGGCTTGTTTGGTGAGACATGGACCCAAGGAAATGGTATGCAGTATTTTGGAGGACTTCCATGACCGCAGCCTTTGGAAATTTTAATGAATATTTTGATTTCATGTGATAAAAGGGAAAAAAGTGTTAACTATGACACACATACCAGACCTCAAAATGTGACATCAGAATATCAATAATACCCCTTGGAGGGCTACGTAAAATTCATCTGGGGGTCAATGTATAAAGGAAGCAAAGGTCTGTTTGCAATACAAGTTAAATAGCTCTCTAGCCTGGGTCTGGTTAATGTCATGTCCTTCACTTCTGGGAATGGTCTCCCCAGCTCAGGCTTGCTTGTGTGTAGCTCCAGGAGTGTTCTTGCCTTAATAGACTTTGTTTATTGTCAAAAAGAAATTCTGTGACCTTCCGCTTGTCATTCTAGATAATACTGGTGCCTTGAAAAATATCTGTCAATCTGTCATGGCACTGGACAGATGGATTCAAAAGAATAGCACCCAATGGCAACAATTTGACTACACAGCAAGCACTATACCTTTTTATTTCCAAGAGATCCCACAGTTTCAGGAATATCTCTTCTCATTTGTATTTTTTTAACTTGAAAAAGAACTTATCAGTAATCATCAATAATAACAAATGTCAAGAGCAAACCATGTGCCCATATCCTGGTGCTGGGGGAAGTACAAATGCCAGGTAAGACTATAACTCCTCATGGAGCCACAACAATGGACTCTAACACATAATATTTGTGTAAGAAGCATGTTATATGGGAATAAGAATTGGATTTAGAGTCGAGACACCTGAAGTTGAAAATGCTGCTACTTTCTAGCTATGTGGCAATGAGCAGCCCCCAGTTTCTCAGTTTGTAAAAAAATGTATGTCTGTGTATGCATAGAGATAATATATTACATATTAATTACATATAATTAGCATAAATTATATATAATTAATATATTATGCTATATAATACAAATATATAATTTATATATTACAGATGCATAATTAATATAAATTAATAAGCTAATTTTTAGATAGTATCTATATCTATAGCTATCCACATACAAAGATACCAAGGTCAGCCACCAAGATCATCCACTACCATCTCCAGTTGTCCTGACTTTTGTCCTGCCACTGGACTTCAATGACTCTGGAAGAGAGAGTGAGGCTGATGACTTTGTGCAACTCTGCCTCACTTAGATCCTATTCACATGCAAGTCAAGACATCACCTCATGACATCATTGGTCCTCTTTGAAAATAAAGGATAGACAACAAATGATATTCTGATAAGAGAAGGTCTAGGTGACTGAGGAGATTAGGAGATCCATCAATGGGAGCCACCATGCAACCAGTGAGATGGGAGATCCATTCAAAGCATCTGAGGTCCACCCAATGACCCAAATTCTGCTGTTAGTGGCAGCAGTAGCTGAGCTTGAGGCTGGGCCAGTGCAGCAGCTCAGCAGTCTGCTTGACCCAGTTCAGCACTGAATTGAAGCAATAGACTAGAAGAAAATAGGCCAGTTAAGCAAGGGAAAGACTCATCCTTTGGATCTATCACACCCAGAAGTGAACTTGGTGGGGATTCCAAGTCCTCTTTGGAGAAAAAGAATCCCAGGGTCATGAACAACTATTGCTCTCCCCTCAATTAGGGTGGAGGGTGCTTTGTAACAACCATTCTGATTTTGAGTCCGCTCTTCCCAGGAATTTTGTGTAAAAGGGATGGTATATCTCCCACCCGCCCCCACAAGTTCTAACATTGCTATATCTTCTAAGTAAATATCATTTTGTGAAAGTTCATCAATATCAACTGGGCAATTAATATTGGGGAGAATACACTAGATGATGATTAATGAGAGAGACTATTAGAAACTCCAGCCCCAGAGTTAGCTGATCATAGACTGTGAGTGGAGAAAGGCTAGCCGCCTTCTGGCAACTTAAGCTGCCAGGACACGTAGGGGTTGGGTGAACGATTCTGGCAAGGGGTGCTATCTGGGATGTAATAATCAGGTCTAAATCACTGCAGGTATTGTGATGAGAAAATCAGATCTGGAGAGCTCATTACCAGATTTAAGCCCAGATCTGCAAATTGTGTAGACAAAGCATTAATGACAATTAAAGCCTTAACTAAGAATCTTTGAATCTGGGACAACACTAAACTGTATTCATAACAAATGAAGGAAACGGGACCTCCAAGCCCACATGGGCAAGAGCTGCTACTGGGAAGAGGGAAAGGTTGGGGCCTGGCTGCGGCAGCTCACACGCGAACTTTGTTAGTATACTAATATAACAAATTCTTGCTAACCAGGTATTAAAATCTATTGTTTCTACAATTCCAAGGAATGTAAGTCATATTAGAGACTTCTAAATTTGGAACCTTAGGGCAAATCCCAGTAATATTGCCCTGATTGTGGCTCCAATTTTTATTAAGAACTTGTCCTTTTAAAAGAGGGCAATTTTGGAATCTGTAAGATTACACACATTTAAGTTTGAGTGGAAATAAGTAAAGAATGATGGTATTGTTTGGCCCTTCCTTGAACCTATTGGCTTCGAAATTTGCATGGAGATATAATCTTTTTAAAAAACAATGTCTTGCTTATATGAACTGATGCTGAGTGAAGTGAGCAGAACCAGAAGGATGTACACAGTAACAGCCACAATGTGCGATGACTGACTTTGATAGACTTAGCCCTTCTCAGCAATGCAAGGACCTAAAACTTTTCCAAAGCACTCATGATGGAAAATACCATCCATGTCCAGAGAAAGAACTATGGAGTTGGAATGTAGAGAAAAGCAGACTCTTTTTTTGTTTGTTTTGTTTTCTTTCTCATGATTTCTCCCATTCGTTCTAATTCTTCTAGGCAACATGAGTAATGTGAAAATGTGTTTAATAGGAATGTATGTGTAGAACCCATAGCAGATTGCAGGCTGTCTGGGTGGGGGAGGGTGAGAAAACTTAAAACTTATAGAAGTGAATGTTGAAAACTAAAAATAAATAAATCAATAAAAAATAAGTCTTGTTGCTGCCTTTTTCTTTTTGCCGTGACAATTATTCACCTCTCCTACCACTATCACCACTGCACCCTCTTTTGAAACAAGGAAAAAGAACTAATCCAACCAACAAATAAAGCAACTTCCTGACAACCTATGCAACATTTCATGACTTTATCCTCCTGCCTCCCTAAAGAGAGGGAAGTTATCATCTGTTCTCAGAGACTAAGACAGATCATTACATTCATTATTAGCTCAAGTTCTTTTGAGTGTTCTATTTTTCTTTACATTCACTCCTGACTTCTCTAATATGACAATCCTGACTCTCCATAGCCCTTAGTTTTTCTTATCATCAATCTCTTCCTATCTACTGACTCCTCCCCTGCTGTCTATAAACACTCTCTAGTATTCCCCATACTTAAAAGTACCCTCAATAGATGGAGCCCTACTCACCAGTTCTCATCATGTATCTCTTCTTCCTTTCAAGGCTAAACTTCTTGAGATTAACTCTCCACACATGGTGATTCTCCTTCCTTTTTTCTCCCTCTCTCCTAACCCCTCTGCAATTTGGTTGCTGACCATATCATTCGACTGAAACTGTACTCTCCTAATTAACCAACAAGCTTTGTTTTCTTTCAAATCTAAAAGCCTTTTCTCAAGCCAAATACTCCAAGGACTATGCAGCATTTTGGACTGCCAATCATCCTCTGCTTCTCCCATCACAGGGTCATGGGTTCAATTATCCCATTGAGGATGATTCCAGTTCTATATAACCATCCCTACCACTCAGGAGAGCTCCGTTCTCACACTTCCAACTACTTTTGGACATCCTGAGCTGGTCCTATAGGCATCTCAAAATCAACATTCCCATGGTTTTCTTCCTAACCCTCCCCTTTTCTAACTTCCCTATTACTCTCAAGGATCCCATTATCCTTCCAGTCACTCAGCTTTGAAATTCTGGTGTCATTCTCCCCTCCTTTCTTGAGCTCATTACTTGCCAAATCTTGTGATTTCTTTCTTTATAAAATTGTTCAAATAAATTTTCTCCCCATTCACATAAGCACTACCCTGCCCAGGTCATACCCCCCTCATTTGGAATACCTCATTAGCTCTCTAGTTGGTCTCAGTACCTCAGGTCTCTCTTCCATTCTATCTTTCACTGAACTGCCAAAATGACACCTCTAAAATGGAGTCTAATTACACTCCTTCAATACTCAATAAATTGTGTTTTCTGTTACTTCCAAGATTAAATATAAAACTTTTTATTTGACAACGAAAGTTTTTCACAATTAGGCCCCTCCCTGCCTCTTTTCAATCTTTTTACATTCTCTTCACTCTATGAACTCTATGATCTAGACATTGTTCCTTGAACATAGAAGCCACATGTCCTGTTTCTGTTCTTCATGCTATGAATGCTCTCCCTTCCAGTCTTCCACTTTCAGAACCTCTGGCTTTCTTCAGCTTCAGGAGGATTTTCCTGTTACTCCTGCTACAACCAGCCTCATTAAGGTTACAACCCCTCTCCTCTATTCTTATTTTATATGTTTTCATTTATATGTTATCTTGCCCATTGGAATGTATGCTCCTCAAGGGCAAGGACTATTTTTGCTTTTTCTATTTATTCTTAGCACTCAGAACTAAGTGAATGCTCAATTAATGCTTGGCAATTGAAATTATAAGTGATATATTTTTTTGTGACACACAATGAACCAGGAAGAGGAAAAAGCAGGTAGACCCCTGGGCTGGGTTTTCGAATAGAATTAACCCCAAACATAGGACCAGGGAAGACAGAGTTAAGAAATTTGACAGAAATGGGAATATAGGGTACAGGGGTGGAAAGGCAGCATCCCTTCCCCTGACCTCTCTCTGACTTAACAAAGGAGGAGTATTTAGGAGGCCTGAGTAAACTCCATTTAAGTCAATTTTAGAATATATGGGGAACAGATTATCTGCTTTCCTTTCCTCTGTAATATTATACTTATGAATATGGCACAATCAAAATCCCCCTTGCTGGCTGTCTCAAGTCTGGACTGAAGTCCAATTACACCTGTCTGCCAGTCTCAGAACTGAAGGGCAATTGAACATATAACTAACTCTTCGTGTATCTTTGCACCCTATGTGGTGCAAGAAATGAACCTTTGGAGTCAAAGGGCCTGTATTCAATTGCTTCCTTTGTCACTGCTTTTGCGACAAGTTACTTAGCTTTCCTGGACCTTGGTTTCTCATTTGAAAAATGAGGGAGTTGAAGTAATGACTTCTATGGCCATCAATGGTGACCAGTTCTAAATCTATCTTCCTATGATAAGTAAATGGTGGTAGTGATAAACTGGACATTCATAGGACTGGATGTTTTTAGGTTATGGGCCTGGCTGGTTGGAAGGATAGTGTTGTCCTCACTAGTTTGGAAGAGAGGAAAGTTTCAATAAAAACAATGAGTTCAGTTTTGGACATGTTCAGTTGGAGTTGTCTAGGGGACCTCTGGTCCAAGGTGTAGTTGGAAATGGGAGACTGGAGATGAGGAGAGAGCTTAGAGTTGGATTCATTAGATCTGAGAATTATCTGTATACAGAGAACTTGCCTTAAGCCATGGGAGCTGATGAGATCAACGAGTGAAAGAGCATAGAGGGAGGGGAGATGAGGGAGCAGTCCTGTGAGACACCCGAATTTAGCAGCAACCCCATTTGTCACTTAAAGAAGATCCAGCAAAGGGGGCAGATGGAATGAGAACCATGAAAAAGTCATGTCATGAAAACCAGGACAGGAGAGAATATCCAAGAAGAGAGGATGATCACCAGTGCCAAAGGCTGTAGAGAGAGTAAGGTGGGTGAACATTGATCAATATGGAATTTCTTTTTGTTGAGTCATTTGAATTGTGTCCAACTCTTTGTGACCTCATTTGGGGTTCTTGGCAAAGACACTGGAGTGGGTTACCACTTGTTTCTCCAGCTTATTTTCCAGATGAGAAACTAAGGCAAGTAGGGTTATTTGACTTGTCCAGGGTCACACAGCTAGCAAGTGTCTTAAGCTGGATTTGAACTCAGTAGGATGTCTTCCTGATTCCAACCCCAGTGATCTATCTACTGTAAGACCTAATTACCCTGATAAACAACAAATTGCTTAATTAGCGTGTATTAATGGACTGACTGTCCCAGGACTAACATAAGCTTTCCCCCGCCCAGTAGCCTTATGTACTTTTTTAAGCTTTCAATTTCTCCATTAATTACTGTTGTGCAGTTGTTTTAGCCTAAATGGAAGGTAATAGGAAAGTTACTTATTCAAAGGTATTAAATTACCAGGATTGTTTTGACTTATAAAGCCTTTTAAATAGGAGTTGCTGTTAGAGGACTCAATATTTTTGCTATTGTAGCAGTTTTTTTTTGAAGGGGAGGGTCGAAGTGGCATTGGAAGGGGAAGAAAGTTAGACGCTCCCCCTTGGAGAATCCCCAAACTCTTGTGAATGGAGCCATTACAGTGACTTCATCTCCAATCATCTGCCTAGAGGCAGCAAGGTGGTACAATGGTTAGTGTTCAGGCCTGGAGTATGGAAGATCTGAGTTCAAATCTAGCCTCAGATACTTACTGGCTCTGTGACCCTGGGAAAGTCACTTAACCTCTGCAGTTTGTTTCCTCAACTGTAAAATGAGGTTAATAATAGTACCTGTCCCCAAGGTTGTTGTGAGGATCAAGTCAGTAATTTATAATGCACTTAGCACAGTGCCTAGCATGCAGTAACTGGTAAATGCTTGTTTTCTTTCCTTCTAGTCAGCACCTACAGATCCGTCTCGGAGGTGGAGTTTCCATGAGCATGCATGTGCCAAGGAGTCCAATCAAGCTTCATGTGACTTCCACTTACTGATTTCCTCCCACTGCCTAATAATGCTTCTTCATATAAGTCAAGCCTTTGTCTAAGGGAAAACATCAGATTCATACTCTTACGCCATTTTGGGAAGTTACGGATTATAAAATCCATGTTTCTCTTTCATTTTATTAATTCCATCTTAATTTCATTTAATTCAATTAAATAATTTTATTTAATTAATCAACTTGATGAAATAGTTGATGGAATTAGGGGCTCAAATTTCTAGAGCCCCCAGTCAGGATGACCATGCTCAATCATTTTAGTGGCTTTCTATTGCCTCTAGAATACAATAGAAGAAACTTTTAAATTTAATTTTTAAAGCCCTACATCATCTGGTCCCAACCTATCTTTCCAGCCTTATTGGAAATTATTTCCACACTCTGTTCTCCTGCCAATGCAAATTTCTCACTCAAAAGATTCCATTTCCCCTCTGTGAACTTATGCACCAGCCAGTCCGCATGCCTGGAATACACTCCTTGCTTACCTTTCTTTCATAGGGCACCTCTATTCCTTTAAAATGTATCTCAGGGACCATTTTATATATGAACCCTTTGCTGATTTCCACTCTGCCTGCCAAGTAACTTTCTTCCCTCCCAGACCTTGTGTATATTTTTATGAACTTTATCCTATATTTATGCTGTATATACATATATACATACATATACACATACATACATACATATACTCATACATACGTATGTCATCAAAGCCCAGTGGCAAGACAAAAATCAAGCCCAGGATGCAGTGTATGGCCTTGGCACCTTTGATGTCTGACCAAGGTCTAAGTGCTCAACCACTTTCATGGCCATTGGAACAAATTGTTCTCATCCATTCATTCCACTGGGGAAAGTCTTCGCCCACTTAGGGGTAGATATCCCCTTAACTCACTGATGGCTTTGAGGACTGTGAGTAATTGGTGAGCAGGGAACAAGTGAAAGCTTGGTTTAGAGGCAGAAGGGATGGAGGAACAAAGGCACGTATATTTGAAAGTAGTCTTTCATTGGAGATATTCTCTCCCCATTCCCAGCTCAGAACCCACTCAGATCCTTTCCAGCCAGTTTATCCAATGGTGCCTTGTCTCCCAGCTTTCATTCCAATGACCCCACGATTACCCGTTTCTAACTACCTCATGCAGTGGGAAGTTCTGTCTATCCAGTTTATAGCTATCCTTCCATACCCCAAATTCATTAAGCTAGATCCTTTCTTGTATTGTCATCCAATGGGGAGATATCTTCCACCCACAAACCCAGTGCGTACTCCATTCTCAGTTCCCTCATTTCCAACATACTCACCCAATGTGGAGATGCCCCACTTCCCCATACCTAACACCCACTCAGATACCTCCTTCCCAGTGTGCTCATCCACTGGTGAAATATCCTCATCATCCCTCACACATAGTAGCCATTCAGCCATCTCTTCTAGTGAGCTTACCGCTTTAAGTAGAGTATACAAATGTCAGTATTTTAGGCAACACAAATTAAAGGAAAAGAAGAGGAATGGGAAAATTTCCTATTGCAATCCAATTCAATGAGCATTTGTTAAGTGCTCAATATGTGCCAGGCACTGTGCTATATGCTGAAGATTAAAAGGAGAAAACACCCTGGGATGCTGAGTTTCTGATGACAATTGAGTACAGGTCTTACTGACACTAGATTTCATGTGGGATAGCAAATGATTTGTAATTCTGTTTCAAAAGAGGCCTTCTGATTACCAAAAAAATCTTAAAAGTTTGCCCAAAGACATTTTGCTTCAAAACTTAAAAAAAGAATGTTAAAAATTGTTTCTGCATGTAATTGGGAGAAATAAAATGGTATTTTAAAAAAATCATATTATGACACTATTTGCCTATTAAAATATTCATCTCTTTGCCAATTGCATTTCTTCCTGAAGCCAAATTTTCTTCATGTATTTCAACCTAAATATCATATCACAATAGATTGAACACAGAAGCAGATAGGAAAATCCAATTTCCCCTTTATGAAGCCAAATATTAAAGAGCTTTGCAAAAGTATACAAAATAATTCCACTCTTCTCATTAACTTTTTTATTTTAAAAAGTATAATTAGTTTTATTTTTAAATGCTTCATGTTAAAATGTAATGGGTTTATTATTGTTTTAAAATGTATTAATAAATATTTTTAAAATAAAAAAAGCTTGCCCAATATGAACATCAATTTAGAGAGAAAAGTGGTCCATTAACATTTCTGAAGGTTTTTTTTTTGGTAAATAATGGCCAGAATTAACTTGCTAACTGCATTCAAACTTTTAAAATAATTTCTTCTAATTACCAATGTTGTCTGTGTTTATCCTGATATTTGTTTTGTTTCCAGTGAGTCAAAAACATGAAAGGAAAAGCAGCATGTTTTTCAAATATAGAAAAAACAAACATCAGGATAGATCTTGGAGGGGGGATACTAAAAACTAAAACGGCTTGCTTTAATGTTGACAAAAGATTTGCTTAATTATTTCAGAAGGAGATTCTGTCTTTGACTTCATTTTAGGGGCTTTGAGAATCTGTCAAGTAACATGTGGTTTGTGTTGATCTCACATCAATCCAATTTGTTCCAGGTCTTATATATGTAACTGTGCAACTCCTATTAACATCAGAGTAGGAGCTAGAGAGGGAGGACAAGGATCAGGATCAAAATTATGGCTTCAGGAAGTAGTTTATAATTCTCAGCCCTTCCCATAACCCTGCTCACGCCCTACACTGATACCTGATCTGAATATAACCCGCGGTGCCTCTCAGGCACTGAGAATCATAGGCTAAGAGGTCCTGCTGTGAGGAACAGAATCCTTTCCTCTAGCATACCCTAAGGACCAAAAAGACATCAAGTCTCTCAGAGACTACAGTCATTGTAGAGCAGAAACTGTTTTGAGAGGGTCTAAGAACTAGGATTAAGAAATGAATAAGCGTGTGGAATTTGGATTAGGTCTTTCTGCAGAGCAGAGGACATGATAGAGAAAAGATATATGAGTCTGGTCACTGTGGCCATCACCACTGCTGCTGGTCCATCAGCCCAGGAGCATAGACAAAGAGGATTGGAAAGAGAGAGACTGATGAAGGGATTTGATTGGATTCTGGTGAGTAGGATGAGTGAGGAGGAAAAGAGATAGACATTGAAGAGAAAGCATAAAGAGGGATGGCCAGCTATGGCTGGTATTGAGAGTGGCTGGGCTTTACCAAGGCCAGATGGGATAGTTGAGGCTACATACAGCAAAAGGTGTGTGCAATTGGTGGCAAACTTCCCCTGATCAAGAATTTGTGTAAATGGTGAACTTTCTCTTTCTCTTCTTCCCTCCCTTTTGGTATAACAGGATGGATGTCTAAGCAAATTTTTTCCTATTCTTTATGACTGTTCATAATTCCTTGTTTGATTAGTATGTAATACTAATTTAGTAATAATTTGTTATAACTTGTTATAACTTCATTTGTAACTTTGTTATAACTTCATTTGTGTTTCCTTATTTGTAAATTTGGAGTGATCAAAGAGAGAAAGAGTGACTGATTTTAAGATAGAGGTGAAAGTGAATTATTAGTGAATCTATATACCAACTTGGGTCTTGGGAGAGATATAAGAGAATTATACTGATTTATTAATTTTAATAAATACTGCTGGTGGGTAAACCTGAGTCCAGGGCTCTTGCCCTTAGGGGAAAGTGAGTCAGTTGCCATTGCTTTCTGGCTGGTACACCATGATGCTTTCTCCATTGCTTTTATCCTCCCCCTCATAGTCCAGTAACACTGGACTCCTACCTGTTCCATGAGCAAGATCCTCCACCTCTCAGCTCCAGTCATTCTCTCTGGATATCACTTATGCCTGGGATGGACTCCTTCCTCTTCCCTAATTATTGGCTTCCTTTAAGTGCCTACTAAAATCCAACCTTCTACAGGAAGCTTTCCCCAACTTCTGTTAATTCCGGCACCTTCCCTCTGTTAATTATTTCCTATTTACCTGTATATAACTTGCTTGCTTTGTATATATTTCTTTGTGCATTGCCCACTCATTAGATTGTATGCTCCTTGAGGGCAGAGACTGTCTTTTGCCTCCTTTTGAATTTCCTGGGCTCAGCACAGTGTCGGGCACATAGTAGTTACTTAATACATGTTTGTTGAATTGAATTGAATCATAAATCCAAAAAGAAATCTCACTATTGAGGTGAAGTTAAGGCTGGTGAATACAGAATAGGTCTAGCCCAAAGAAAATAATAAGAGAATGATTGGCTAAGTTGGTAATGCCAACATTCCACAGGTGGGAGCACTCTATGGGAGGGAGTGCCTCTCTTGTTTATTTTCATGTTAAATCAACAAATCTCCCAACTCTCATACTACAAAGTCTCCATTTCCTGTAATTCTTATGCCTCATGATGTTTCAAAGAGTTCTCCTTATTTAAAAGCTGTTGTTTTAGATGTCCTGAATGTCCTGAAAGAGGTGATTACCAGAAAAGACTGGTGGTACCTTCTGGAGTCAGCTCTGAAGGCAGAGGTAGAGCCCATACTCTCCACTGGTCTACTGGTTCCATTCATGTTCACATATATGCATATATGTCTGTATGTATTGTGTGTATAAACATACATATATGTACAGAGAGAGGGAGAGAGACTACAAACAAACCTACATAATAAGTCACAAAGCGAACTGCTCATAAAAAATAGTTATTATATTGAGGTAAATTAACAGACTGTAGTACACTAGCTGCCCTTACCCCTGATGAGCATTTCTTTGCAACTTCCTAGAACGAATTATTTTCTTTCAAAATTTGGCTTAACATGAAAGAAATCCATAAGTGATTTAGATTGAAATAAGCAAAATCAGGAAGACAATATCCACAATCACAGCAACAATACAAATTGAAAGACCAAACCACTCTGTAATTATAATGACCCAGCATAGTCCAATAGAAGAATTGAGAAAATGCATTTCGATTCTTTCTTTACAAAGTTGGGGAATTATGGATGCAAAATATTGGATATATTGTTAGACAGGATTGATACCAACATTGATCATTGCATTTGACCAGAGTTTTGTTGCTTGTACATAAAAGAACAAAAAAAATAAAAAAACCCTACTTAATTTACATTGTTGCAGTAATTATGTAAATTCAGAGGAGACACATATGTCGTTTCCCCATATTTGAATGCAAGCAGTTTATCTTTGTTCAGTCTCTTATTATTGTTCATTCATGCTTAGCTTTTTGTTTCTCTTCACCCCTGTATTTGGACTTCAGTGTTTCTCTGTAGTTTCATTCTTTTCATCAGGAATACTTTAAACTCCTTTATTTCATTAAGCATCCATTTTGCCCCTATGGCTTTATACTCAGATTTGCTGAGTAAGTTATTTTTGGCTGCAAGCCCATATACCTTTGTCTTCTGGTATATCATAGTCCTAGCTCTTTACTCCTATATGGTGGTGGTTGCTAAATCATGTGTGATCCTGACTATGACTTCTTGGTATTTAAATTCTTTCTTTCTGGCTACTTGTGGTATTTTTCCTTTTATGTGAAAGCACAGGATTTTGGTTCTAATTTGAATCTACCCACATTAGAATTCCCCAGTATGGGTCTGGAACTTTCTCTTGCTGTGGTGTAAAGCCTCTCTCTGGATAATGAAGTAAATTATGCTCAGCATATTTTTGGTCTGATCTGACCTTATTCCCATTGTCTGCCAATCTTCGTGTTTGTCTTCCTATGACAACTAACTCACTGTGACTTTCTGTATTTCTCCATCAGGAATCAGCCTGGAGAATTTTTTGGATCTTTTTAGAGGAGTTTGTGAAGGGGAGCTCTCCATACTGCTTCCTACCACTCTGCTACCTTGGCTTTGCCTTTTCAAAAACATTGTTTATGATGAGGCAGTCTCTGGTAGATAAGTAATGAAAGGAATTCAAGAAGCATTTTTCAAAAGAATCAAGAACTATTAATAATCATATAAAAGATTGTTTCATATCACCAATAATACAGTGGATAGAGGTCTGGTCCTGGAGTCAGGAAGACATTAATTCAAATCTGGCCTCAGATATTTCCTGGATGTGTTAACCAGATCATGTAATTTAGCTTCTGCTTACCTCACTTTCCTCAATTAAAAAAATATGATAATAATAGTCCCTATCTTATGGGGTTGTCGGGAGCATCAAATGAGTTAATATTTGTAAAAAAAACACTTAGAACAGTCCCTGGCACATACTAGGCACTATATAAATGGTTATTTTATCACTCTTTCCCTGCCCCTAGCAATAAGATAAAAGCAAATTAAAAAAAAAACTCCAAGAACTTGGTGTTTCCTCTCGTGACCCCAAAATTGATAAGGATAATAAAAATGAGAATAATCAATGCTTGAGAAGTTGTAGGGAAAATTAATACATTGAGATGCAATTTGGAATTATTTGAAAAGACTAGAGTGTCTATATTCTTTAATCTAGAAATCTCATTGCTAAGCACAGACTCCCAAGAAGCACAAACATAGAAAGAAATGCTACATATACACCAGAATAGTTATAGGAAGAATTTTTGTAGTAGCAAAGAACTAGAAACAGAGTAGATGACCATGCATTGGGAAATGCCTAAACAAACTGTGATACATAAGTGTCATAAAATTTTATGGCTTTATAAAAAATTATAAATATGAAGAATTGAGAAAACCATGGGAAGGTACATGAACTGATGCAATGGAAAATGAGCAAGTAGGAAAATTCTATGTATAATGATTCCAACAATGTAAACTGAAAGAATAAAAACAAAGAAAACTGAATGCTACATGATTATAATGATCAATTTTGTTATTAAAGGAGATATAAAATGCATTCTTTGCAGAGGTTGAGCAACATGGGTATACAGTATCTCATATATTATTATCATTAACTCAGTTGATTGTTGACTTGATTCATTAAATTGCTTTTTAAAAAATTCTTTGTTACCAGAGATAGCCAGTTCCCTGGGTGGGGGAAGAAAGGTAAACATTTGGAAATAGTGATGTAAAAATACAATAAAATATACCTTTTTTCATTTGTTTAATGAAGAATATCTCAATATCTTATATTTGTATCACTTCATTGTGGATTTTGGATGTTTGATTTTTATCAGAAATATTTAATACTTTAAGTGCATTTATGTTAATTTTCATTTTTTCAATGAGGAAATAAATATCTGAAGAAGTTGTGAGAAGTAACGACCATCAAAGAAGGAGGAATCCAAAAGTGAGCGAAAAGGGAATATGGAGAAAAAAGGCTAAAATTACCAAAGGTTTTAAGAGGAAGAAAATTCCATTTAAAAACCTAGATTAGAAATTAATAGAAAAGGCACTAAAATTAGGATTAGTACAATGATCTCAGAAAGATAACAAAAGTTCGTAAATAAATATTACAGGAATAAGGAAATCAAATCAAGGTTTGATGAAACATAAAAGCCTGAAGAATCTGAAGAAAATATGAAAGAAAAACATGTTTGGAAATGATTCACAGGAGAAATTAAAAACAGCAGAATAAATTAGAAGTGAATGAATTTCAGAACTTATAGCTTGCACCACAAAAATAAATAAGTAGAAAAAAATTAAATCTTTCCAAAGAAGTAAAAAATAAATAATTGATATGGAATAAAAAGTATACATAAGTAAAAGACAATCTCAAAGGAAAGCAGCAAAAAATAGTACTAAAAGAACACATGATCTCTATACAAGCAAAAGATACTGACCTCAAAGACAGGTTGCACAGAGACAATGCTAGATTCATAGGTCTCTCCGAAGAACACCAGAAATTAAAACAACAACACCGACAACAACTACAACCACAATAACCATCACCAAACACTATAAAGAAAAAAATAATCTGCAAATAAAGTGCCCCAACCATCTGGGTACAGAAAACAATGAATGACTCAAAAGAATTCAGAGATTGCTCTTGAAAGTGCAAACAAATGGACGAACTACCATTTCCAACTCCAAAACACATAGTGGCTAAATTCAATAATTCCTAACATTCTAATCAGTGAGGAAAAATAAATTAAAATACAAAGGAAATAAAATTAGTATGATAGAAAGAATATTCTGTATTCTCTAGAAACCACAGAAGAGAATAGAATACTTCAGGATGTCCCAAATTTTAGTGCAGTTTTTAAGCTTTTTTTTTTTTAATAACAGAACTACACAAAGACTTTTGAAGCATTGTGTATATTCCAAAAAGAAATGAAGATTAGACAGTATTCAAAAACCACAGCCTGAAAACTTCCTGCCCATCATAAAAGATGAATGTTCAGTAAAAGGTAAACATTTGAGGCATTCCTCAAAAACATGATAAAATTCATAAGCATATTCACCTTGCAAGCACACCCCTAAACAACAGACATCCAGGAAAGATGAATAAATAAAATTACTAAGGAAATAATAAGTAATGAAATAAATTAACTATATCTGGAGATTATTTTTAAAAAGAGAAAGAGTAACAAAAGCATGACCTATAGGTTTTAAAAAAAATAAAAACCACTGTTTTTTTTTAAATACACAAATGGGTAAAGATTAAAGTTGGATTTAAATGAATAGGAGACATATTAATCTATGTATGTATCCTGTCCATCCATCCATCCATCTATCTATCTATCTATCTATCTATCTATCTATCTATCTATCTATCTATATTGTAGGACAAAATTACAAAATGTGAGGGTATATAAATGGGAAAAGGAGAGAAAGCAGATAGAGGGAACATGTGATGTACCCTAGTCAAATCCATGTGTAAATAATTAAAGGGGAATAACTCCAAAGCACCTCAAAAAGAAGAACTACAAGAGATACTGAGAGGTGGCAAATGGTAAGGTTTAAACAGGAGGGATATAGGCTCACAATAAAGATGCCTATGGGGAACAATGTCTGACTTTAATGGGAGATGGAGAACTTATGAGGGAAGTAAGCAATGAGAAGGTGGAACAACTCTTCCTCTAATAACATGTTGTGGCATTGTGGGCAATATCCTGCCTTCAGAAAAAGGAAATCTGAGCAACTAGAAGTAACCAGCCCCGAGAAGTGTGGAGAGCATGGACCCAATTGTGAGATTTCATGGCAGATGAGGAGAATAACCATAAGGAGGACAGCAAGGAGAATTGGACACACAAAGTGGGACACAGTAATTTTTAGCATAGGACACTGTTTCTACACATAATTTCCCTTATGAATTGGTAACTCAAAAAGTGAGACAAAACAAAATTTAAACAATAATGTGGAAAGAACCTTGAAGACAGTAACAGAACTTCATTAGAAGAGTAGAGAGTTCAAGCTTCCTACTTCAGAAGCTTTAGCTCCATGAGGAACACAAATTGGTTCAAGACGTAATAAACAAGACATAAATCATGAATCAAAGAATACAAGTTTGAAATGCACAGAAAGGGAAGAGAATTAAAGAAGTGAACAAGAATAAGAAAGTATTTTTAGAAAAAGGTACAGGAAATGAAAAAGAAACCAAGAAATACAAGAAGTTACAAGGATAGATGGGAGTGCAATTTTGATCTCACCACTTAACTGAGAGTGGTAAAAATAAATGGAAAATGAGGGGGGTATTAGATAAATAATAAAAATATATTTTAAACCAATCCCCCAAAGTACGTAATAGATTACAAAACTGGAGGGGGAAGGGAAAGAGAGAAAAGAGCCTGTGAAAATAGCGTTGCATCAAAGTTCAATCAAACCTAATCACAAGACCAAAGAGCTAAAATAAAAGAGGAAGGGAAACAAAACCAAAATTTAACAACAACAAAAATATTATAGACACAAAGGGAGGAACACAGAAAACAAGCTCTCCTAACTTTAAATGTGAATCCATGAAACAATCCAGTAAAACAAATTGGCAGAGGTAGACTGTCTAAGAAAACAACACCCTACAATCTCTTGATTACAACAAACACATCTAAAATGGAAAAAATGCATACAATAAAGATGAGAGGCTAGAACACACAGTACTGAGCAGCAAGAGAATCTAAAGTAACAAGAATTACACACATGATAGTATATAAAGCAAGATAAATATTCACATATAGAGGAAATTATCCTATACTTAAAGATTTCATAGATAACAAAATTATAGCAGTATTAAACTTATAGGCAACAAATGGCATAGCACTGAAGACTTAACTGAATTAGAGAAAGATATAGAGAGTAAACCAATAAGATTAAGAGATTTTAATGTTCCCCTCTCAGTGTTTCACAAACCTATAGAAAAATAAACAAAAATATAGAATGGAACAAACTTTCAGAGAACACAGATTGAAAAGATTTATGGTACCTCTAAATGAGACTGCTAATGAAAATACATATTTCTAAGGATGATATGGTACTTTTACTAAAATAGGCCATGTATTAGAGCACAGAGATAGTGCAAATTACTGGGGTAAAAAGTACTAAATACATCTTATAGGGGCCAAAATGAAAAAAAGAGTAGTCAATTCAGAGATCACCAAGAAAAGAGACATAACAAAATGAGACAATAATTAAATCCTAAGTGATGAGTAGATCAATGAATCAATCAAAGAAATGTTAACAGCTTTGTGAAAATGAATGAGAATTGTTAGATCATGTGCCAAGTTTTTTAAGATGGAGCCAAAGCAGTACTCACAGAAAAAAAATATATCCTTAAAAACATATATTAACCAGATAGAAAAAGAGAGGATTGATGAACCAAATATGCATGTCAAATTTTAGAAAGCCAACAAATAAACACATACACAAAATCCACAAAAGAGGACATGTTAAAAATAGAGCAGAAATAAATTGGAACAAGAAAAAATATAGAAATGATAAATTAAAAGCTGGTTCTTGGAAAAAAGAAGAAAATTGATGAATCTTTAGTCAGATTAAAAATAAAGGGAAGAAAATCAAATTGTTGTCAAAATGCAAAAAAAAGAACAAAGAACCTAAAGCCAACCCCTCCTCCTCACCAAACCCCCATGGTTAAAATAATTAAAAAATCAAATTAAAAAAAAGAATGATTAGAAAGGACTGTGTTATGTTTCTTAACATATATGTGTATGTTTATTCACACATATGTTGATAAAACTGAGATTACAGAAGAAATAGAGGGGTGCTTGCAAACATATAAATTACTCAAACTACAAAGTATTAGCCTCACAAGTTCATATCAGAATTTGACTCTGGAAAACCAGGATGCTGGAGGGCCCTCAAGATGACTTTTCAAATTCACCATGTCAAAAGGTACCCCTCCCTTTACCTTTTTTAGGTAGAATTTAAAAGGACAAATAAAGAGGTTCATTTCTTGAGGCCTTTGGCCTTAGAGGGGGAAGAAAGCCTAAAGGATATCCCCCTTTCAACATGCTTTCTCATTGGTTACCATGAGAGAAAGAGTCACTGTGATTTCTCATTCATTCATATAGGAATGAGGCAAAGAGAGAAGTAGTTTAAGCTCATTGATTTTTTTTAAAGATACCCAAAGTCCCTTCTATCCAGCCAATGAAAAAAGGGTCCTTCTAACCCCGCAATTTTACATCTGGAATGAGTAAGATGATGCTCTTGCTTTCACTTCTTTTAAAAAGATAACTTTTATTGATATCTTTGTTTTAACATTACCTATGTAATGACATTACTCTCCATATTTCTTCTTCTCCCCTCTTCCAGAGAGCCATCCCTTATAAGAAAGATTTAAAAAAAGAGAAAAGTAAATTGACCAGATTATTCAAAACATAGGAAAATATACCATATGTAACATCTCATACCCCTGGAGTCCTGTGTTTTCTCACACCTTTTATTAGGAGCCAAGCTTGGTGTTTAAAAGTTTTCACCATTCAGTCTAAATTTTTTGTGGTTGCTGTTCTTTCCATTTCCATTGTTGCAATAGTGTGTACTGGTTAATCCATTGTTCAATTCCTTTTGCATCATTTCATACTTCTTTCCTTCACTGGATTCATCATTTTTTTAGAGACAGTAATTCTCCATTACTTTCATCAGCAAGTGCTTTGTGGAGAAGGTGGTCATGAGCTTGTCTTGAAGGAAATGAGGGAGTCTTAGAAGCCAGGGGTGAGGAGGGAGTGCATTCCAGGCATGTAACATGGTAAGTACCAAACCCACATATAGTAGATGGAGTGCCATTCCTGAGGAACATATAGAACTTTGTTCCAGTTTGGCTGGGCCAAAGAATGCAGGAAGGGGGTTAATGGATAACAAGAGTAGAAAGATCAGTTGAGGCCAAGTTGTGAAGGGCTTTGAAAGTTAATCAGAAGAGTATATATTTGACCCTAAAGACAGTAGAAAGCAATTGGAATTATTGAGTAGAGGAATGGTATGGTAAGATGTCCACTGAAGGACAGTGACTTTGGCAGCTATGTGGAAGATGCTTTGGAGTGGGAAGACTCTTGAGACAGGGAGACAAGTTAGGAGGTTAGTACAATAGTCTAAATGAGATTTGTTTAATACCTAGACTAAGGTGGTGGCAAATACAAAGGTACAAAAGATGTTGTGCAGACAGAAAAAAGACTTGGCAAAACACAGTGGGCTAAGTAGAGGTAAGAATCCATGACTAAAATCATATATCTGGGAATTAGTAACATTCCTCTTATCTGAAAGTTAACACATCCAAAAGGTAGAACCAAATGGAATGTTGCAAAAATGAAAATTAAAAAAAATAAAGCTGAAAGGGACCTTAAAGATATTTTAGTCCAAACTTAGTTTTTGATAGTTGTGGAAATTGAGGTTCAAAGAAAATGAATGACTTGTCAAGGTTCAAACAGTAAATGTCTAAGGCAGGATTTGAACCCAGGTCTTCCTGACTCCAAGTCCAATATGGTATCTAGGATGCCCTGCTGCCTCTAACTGCTTGCTGGAAAATATATACTGTAAAAGCATACATACACTTATGCGTAATTATATTCACAACCAAGCCTTTTCCCCTTATGTTCAGATCTTTGTGTATTGTAAATTCCATCTCCCTCTTCTTGAGTTAGGATTCATATGTGGATTTCTAATGGAGAAGTATAAGGACCTCCCTTAGAGGGCTTTTGATCCTTCCTTGAAATATCATCCCAAGGCTATCTTTCAGTCAATGGCCTGGCAGAACTCCCCAGGAGAAGTCAGGCTTCTAGTAACTGGTTACAATCCATATGCAGTTGTAATCGGTTCTCGAATTAATTGACTTTTACCACTAGAACCAATCAAAAAGTTCTGCCCCTGCTTCTTTAATTATAACTTTGTATATATCCCAAAGAGACTAAAGAAAGAGGAAAAGGACCTATATGCAAATAATTATTTGTAGCAGCTCTTTTTGTGGTGGCAAAGACTTGAAAACTAAGGAGTGACCCTTGTTTGGGGATTGGCTGAATAAATTAAGGCACATGAATTTGATGGAATAGTATTGATCCATAAGAAATGATGAAAGGAACCATTTAAGAGACACCTGGGAAGAATTATATGAACCGATGCAAAGTGAAATGAGCAGAAGTCTTGTCGTTGTTCAGTCATTTCCATTGTGTCTGACTCTTTGTGACCCTGTTTGGTATTTTCTTGACCAAGATACTAGAGTGGTTTGGCATTTTCTTCTCCAGCTCATTTGAAAGACGAGGAAACTGAGGCATACAGGTTTAAGTGATTCTCCCAGGGTCAAACCGAGGACAGATTTAAACTAAGGAAAATGAGTCTTTCTGTTTTCATGCCTGGCATTCTATCCGTTGAGTCATGTCGCTTCAGCACTCCCCTGACTGTAATATGTACTTTACAGTGTTATTGTGAAGTACAAATGAGATAGTGTATGTAAAGTGCTCAGCAAACCTTGTGTTGTTTACATTTTATCTATTGTTATTTCCATCATATATGATCAGGGCCCAACTCAACTATTCTGAAAGTAATCTGTTTTGTAAGTCTTGGGGCACATGTGAAGGCCTGTTTCTCCTCTTTGGTTGAAGGAAGAAAACAAGCGGCATTACCTGGCTTGCTAGATATTTGCAGGCACTACCCTTCATTCTACACTCTTGCAAAGTGTCTTCATGTCCAGATGAAAGTTGAATCTCCCAAGCTATCTGTTGGCCCAGTTCTTATAAGGTCCCCAGAGGGCAGGAGTTGTGCTTTATGGGTTTCTGGAGACTCCACTCCAGGTGCATGGAGCTGGAGGAAGGAATTGGAGGCTTGCCCAGCTTCCTCATTTCCTTAGTCCTTTATCACTGCCTCCAGCTGTCTAAAGCAGCTTGCTTAGTTGCAGCCTTTCTTATCTCTAGAGGGCCCCTTTTGTATCCCTTCCAGTCTCAAGGGGTATAACTGAGTCAGCAGTAAGTGAAGGGACCCATTGATGTAGGACACACAGACCTCCACAATTAAAAGGCCCAGGCTTCAAAGCAGTTAGTTTGATTCAAAGGATCTGTTCCATTCACTCTCTTACTTTTGGGCTTTTTCGCTTCTGGCACCTTTCCTTTGTCTTTGACTTCTTTGAATTGCAAACAAATTCCCTGCCTATGTTAGAGCATTGTTTTTAGTGCCCCATGAGTACTCCTGTAATTAACATAGTCTAGCTTTTATAACACTCTTGTTCTTCTCCCAAGGAGGAGCTCACCTTCCATGGTAAAAATTATCCAGGGGTATCATGAATCTTTGGTAATATGCCAGAGGGTGTTTTTAGCCATTATATAACTTTCCATTGATTTGTGGGTCACCTGCAATTTTTGTTTATCTAAGACTGTGATATGCCATGATTGGTAGCCATATACCATCACGAGGAAAGCATTTATGTTAAAAAAGTTTTTTTTCTTTTTTTTTTTTTAAATGCATTCTAACAGATAACCTACCACTCCTCAAATATAGGTCTAACTCTGTTACTCTGCAGTATCTGCCCAAGACATAGGGAACTACAGGTTAA
Source organism: Trichosurus vulpecula (assembly GCF_011100635.1). NCBI lineage: Eukaryota > Metazoa > Chordata > Mammalia > Diprotodontia > Phalangeridae > Trichosurus > Trichosurus vulpecula. Next base: position 139,693,647 of record NC_050578.1, read on the forward strand.
CCTATTGACCTATTTGATAAATTGTATGACATTTTTCATCCACTTTATTTTCTAGTGTAGATGTTATATCAATCTTTTTTTTTTTCAAATGACTATGGATTTCATTGTGAAGACAGTATTCCAGCACCAAATGCAACTAATATATGCTGACCTAGGAAGAATAATTAAAAAATTCCAATATTGGTATGGATTTAATTCTTTTTGGGCTCTGTTCCTGGTGGTATCATTTGTGACTAACGAGTACAGATTGGCAACATGGTATCTTACTGAAAGTTCACTAATTCTGAGTCAAAGGACCTGCTATTGTGACAAATCACTTAACCTCCCTGATACTTAGTTTCCTAATCTGTAAAATAAAGATTTTGGACTGGCTGGACTCTTGGCCCCCTCCCAGCTCTCTAGTTCTTCTATGGTTCTTTAGCATTTAGCTAGAATATGTCTTCACTGATGTCCGTAGTTAGTGGATGGTGGAACAAGGTTGTCCCTACAGTCACAGGTGGCACAAATCTCATTCTAACATACAGATTCACAGAGAGAATCCATAGATTTATTGTCTGAAAAGACACCAGTATCTTACACCATTTAGCAGGTAAGTTCAAAGTGAATATATGAACTAGATATAAAGAGAGATTTTACAAGAAAATTAGAAGAAAACAGAACATATTCCTTATCAGACTTATGTTTAGGTGAACAATTTATGAATAAACAAAAGATAGAGAGCAAAATTAGGTGTAAGATGGATCATTTTGATTGCATTAAATTAAAAAGTTATTTATAAAAGTAAAACCAAGATCTGAAGGAAAGCAGAAAATTGGGAAAATTTTTATAGACATTTTATCAGATAAAGGTCTCATATGTAAAATATAGAAAGAACTTTGTCACATCTATAAGAGTATCAGTCATTCTTCAGTCGATAATTGGCCAAAGGACAATTGGTCAAAGGTCAAACAGGCAATTTTCTGAAGAAGAAATCAAAACAATTTATAGTCATATAAAAATGCTCTAAATCATTATTGATTAGAGAAATGCAAATTAAAAGGAACTTGAGATATCATTTTACACCTACCAGATTGGCTAAAATGATAGAAAGGGATAGTGATAAATGTTAGAGGGGATGCGGAAAAATTGGGACATTGATTCATTGTTGGTGGAATTGTAAAATGATCCAACCAGTTTGGAGAGCAATCTGGAATTATATGAAAAGATTTATTTAACTACCTATACCCTTTGACCCAGAAATACCACTACTTGGTCTATTTCCAAAGATGATTAGGGAAAACAGAAAAGAATACATATGTTCTAAAATGTTTATCACAGCTCTCTTTGTGGTGGCAAAGAAATGGAAATTGCAGGATGCCCATCAATTGAGGAATGGCTGAACAAGTTGTGGTAAATGATTGTGATGGAATACTACTGCACTGTAAGAAATGATGAGCTAGCTCAATGGTGTTAGAAAAACATGGAGAGACTTGCATGAAATAATGAAGAGTGAAATGAACAGAACCAAGAGAATGTTGTAGCAATATTATTTTAAGAACTTCGAGCAAATAAGTTATTTTGATTATTATAAAGACCTAAATTAACTATAAAGGACATATGAAGAAAGATGCTACCTGTATCCAGAGAAAAAAAATCTCATAAATAGAAGTATGAATTAAAAAGTTTAACGTGTGTGTGTATACACCTATTTGTGTCTAATAATAGCCATCTCTAGGGCAGGGGAGGGAAGAAAAAAAGAAATTTAAATGATAATTTTGTTGTATATTTGAAAGGAAAAGAAAATTGCACATAGTAGATTTACCATGTCATATGTAACCGTCACTAGATTAGCATTGGATAGGTAAACAAAAACTTGGATCTTAGAGAAGTTATAAGAAATAGAGCCATGCCAATGCATCAGTCCTACTGACATCTCAGTCACTTTATGAAGACATCTTTTTAGACACTTAGGTCATATAGAAATGACACCCAAATGAGAACTGTTTGTAGGTTATCATAAGATAATGTGTTGAGCACTCTGGTTATTTTTAAAGGGATAGGATGAATCGAAATCCAGGTAAGGAAATAACACCTTGTCCATTAACTCACACTTCCTTTCCTCTCTGACCTGCCAAGAACTTCACAAATATTTATCCTCACTTCTGTCCTATAAGCTATTATCATCTTCATCTTTAAAAATAGAAAATACTAAGATCCATTAAAAGTGACTTAAGCTAATATTTCAGAAAATCCAATCTTTCTTAGGGCTGGGTATAAGGTTGTCCTCTTGTTAGCCATGGTCCTTTCCTGTTAAATGTTGACTACGTAACAGTACAGAGTAAGAGCATATTGTAATAGCCAGATTGCTGGACTTAGAGTCAGTGATCCAGGTTCAAATCCTACCTCCAACAACTACTATTCTTTGTAGCCATGAACAAGCCACTTAACCCTTCTGAGCATTAATTCCCTCATCTAAAAATGGGGCATCATGGTATATGGATCACAGTGCTAGATGTGAAAATAGGAACACCTGGATTCAAATCCCATTGCTGAGTCTTTCTAACTCTGTGGCCATGGACATAACTCAACATCTGTAAGCCTCAGAACTTTGATCTGATTTCGTCCAATTTGGCGGTTAACCTATTTTAGTTGCCTCTCAGAGATGTAGTGAGATAATATAGGAAAAGCATTTTGCAAACCTTTAAATGGCTTATTAATATCATAGGACCAGAAATTTAGAACTTAGAGAGACCTGAGAGGTCAGGTTTGACCTACTTAATTTCACAGATCAGGAAAATGAGGCATGGGGATATTGAGACTTATCCAAAGCTTCTATACACTAATAGATTGATGCATATAGTAGTAGTAATGTTATTAAAATTAATTGCCAGTTATCATGTTTTAATTATACAGTATTTAAATAATGTCTTTGTAATTTATAATTAAGTATATTGTATTTATATTGTATTATTTATGTATAAGATATAATGTTTCTATAATTCTCTGAATACGATTGTATATTAAGTAATTGTTAAGTATTAAGTAATAATTTATGATCAGTTGTTGACAAATACTTGTTAATATTATTTAAATAATAGCTGATTTTGACATTACATTTTAAGGATAAGGAGCACATTTTCATAAATGGGAGTGGGTATAGTTCATCAGGACCCACAATTGATTTCCCCCCAGGCCAATAGATGAATTTTCAGAAGGTAAGAAGGCAGGTAACAGAAACAATGAGGGATAATGATCTTCAAGGAACTGCAATGAATTACCTACACTTTCTTGCCCTTTTACAAGATATGAAGAAATTCTTCAGGCAAGCTTACTGGAATCGGAGGACAACTAGCTATTGACTGGTGGAAAGACTTCCTTTAAAACACGAGATACATTTTTAAGGAGTCCTTCAAGATAGGCTTGAAGAGTGTAACCTTTAGCAGTAGAGAATAGAGCCAGTGTTAGAAGAAGAGCTCAGATTTTGAGAGATGATCGTTTCTTATTCCTCAAATTGATGGTAGGAGGAGTTCTCTCTTTTCTCCACCCCAATTTACCAGGACATCTTGTAATTGAGTTACTCTTCCAATGGAGACACAGCATCAAGGGTACGCTGCTGAATGCTTAGCAATCAGTGCTCCCCTCCCAAAATATATACATGATACACTCTTAAGTTGAATCTGCATTAACATTTCAAACCATCATTTTCTTAAATTTGTACAATCAACAAAATAGTAAATCAAGCCTTCATTTGCAGCATTTGTCAATTTCCAAAGTGTAAATGTTCACACAGGTACTTCAACAATTAATTGGCTCTCTCACCCCAGTACAAGCCCACTCCAGAGACAGCTCTGAAAAGTATTGGCTCTGTGAGTCAAGAAGAGAGCCTGCCTTAGGAGTTGAGCTCACAAATTTAAACAATTAAAGAAGCTCAGCCAAGCAACTTATCAACCTGAGACACACAGAGGGATCAGCATAATGATACCACAAGAAAGAAAAGGACAGCAAAGCCCTACATTGTTCAAGGAGTGAGTGACCTGGGCTATGAATGGCACCCTCTACTACTCTCTCTACTACTACCCTCTACTACACCCTCTACTACTACTCTTTGTCTTTGCCCATTCTTCCAACCTTTATGTAGTTGTGAAGAGTGTACCCCTGATTTATGCAATGGGGGTATGTTTTTGTCTACATTGTTGTGATGCTGCCTTTGAAAATGTCTTTTCTTTGAGCTAACTGTGTCACCCAACTGACTCTGAAGGGTAAATACAGTAAACTGATTGGGGCTTGTAGACTATAAATGTTGGAGCTGTGGACCCACAGAGTACCTTAGATCTGAGAATAACCACACACCTCTCCTTACCTGAGTCCCAACCTGTGAGTATGAGTTGGGGGAGATCTACACATACATTATTCCATTTGACCTGTACAACAATGCTATGAAGTGGGCAGCTATATTGGTTTCCCTATATTACCAATGAGAAAACTGAGGTTCAGAGATTAAATAATGTGTGTATGATCACACAGCTAGTAATTTCTGGATGTGGGACTAAAACCAGAAATTCTTCTGACTCTCCATGTCTTGGGCTCTTCAATCCCCCCATTTTAGAGATGCAGAAACTGAGGCCAAGAGAAGAAAAATGACTTGGAATGATTTAATCATAGATTTTGAGCTGGAAGGGACTTTGGAGACCATACAGTCCAACCCCCTCATTTTGGAGAAGAGAAAGGTCAAGGGAAATTAAATGAATTACCCACATTTCATATGAGTAGCAACTGGAAAAGCCAGCCTTTGAAGTCAATTCCTCTGATTCTGAATCCAGAATTCTTTCAAAACACTGAGCTGGCTCATTTCTTATTATTCTTGAACATGTCCAAGGATTGTTTCAAGGCTCAAATAAGATAATATTTGAAAAGTAATTTATAAACTTTAAATGCTCTTTATATATCAGTTATTATTATTATTTCAAATTTATTTTATTATAGTGATGGATAATTTTTCCCCTAAGGTATTTCCTTGAAATTCCATCATAAGTTGTTTAAAAATGAATGAGAGTCAAGGTTGTCCCAAAAAGATTCTCCCAAACTTTCAGATGTTTTACATCTTTGTTTTGCTTACCCCTCCTCCCACCTTGCCTGCATTAAATTTCCCTTTTAACTTTATTATCAGACTTAAATAAATCGTCAAAGCCATTGGGAAAATCTTGCCCTTTCACCAGCTGCAAACTTCGTGAAATTGGTGTTGAACTTGTGTTTCTTCTCTAGACTCTGACCATGCACAGCCCAGCTTGGATTTCTAGCTAAAGCGTAATCCCTTTAAGAGGAGAATTTAGACTGGGGTTCTCCTGACCTTCATAAAACTGTACTCTATAGTTTATGATAGTGACAAACCTCCAAGAGTGAGTTATGGCCTTGTGTTCAAACTGGGAATAGCCACAGCATGATCCTACAAGTTATATCCTGAGTGGGTGCACTTCATCTCTTTACAATGGGATATTTTATTTTACAGGGCTTAGAAATAGTTGGCAAAGAAGCAAGATAATGCTCTCCCCTCCCAAGGTTTGGGTTCCTTTTATTCTAGTTTTCTAAGGTAATTAATTCTTCAAGTATGGTATTACTATAGCTTCTCAGACTGACGAAAAGTACTTAAAGCTGTCAGATTAGTTTTAGACTAAAGACAAATATACCAGCCGGTTTGTGAATCATGTTTGACCTAACATTGTGAACCTCTCCCTCCTGAGTTTTCTACCTCCCTAGATCTCATGCAGTGTGTAAATATCATTCTTGGGATCAGAAGATCCTAGTTTTTGAGTTGAAATGGATCTTCAAGGTCAAGTCCAAACCCCTCATGTTATGGAGAAGGAACCAAGGAACAGAGAGATTAGGTCACTTATCTTAGGTCACACAGGCAGAGAGTCTGGATGGGAAACCAAGGAGTCTGACTCTATAATCAATATTCTTTCAATGTTTGTGTGTAGCTGCAAACCACCACAAAGAGGACAGTAATATCTGAAGAATTTCTCGTGGAGCTACAGGAAAGTTTAGGGATGTTAAAATCCCAAACTCTTACCTTACAGATAGGGAAAATGAAACCCACGGAAACCAATATTTAGATTTACATTTTTTATACCTGTACATGTGTAAAATGTGTGCATATATATGCAAATATACATGTATGTATGTGCGTGCACACATGTGTGTGTATACATATATAAACCAACTTTAATGTTGGCAAAACTTTTTCCTAATAACAACTCTGTTACATAGATAATGTATTAGTATTAGCATTCCTATTGTCCAAATAAGGAAACTGAAACTCAGAGGTCTAGTGACTTGCTTATGCTGACACTAGTATCAGAAGCAGAAGTCAAATTTAGGTCTCCTGACTCCAATCCCAGCATTCTGTTCACTATGCTGTATTGCTTTTCAGGGACTTGGCTAGTTAGAAAATGCCAGATCCTGGAAACAGCCTCCCTACTGAGAACCTTTTTTTTTCTTTTTACACCAGTGAGATCAGATCTATGCAAGAATGGGAGCATTGTGTTAGCAGTATTAAGAATTGGATATAGAAAGAAGAGAGTGGATGTGGGATGACCTGCAAGAAGCCAGTTGAACTAGTCCAGGCAAGAGTTAAGGAGGATTTGCACTACAGTGGTAGTAGTTAAAAGAGAAAGGAAGTGATAGAAGACTGATGTTATAGGGAGAAAGAGGAGTTAAGTACAATACCAAAGCATCGAACATGAAAAATTGGGAGAATGATGGTGCTCACAAAAGAAGCAGTTATCGGAAAGATGAATAGGCAGAGAGGGAGATTTTGAAAAACTCAGTTTCAGGCATATTAATTTTGAGGTGCTTCCCCAATGCCAGGTGCTTGTCGAGAACTCAGAAGAGAGGTGAGGCTTTTGAGTCATTGGCATAGGGAGTAATTTAAACTGAGGAAATAGATTAGTAAGGGTGATGACAGAGATAGAAGAGAATGGGAATAATCTATTGCTAAGTATTAAGGAAGAGGATAAAGAGTTACTAAAAGAAAGAGGGCAGGAGTCATTAGACATAGAAGGAAATTCAGAAAAGTACAGTGTTTCTGATGTCAAGGCAAGAAATAGTATCCAGTAGGAGAAGGCCAATATATCAGTGGCTAAAGGGAAGTCAAGGAGGACGAGAACCTTGAAAAAAAAGATAATTGGATTTGATAATTAGGAAATCTTTGGTTTCCTTTGAAAGACTGTATTCAATAGTAAAGAGAAAGAAACCAAATTGCAAAGGGATGAGGAAGGATTTGGTAGTAGTCAATTAACTATAGATAACTTTATCAAGAAATTTATAGGTGGATATAAGGAAAATAATAAGATAGCATTTAGATCCAGTAGAAGGTTCAAGGAAAAGTTTTTTTTTCATATTAGGAGTACTGAATATGTTTGTAGTCAGATCAGAAAAAGTCAGTGAAAGGGCAGAATTTGAAGTGGCATGAGACAACTCTTGGAACTAGTTCTCAGAGAGGAGAAGCCAAGACAATGGAGAAAGGATAGGGACTCACTTGAGCTCTTCCTCAAACTCTTCCAAATACTTTTAAATAATTCCTCAAAACAAATTCTAGAGTGGCAGAACCCACAAAAGGTGCGAGTGAAACAATTTTTGAGCTCAAGACAACTTAGAAGATCAGAAGGAAAAGTCTGTTGCATCAGGGTAAGAGCAGAGTGAAGTCCAATGCAGGCTGCACCAGCATAGACAAGGCCCCAGTAAACCAGGAGCAGGTCTTGGGGACAACAGAATCAGTGGCAGCAGCGACTGCTTCCAGAGCTCTCAGCCCACAGACAGTAAGGGGGTCAGACAACTGGTCAAAATATTACAGGGGTCCCTTTGCTGTCACCAGGGGCAGGACTCTGTTGCATTGCCTATACTTGGATCTGGGTAGCAGTCCTGGGTCTCAGTCCCAGCACAAGGAGGAGCACTATCACTCAAGAGCTTTTGGCTACAGGGGACTCTGGTCACAGTTCTAGGGTGGAAAAGAGTGCTTGTGGTCACTCACAGACCAATGCACAGTACAGGAGAGCAGTAAATATGCCTTTCTCTAGATCATACCACTTTGGAAGAACCAAAAACTTACAGGTCTCCAGAATTACCTCTGATAACAGCTGCACAAAAACACCTGAAGCTTGGGATGGTGTTCCCTCCACTCTGGAAAGCAGAACCCCACTTTATTGTAGAGTTAAAAGTCAAGAAATGTGCTAGAAAATGACCAAACAGCAGAAAAAGATCCTGACTGTAGAAAGTTACTATGGTGACAGGGAAGGCCAAAACACAAACTCAGATGAAGACAACAAAGTCAAAACTCCTACATCCAAAGCCCCAAAGAAAAATATGAATTGGTCCCAGGGGTTGGCATAGCTAAAAATGGATTTTAAAAATCAAGTAGGAGAGGTAGAGGAAAAATTGAAAAGAGAAATGAAAGTGATGCAAAAAAATCATGAAAAGAGAGTCAATTGCTTGTCTTGGGGACAACACAAAATATACACAAAAATACTGATGAAAACAATATCTTAAAAAACAGAATAAACCAAATGGTAAAAGAGGCAAAAAAATCCAATGAAGAGGAGAATGCCTTGAAAAGCAGAATTGGCCAAATGGAAAAGGAGGAACAAAAGCTCACTAAAGAAAATAAGTCCTTAAAAATTAGAACTGGGCAAATGGGAGCTAGTGACTTAATGAGATATCAAGAAACAATAAAACAAAATCAAAAGAATAAAAAATAAAGCAAGGTCCCAGGAAAAATGAGAGGGAATGGAGTCAAGTGTTCAAGAAGTGACAGAATGAACAATGAGGTTGATACCAGTAGAAGGAACAAAGGGAGTTCATGCTAGTGGCCTCAATCATCTTAGTGAAATGGGAGGCAAAGTCAACTTCTATGAATGTTGGGGTTGGAGGAAGAGGAAAGAAAAGATTTGAAACAGTTGGCATGGATAATGTGATAAAAATAATGAAGCATTAAAATGAAAGTTCATGATTTCAAAGCTGAATATGTAGGAATGAAAAGTGAGAATAGGAGAGATGGGCAGAGAGAATTGGGATGGACCAGTAAACCAGAAGTCAGGATGAAGGTGAAGAATAGATCTAGTAGAGTGAGAAAGAAGCAATGTTAAGAGGCTATGGGTTGAACTAGAGGTGGAATCCCACAAAGCAAGAATGGGAATGGACCTATAGGGGACATTCTTTTGAGTGTGGACCTAAATTTCCCATGTGACTTTCTAGGAAGCATATATTTACTTCTGAAGGACTTGTTGCTTTGGGTTAATGCAGCAAAATCTTATGTGGTACTTTAGTGCTCCATTCTGTATTGATGAAGGGGGCAAGGAGGTGGAGGCTGTGACAGTGCTACATCAGGTCGGGTTGGCTACTAAGCTAGTAAGAGTATCCCAGTAAGTTGGCCTTAAAAAGGTAATGACTCCCTCCTCTCCCTCTCTTCGTTTGACCTGAAGGTGATGCAACAGAATGATAGGGCTTCCCACAGAAGGGGGAAGGGATGACCCTCCTTCACCCTAGCGGTATTGTGATTGTTCCTAAATGACAGCTAGGGCTGGTGTTTAGCTAGTTAAGTTTAAGCCTAAGACTGTGACTTCCTCTTCTTCTCTGTGTCTCTTTACCTAATTGTAGGTAACTGAGTATCAATGTCGAGATAGAAAGGTCTATCTCAGAGGCAATCTTATAAATTCAAGAGGTCAGGAGATACTGGGTCCTCAGTCAGTTCCAGCTGCATCATGAGAGGTTTCTTCTGTAATCTGGTATAGAACTCCATCAAGGAGAAGAAATCATTGGCAAGAGGATAAGTCCAACCCCTTTCTTGGTTTGCTAGAGGACGTGGACCTGCAGGGAATTATGTGAACAGTACAGAGTTAAGCTGAAATGTGAGATGTTGATTCAGAAGCCCTGTAAACCACCTTGCATTTTGATGGTTTTAAGTCACAAATTACTGAGAGTACAATGAAAAGTTATTTTATTATTGCTCCTTATCTAAGTTTTTCCTGTCAGTTGCTTGTGATTCTTTTGTTTATAGAAGATAAATAGCTCTCTCATACCTGTCTGCTACTGTATATTAATTACCTTTCTACTGCTGGCTATGGGGAAGAAACATAGACACTATTCAAAATGATTTTCAATAATTTCATGGGGCTCTAGAGTAGAGATATAATATCCAAATAATATGAAGGGAGAAAAAAATCTGTTCATCAGACTTACTCATAACTGAACCTAGTATGAATTTATACAACCAGAACTATTATGGTCCCCTTAATATAGAGGGAGAGGATGCAATCACTCAGTCCCCATGTAGAAAGATTTCAAGAGATAGTTCAGTCTCATTTACAGCTATATACATGCATTGCTAAAGTGAACTAGAAAAGAAAGTTACTAAAGTTAAGGAGATTGGAAGAGTTGTGTTGTTAGTGAGGCTATTAACCCAAGTATTAAAAACCTTGGGAATAATGGAAGGCAATATTGTGTGGTGGAAGACTATGAGATACCATGAAGAAAATTGGAAATGAGAAAGGGGAAAAGTGGGAAATCCTGTGTTGAAATTCCCTAACAAGCAGTTTGTTGGGGGCAGTTCTCAAGGGAACTAGAATAGGGAGCATTTTGTCACAGCCTACATCAGGTTCATTATGTTTAGATATCTGCCATGGCCAAGTGGTTTTTATCTATGATGAAAGTATGTCTCTTTCCTAGAATAGAAGGTAAAAGAGCTTGAGAAGCTGATCTTTACCCTCTAAGCTGTCTTTCATGGACAATATAGTTTTCCTTTAAAACAACACAATAAAGATTTCCATGTGAAAACATATTAAGTGAGAAGAATGAGCAGAATCCCTTATCCATTGGATCAATTCCTCCACCCACCTGATGAGATTACAGGTTCTGGACTTTTGTTTGGATGTGTCTGAGGGGTTCTTACCCTGCAATGTTACCTGTCCACTCAGGCCTTGCTGAGAGGACTTAAGTGATGATTGCTTAAAATTCAAGATGATAGAGTCTTCTCTTTCAATTGATTTTGTTTTCAACTGATTCCACTGATTTTTAAAATGTAACATTCATTTAAAAATTGTGGCTATGCTCTTACCTACTGAGTAAGCATTGGAGGGTGCCCTGCCTCCTACCCCAACCATTCTCATGGAGATGAAAATTATGTGCCACATGGTTTGGAGACAAGAAGGAAGAGAGAGTCCAGAAGATGGAGTCACTCCCTTTAAGGTGATGCAGCCTTGCCTCCACAACCATTATAGAGTGAGATATTAATGAACCACCCAGGGTTTGTCCTTCAATAATAGTAATACAGAATATGTAACCCATAGGATCCAAGGTACCTCAGAGTAAATGTAAAGGGGGAGGCTGTTGAATAGAAGAAATGAAATAGTTGAGAAAATTCACTCCCGTTATTTTCTTGGAGAGAACACCAAATATACTATGAGACTTGATTGGTTTGTTGGTAAGTTTTGCTGAATTGCTTTTCTCCTCTTTTTTAGTCTTTGTTTGGGATATATTGGGGGAAATGAAGATGATATAAGAGCAAGAGATAATAAAAGTTTTAAATAAAATTTTAAAAGATTATATAGCTGGCAAGTCTTGAAATAATGGGTTACATCTTATTCTCTCCATCTCCAGGCTGCTTTGTGAGAGTGTTGTGTCTTGTTCTTTAAATAGACAGGAGAGATCCTGAGAAAGCTTGTTTTCTCTTCTGTCAAACTTACTCTGCAAGTGTTAACCCCAAAGTTTCTCTACAGCATGATCTGACTCATTGAAGATATTTTTGTCTTATCTGCATCTGAGTTCTTTATGAATGCCCAGCTTAGACTCTTTGTTTCAAATACATGTAAATAAATGATTTTTTAAAAAAAATAGTTTGGATGGAACTAATCTTAAACACAATGTGAGACAAAACATGTTTATTTCACAATTTTGGTGCCAAGACTCATACTAACATCATCATTCTCTCCATCCAGAAGTTGTTGTTGTTGTCACTGCTGCTGTTGCTGTTGGGGGTGGGGTGGGCCAGAAGGCAGGTTTTCTCCACTGACCCCATGGAACTGTTAAAGAGGTAAGAGACATTTTGAAATCAAAATTGGGGCTTTTAGGAAATAGGTTGTCCATATGTGTCTGGTTTTTGCGGGGGATACATCATCTGATCGTTTATTGCTGCCAAAGATGTCAAACAACCTCTTTAGGTAAGAAGATAAAGGGATTCGTTCTAAGGTTAATCTGGTGTCTAATGGATGTGAATCCCCAAGCAAATTGAGGTCTGACCTCACTGTAAAAAGCTTGAGATGGATTGAGGAAACGATTTCTCCATTCCTTGTCCCTAACCAAAATCAATCCTGCACGAATTCCATTTTGGAATGAAGAGTTCCAAGGTCTTTTTTTTTTTTTTTTGGCCCTGTGTGAATAGAATTATTTGACGTAAAAAGTGAAGTTATTTGGAACTAAGTTCCAAGGTATCTTTCACCCCTATACAAATTGAATTACACTTATCAGTAATTCCTGCTCAAATTGATATCTGTCAGGCCCTTCTTCCTATACTGCCGTCCTGTGTGTATTGCTAGACCTGGGAAATGAGAAAGGATGAGAAGGATGCATGTTAATGGGCATATACAGTTATACTTTAAATGATCTGTGTAACATAATGCCTCTGACCCATAACAACTCATATATATTTAAAGTTGGCAACTTTTCTCCCTCTCCCATCTCCCTCATTGTCTTCACTTCTCCCTTCTTTCAGGGATCTCTCAGCCACTCAGGAGTCATGTCTTTTTGCCTATGCACAGTGTCACAGGGCTGTCCTACAGGGCACTACCAAACCCATGTGGACAAGGTGCCATACTATGACTATGGTCCTCAAAAGTTTTAGTATAACAGGAATGATCCATGTTATACAGGATTTCTTTTTCAGCATCAATGATCAGCAACAATGTATTAGGACCTACTGTGTGGCAGGCATCGTGTTAGGCTAAAAGACAAAAAAAAAAAAAAAGGTTTTTGCCTTCAACTAGTTTACATTCTAAAGGGGGGGATAAGTGTATCCAAAGCATATGCAAAAATACAAGGTGATTTTAATTTGGGGGGGTCTGGGCACTAGCACTAGAGGGGAATCAGTAATGTCTTCATGTATAATGTGGCACTTAATCAATATTTTTAAAAGACATAAGGTTCTTAGAAATGGGAGTAAGGTGGGAATATACTCCCCATGTATGTAGGAGAACCAGCAGAAAGGTAGGGATCACAAGCAATGGAAGGGTATAGCTTAGAGATCCAGTAGTGTGTGTGGGCCCTGAGCAAAAGGTCAATTTGGCTGGACCATAGAGTGCAGAAAGGAAGATCACACTGAAGCAAAGGCAGATGGGGCCAGCTTATGAGAACTTCAAAAGACATTCAGTAAGACCAGTTTTTAAGTGGTTGATATTACACAGGCACTCAGGATGCATAGAAAGGCAAACAACTCAATCTCTGCCATTAAGGAGCTCACATTCTAATAGAGGAGACAACATACAAATCCCTCTACATCCATGACAGTGTAAAGGGAATGTAATCTAAGAGGAAAGAGCCTGGGGTGGGGTAGGAGGACCTGTAAAGGCAAAACTTGAGCTGAGTCTTGAAGGAAGACAGGGAAGCTAAGAGGAAGAGGGGAGGAGGGAGAGCAGACCAAGTATGGGAGAAAGTCCATGCAAATGATTGAGTTGGAAGATGAGGTGGGCTGGAGCAGCAGCAAGAAGACCAGTGTAGATGGGCTGCACAGAACTTGAAGGGACGAAAATGAAGAAAGGCTGGGAAGGTCAGGAGGGACCAGACTGTGAAAAGCTAAATGTGAATTACTAAACAGCCTTTTAGAGTTGAGCATGGAGGTAGTGGGGAGGTGCTGGAGTTTGATTTTCCTACTATTTATTTTAAAAATAAGTTCTATGTTGGACCAAAAAGAAGTCTGCCAGTATCTTTAATTGGAATACTTGATTTTGTGATATGTGTGTGTATGTATATGTATGTCTGTATGAGTAGATGTAGATCCTTACCTCAAGGTCTCTACCCAAACTAAACTGCCAAGCATTCAAACTCTGCTTCAGAGAGCACAACTCCAGTAGGCTGGCCACATTGTTCGAATACAAAATGAAGTGTTTGCCAAAAAGACTGTTTTACGGAGAACTCACACAGGGGAAGTGTTCACAAGGTGGTCAGAAGAAGTGAAACAAGGACACTCTCAAGGTCTCTCTTAAGAACTTTGGAATTGATTGTGTGACATGGGAGACACTAGCACAGGACCGCTCAGCATGGCATGCCTACGTCAGAGAAAGTGCTGTGCTCTGTGAGAAAAGAAGAATTGAAACAGCTCAAAGGAAATGCAGGATGTGCAAATTTAGAGTATCCACCCCAAATGTTCACATGGACTATTTGTGCCAACCTGTGGTAGAGCATTGTGAGCTCATATTGGTCTGATCAGCCACAGTGGAACACATTGAAACTTGACTCTAGCATAGCGATGACATTTTGGTTCTCTTTGAAAATGAAGAACAACCACCAATCAATAGATATAGATATAGATAGATGTATATGTATGTATATATATACACATATAATTACGTGCATATGTGTATATGTATGCATGTACAGACATACTATGTATGTCTACATATTTCTACATTATATGTGATATTGTGTGTGTGTGTGTGTGTGTGTGTGTGTGTGTGTGTGTGTGTGTGTATTCCCTCTAAGAAGTTGAAATCTTGCTAGGTAGTAGAATAGAAGCCAGAGAAGAGGTAACTAGTTATTGTGTTGTCTGTATGTATTTGAAAATGAAGGATGGCAATATACGTGGTGCATTTGTTGTTTTTCTTGTCCCTTTATATGTGCTTCTGTTCTGTGTGGTGAAAGTTATTGAGGGAGAATGGGAGAATCTGACCCCTGATAAAACTGAACTCAATTTTGTTTTCGTTTTTCTAATAATGAAACTATGCCAATGTGCCTGCTTGGAAGAGAGCTCATTTTGAGCAGAGATTGCTTCTTTCCTAGCATCTGGTCCCACCTGTATGCTGAGTAAAGCTCCTTCTTAATTTTTCCCTCTATTTTGGTCAGATAAGCAAAACGAGGGGAAGGAAAGGAAGGAAGAGAAGGCAAGGTAAGGCAAGCACAATAGTATTTCATCACAATCATGTACTACAACTTGTTCCTTTGCACTTCTATGTGTAATCGTTTTTTCCAATTCTGCTATTATGGAAATGCTTGTTTTATAAAATAATTTTTTGAAAAAAAGGCAAGGCGAGGGACTGTCACTCTTGAGATTTGCTATAAAGATTTGTGCATCTATAGAAGAAGAAGAAAAGAATCAAAATGAGGCATAGTCTTTTAGGATATGAATTTATAGAACAATGAAAACAATATTCTGTTTACATTAAGATTCGTAGTGACTTTTCTCTGGATCTTCTCGAAGTGATTGATTGCCTTTGATTTCACTTTGATCCTAGTAACAGTGTTTATACTGAAGAATTAAGGCTCCACTATGGAAGGAAAATATATCAATGGTCATTGAACAGGGGCCTTTCAGGTATATGTGTCCCACCTGTGACACATATGGGCTGTGTGTCCCTGAGCAAAGCCCTCCACCTTCCAGCACTCTAGCCTAAGACTGTACATACAGAAAAGGTTCCCACTTGCATTGCTAGAGGCACGGGGCTGGGGAACCTGTGACCTCAAGGCCACATGTGGTCCTTGGGTGTGGCCTTTTGACTGAGTCTAAGTTTTACAGATTTGTTACAGATGGCCACATGTGGTTGCAAGGCCTCAGGTTCCCCACCCCTGGTAAAAGGACTTTACTTATACAGTAGTTCCTCCAGATCATAGGTCCAGTCTCCATCCATCATCAGGTCAAAGTTGGTGGCTGGGAAGGCCTTGAAGACAACCTTGCAAAGGCAAGTAGCATTTTCCCTGTTGATCTGCTTTGACTCTGAATAGAGAGGCTTCCCATCTCTTAAACCACAAGTCTTAACATACAGTTATGCAAAGAGCTGGTGATGTTCTGATTAGCGAGCTGGACTTTGAGTCAGGAAGACTTGAATTCAAATCCAGCCACAGACACTTACTAGCTGTGTGACCCTGGGCAAGTCACTTAACTCTGTTTGCCTCAGTTTCTTCAATTATAAAATGGCAATAATAATAATAGCACCTCCCTTCCAAAGTTGTTAGAAGAACAAATGAGATAATGTTTGTAAAAAGCACTTCACAAAGGACCTAGTATACAGTAGTCAGCATATAAATGCTTTTTTCTTCCTTCCTTTCCTGATGGTTGAACTGGATACTCCAGAAAGATCTCTAACTTCTATCTTTGGTCAAAAATGCCAGAACAACAAACCTAAGAAATTGATCTTTAGATGGAAAATTACAAAACAATCCCAGGTTGTTATTATAATATCCCTTTCTCACTTCATATGGAAATAATCTTCTTACCACTACAGAAGGGCACCAAAATTATGCTGAGTTCAGGGTCATATCTATCTGCAGGATCAAGGATGCAGGAACACAATCACTTTTTTATGAATGTCAGCTCTTTCTTGACTGTTTTAGACATTATAGACTTAATGATTCTCTGTACTCAAGGATATTGATGTACGGTATGGAATTTCATTAAAGCAAAACAGTAGGTGATTTTCAGTCCATAAACTGACTCAGTGGACCCCAATGTCCTATACTGATGCCAAGGTCACTTTGCTCCATTCTTCTCTCAGAGCCACTGGTTCTGTCCAACCTTATGTAATGAAGGCCTCAGTTAAGGTGGACAATATGCCCTTTTCATACAGAATAAGCCATACCTATATTTGTTTCCCTTCCTAAGAACAGTTTTCTCCAAGCAGCGCTCCTCTCCAAGATCAGACCTCAGAAACTTAGCAAGATGTTTGGGGAAGGGTAGGGTTTCTTTTAAACCTTGGTCATCTATATTAAAGGATGGTGCCTAGGGTCTTATTTCAGTGCCATGAAATGAAATGTGTAAACAAAGAAGGAATAATTGAAAGAGTAGGAAGAGATGATTTCCTCCAAATTTTTTATAGCCCAAGAGTACTATCCGAGCCTTATAAAAGTGGAAAGGCCATAGTACCACAACCATTACACCCCATCCCAACCAGATCAGGATTTTTGTAAAGATATTATAGGTTGATTTTGTTTAAATGCTGAAACGTTGCTCTTTGTAATATCTACTAGCTGTAGGAATATATTCAGGATGGATGGACTGGTGAAAAGGTTAGTAAAAGCCTGTTAAATGAACTTATTTCTGTCAATAGTGACAGAGGCAGCTGCTTTACAGGACAAATTATCTTTATGAAATAGCTAACAGTTATACAGCATATTAAGGTGTAGAAAGTGCTTTACAGATTTTCTCTAATTTGTTCCTCACAACAAACCTGTCAGGCAAACACTATTATTATGCCCATTTTACAGATGAAGAAACTAAAGCTGAACAAGATTCAGTGACTTTCCCAGAGTGCGACAACTAGAATGAGGTTTAGGTAGGATTCGAAAGCGAGTGTTCCTTACTCAGATTGGGTACTCTATCCATTACGTTATCAAGATGCCTCAATTTATGAGGAAAATCTACAAAGTATAACAAAGCTAACATTTTCACTAGTCATATCTCACTAAGCCTACAGGAACAGTAGAATGTCTAAATGGATCTTAAAAATAAAATAACTGAAAGGTATGTGGAACTAGACTTACATGGGTAAAAGTTTTCCCCAAGGCACTCATGAGTCTGACCCTGCCACCAACAGGAGAAAACAAACAGAAAACCAACTTTTTCCATGGGAAATTTTCCTCTATGGCTGATGGATGACATTACATTGAATTATCCTAAGGGTAAGCATAGCCCAAGGAAATGAAGAAGAGTAAAGTTTTACCACTTTGGAGACATGGAAAGGTAAAGAGGAAAGCCTTCAGATGCAAAACAGACATTCCCTAGTCTAGAAAGTGTGGGAGGCTTGAATATCTTAATTGCATATGAAGAGGACAGCAAGACCATAACCAGGCTTCTGGGTCCCAAATGCATTCATGATTGGTTTTCCCTAACTACTCATCTACATAAGAATCTCAAAGAAGTATGGAAGGTGAAAAGAACTGAAGTGAAACTAACTACCTTAAAGCAACCTGGAATGACTCCCCAGCAGGGGAGGGCAGAAGACTTTGTGAGTACGGAAGAATTATTCAGTAGGAAGGCAAACCCTCTCCCATTTCCTGCCAGCACATTTAAAAAAAACCGAGTTGAGGCTCTGAGAAATTCAAATGAAAGAAAGTCCTGTGGATACTAACCTTGGGGTTATTGCTTTAGTGCATCAGAAAGAACTTGATATCTCTTTGGCTGAAAAGAGCAAGGTAACAACACTCCAGCCGAAGAGATCATGGTACCATCCAGTGAAACCAACGGCTGAAGATAGAAAAAGACAATAGGAATCCACTGAACAATGAACCCAGAGATCAGTGATTGACTGGTCTAGTAGAAACTGCTTAATGAGAAGAGCCCAAGGGCTGAGCAATCAAACCTGCCCTATTTGGCAGACCATGAACAGTGGCTGATCTGCCCCCTCAGATGCAACCAGCAGGAGTATAGACAGCCTGGCCCATTATAACAACAGTGAATTCTGGTGAGAAGCCAGTACAACTGCCAAGTAATCTGCTTGGTGTAGTCCAGAAGCAGCACAGCCTGGTAAGGAGCCAGAATCGAGTGGCCTGCTCACCCTAGCCCAGCCCACCAGTTGATTGGCCTGTCCACCCAAGATGCCACAACCTGAGATGAGTAAGCCTAGCTGGCCACTGCTCAGAGACTCTGTTGAGAAAAGCTAGCACAGCTCAACAGGAACAATTCAAAAAGAACTTTACGAGAACTCTCTCCCTGGAGAGATATATGGAGATCCTCCACTTCCAGAGCTGACTTACCTTTGCCTTGTGTGCCCTCTATATCTGTGACTCACTACCATTGTATTTTAAGTTCATGGCTGGACTGTGAGTGTATTTGTAGGAGAGCATCGAGTGTAGTCACCCACAGGATTACTTCTAGGATCCTGTGAACAGTCATTACCACCCACTGGGGACCTAACCTGCCAGTGGTGGTGTGAGCTGAGTGAATGAGCCCCAGGGGTAGAGGAAAAGGGAGGGTGGAAGTATTACATAACAAACTAATACAATGTATCAATGTATCTTTGTGTCCAAAGAAATGGACACTTTATCCAACTCAGTAATTGGGTCCAGATAAAGTTATATCAATGAAAACTCTCATTGGAACCCCACTGGAAGGGCCCGTGTAAAGTTCTCAACACCAACACTGCAGGCAAGTGCCGAAGTCTACTTTGGATTCACATTTCATACTTCAAGAAGACATCAACTCTCCTAGACATCAAGCAATTACCACTTGATCCACCCGAAACAACCACATTTCTTAGTCTTATGTTGGTCAACAGGAAAAAAAAATAAATTCAATGCTTTCCTGAGCACCTAGTGGTAAAGAGGACTTGGCACTTCTGAATGAAGAAGATGCAGGACAACAACCTCCTCATGACATTTTGAAAAAGAATTGGTTTCTCATCTAAAAATGTTTTGTTATCTTTTGGTGAGGCCTTTCAGGACTAATCTGAACCTTCTTACTTTGGTCACATGAATTATAGAATAGCCAAGATTGACCTCTGTATGTCATCATTATTTCATAGCATTCAAGCTTTGGACACTTTCGCGGTTTTGCTTCCATTTGCATTTTTATGGTGCTTGGCACATAGTAGATGCTTAGTAAATGTTTATTGAATGACTATTTATTACATTTATTATTTCCTTGGTTCATCTTTTGTATCAGTCCCCCCACGTCTTACCCTGCTGCTCTGTGTTCGTCAAAGTCATTGTTTCTATTATTACACTGCACAGGAATATGCAGTTGCATTTATCACAGCCTGTTTCCTCATTTTCCCCACTGATGGGCAGCTACTTAGTATCCAGTTCTTTGCTAATAAAAAGGAAAGGAAAAGGCCTCTATAAATATTTTGGTGGGTATTAGACTTTTCTTTTTATCACTGACCTCCTTGAGTCATATTCCTTTTCCTGCTGAAACATGGCCTCTACCAAAAGGAAATGATCCCATCTCTGATGTGCCCCAGAGATGTTTCCTGGCTTTTTTTTCCTCCTCTAGATTCCAGGAATTCCAGGGCAGGGATTGACTAATTGGGATCTAGGGTCTGGCCCTCTTATCTCTCTTTAGGATGTGGAATCTGTTATCTACAAAAACTAAGCTGCTAAAAAATGATTTAATTTGAGCTGAGTTGAGCATTGGCACTACTTTGGAAATGGGGAGAGCTCTCAATAGTTTAAGTATTTAAGGCAAAAAAAAAGATAGGTTTTATAGGTGAGCAGAAAACAATCAAAGTATCCTAAGGAATTTTCCTTGACTCTCACTATCTTGATCGGTGTCCTGGAGAATGGTCTTGGGGTTTGCTTTCTCAAGGGAGAATAATAGTGACTTTGATTTAAGGAGTTACAGCTTTCCCCTTCAGATTCTACATATGAATGGTGAAGAAAGTCAGACTTTCCCTGGGTGTCTAAGGCTAAGAAGAAAAAGTTTTAAAATTGCAAATACGGCTATCTATGCATGCATCTAGTCTCTAGCTGGGAATAATTGATACTTTCACTTTCACAGAGAAAGATTGGCACTTATAATAATAGAAATCCTAAACGGCAAACACCTTTACAAACCTTAAGGTTTAGCAGTACTACAGAGATCAGACCTTATAGAAAGCACTTCCAAAGTTAAAGGTTTGTTGCTCTGCCAGTCATCAAGTCCGGGCTATATCCCTTGATATCACCTTGATCACTCATCTAATATTTCATATTCTTTGTTCCCTACCCAAACGCCTCTTCCCCCATTACTCCCACTCTAAGTGCTAGCTTCCATTCTTTCCAATTTTCAGTCTTTACTCATAATTTTAGGCCTAAACCTTCCAGGGACAATTTCATTAACTTAAATTATCTAATCTGAATGGGGAAAGTTACCTAAAACTTTGAATATCTCTTTCTTGAATGGCAGTTTATGGTATAGTCAAACAATTGAATTTTACAACATGATAAAACAGTTACAGAACTCAGCTTAAAGTTTAATTAACATTTTGCTTCATCTAGCAAACAGAACAATAATCACTTAACTTTTGGGGCCCCAACGGAGAATCATTTTTCACCATCAGATCCCTCTTTTATCACTACCTTCTTAGGTTTTTGCTTGCCAGCTGCTCAAAGGTGAATTCAAGAGATACTTCTATTAACTAGAGTGCTTAGACTTCTTCCTACTTTTAGTCTGATGAACAGTACCCTAATCAATTCAGAGAAGAATACTGCCTGGATTGATCAGGAAAAAGGAGTATTGGGGTGGTTTCAAAATTAGTTAAATCTTTGATAAGAATGGTATAGACAGATTTCTATGCAGTATATAATTTCTGAATTTGTAGTTTAAAAAGGTCGATGTTTCTCTTTTAGATTAATCCAAAGATTTCAGACTAAGATAATTGAAAAGTGCTTTCTTAATATTTCTAAATGAAAGAATGAAGGATTAATCTGCTTCCCCATACACATTGGAAAAAAAAGATAAAAGACATTTAGCAAATATCATGAATTCATGAGAAACACCCAATATTATGTGTAGTTTTCCATAGACGTTCTCCTCCACCTCCTTCCCAAAAAAGCAAGGGGTGGGGCTAAGAAGGAGGGGTTGGAGGTACCTATTTATATCTTCTCATTGAGACCAATATTGTTAACTATAATTCACACATGTAGTTTCAAATGCTTTATTACCATTCTTTCCATTTACATTGTTAGATTGTGATTTTTTCCTCAGTTCTTAATTTGCTTTGCTTCAATCAGAGAAGTCTTTCTAGGCTTCTCATATTTATCATTTGTCATAATTTCCTGCAGTACAGTAGTATAATATTTCAGTCATGTATTTTAAGCTATTTAACCATTCCCCAATTGATGGGGATACTTTGTTTCCAGTTATTTGAAACTCCAAAAAGGTGGTCCTATCTCTCCATCCATCCAACCATCCATCCATCCATCCATCCATCCACCTATTGATCCATCCATCTTTACATAAATATTATACATATGCATGTGTGTGTATGTGTGTGTATGTACATATACATATGGCATATCACTTTTTTATCATTAATCTTCTTGAGGTATAAGCTTTTCAGTGTGATCTTTGGGTCAAAGACATTGAAGTTTAATGACTTTCTTTGTGTAACTCCAAACTGTTTTTCAAAACATTTGGACCATTTCACAGCATTATAAACAATGTATTTTTGTGCCTATGAAATGGGGGGTGGGGGCCGATGAGGACCTAATCTTGGAGCAGGCACAGCGTACTAAGTCTGGTACCGACCCCCATGGAGGCTTGGTGAATCTGCTTTAGGGCATATATCACGGAGAGATCTTGACCCCAAGCTCCTACCATTACATTTCACTTTTTATGTGCAAGTATCCTATATGGAAGAAAAAAATATTAATACTCTACTCTGTAATTAAGCTGGAGTCCACCTGAAACTATTTAATATAACACAGACACACACACACACACACACACACACACACACACACACACATGCCATATCTAGTTTGGTAAGAGATCCACATTGGCATAGTCCACCCTCCCCCCACAAGTCCCCTCCTCCTTCCAACATTATTCTCCCTGTCCCAAAACAATTTTAGGTAACTTTATAGGAATCTTGAACAAAGAAAAGATTATCTTAAAATAGTTTTGCTTAATTTTCCAGAATTGAGTAACCATATAGCTATCCTGTTCCTCTTAGACTACTCTTCTTGAGAAATCAAAGGGATTCCTCCCACACATCTATATGGAGAATCCAAACTGAATAGAGATGTTTTATGTGCATTCTTTTAATGGCCAGGGTCTCCCATTGCATCCTGGGTCCTCTCCAGTCATCCTGATGAATATCTGGTCTCTGGAGGAGAAAGTGAGGCTAGCGACCTTGCACAGCCCTCCCTCACTCAAATCAAAGTCAACTGCAAGACAGGTCATCATTTCCCTGATGCCACGGTCCTCTTTGAAAATCAAGGACAAACATAACATGATATTTTCAGTCTGGTGGATCTGTTGATCACTGTATAGTGATATAGTGATGAAGGAAAAATAAGAGTGGGGGAAGTCAATGTTCTCATTTATAAGAATACTTCATTAAGTTGCTGGCTATCACCAATAAACTATCAGCAATAAACTAGACTGTGGCACTACTAGGATTATGGTATATATACTTTCAAATCTTTAAAAACTTTCAACTAGAATAGAGCACTGGGCTTGGAATCAGGAAGACTCATCTTCCTGAGTTCAAAGCCATCCTCAGGTGTTAGGCTGTGTGATCCTGGGCAAGTCATTTAACCCTGTCTGCCTCAGTTTCCTCATCTGTAAAATGAGCTCGAGAAGGGAATAAGGTCACAGAGAGTCAGGCATGACTGAAACAACCCAAGAACAACAAATATCACCATTGATCCATTCAGCTACCAACCCCCACTTCCCCCCACCCTTTTTCCTGACATCATAACTTTCCAAAGAACTTTCCCTAGGAGTCTGGAGAGGGCTTCAGAGAAAATATTATATCCTAATATTTCTAGAAAAAAAAAACTAAACAGGAGACTTTTAATATGCTTCCACACCTATGATTGTTTCCTGTTGGCTTACTGCCTAGCAATGAAAAGCCTTTCAACTTACTTCTGAGCCAGAGCTGAACATGCATAGAAAAGCTGGAACAGATGAAATTGATCTCTTTTCTTGATAGCTTTCAAGTGAGGAGGAAGGAATGCTGGGTGTAGAGTAAATTAGTGTCAGTGTTGGTGGCAGGCATTGCTGCAGCTATTTTATTTCTCCACTTGAGCCTCCATGTGACCATGAATCCATGATATTTTTTACAAATTTGCTGCCTGTTGTGTCAATTCTTTCTTGATCTTAGGCGAAAGAGTATGGAACAAATATACCCTGTTAAGATTTGAAAAGGTGAGACAGCTCCCAGGGGTACAGTGACTTGAGTCCATATCAAGGTCAGTCAAAGCAGCAACAGCTGAGCTCAGTGAGGAACTAGTACTCAGAAGCTACCTGCATGACTGAGCTCAGTAAGGCATTTACTTGGTGGCTGAACTACCTTGTCCTTAAAGCAAAGGAATCACTCATTCATACATTATGTAATCTTCAAAAAGGAATTTGCTGTGTGCAAAGTGGAGAACAATGCCAGTAACCACTTTAGTTTGAATCCATTCAGCCCAGAGACCAAGAGAGAAGAGGAGAATGGGCTCCCAGTTTCAGAAGTTTTTGTATTATGCTTTTTGCTATATCTTCCCAGGAACTATCCTTATATAGAAGCTAATGTTTACTGGTTAATTGATATTGAAGAGACATCAACTGGTCCAACTGACATCAGAATAGTAATCATAGGCTACATATTATTGGGGATATATCAACTGAAGATGATATAGGCAGGGGATATATATCAGCAAAGAGCTTGTGAGCTATGGTGTTAGAGAAAATTCCAACTCTTCAGATTCACCCTGAAAAGTCTAAGGGCTGGAAAAATTTTTCTCTGGAGTCTGAATGTAGTTTGGGACAGTTCAGAGACTATATGTACTCATCTCTCAGAACTCCTTCAGCACTGACTATTCCTATAGTTTGTCATCTTTCCTAATTTGTTGGGTGTGAGGTGAAGACTCCAAATTATTTTGATTTGTATTTTATTCTTATATCAATATATACAGAAAAATCCTTTGAGAAAATTCAACACCCACTTTGGCTAAGAACTCTACAAAGACCAGAATATATAAGATCTTTAAAAAATACAATAAAAAGTATCTGTCTAAAGCCCAAAGCTGTTATGTGCAATTGAATAACACTAGAAGCTTTCAAGAGAAATTCAGGAGTAAAACAAGGTTTTTCTCCTTTTACTAACTGTAATTTGACATAGTTCTAAAAAACTGGGAGTTTCAATGACAAATAGTAGAAAATAAAGGCATAAACACTGACAAAAGGAGTACAAAATTATCCTGATTTGTTAATGACATGATGGCTTTCTTAAAAAAGCCTAAAGAATCAGCAAGAAAAGAGAAAATTAGTAGCTTCAATAAATTAATAAGATATAAAATAAAACCAGAATAATCAACAGCATATTTGTGCAGGGGGAAAAATCCAAGGAGAAATAATAGAAAAAGAAGCTCCATTCACAGCAACTATAAAATGCATAAGATACCTGGGAATTAGTTGACCAAGGCACACTAAAATCCTGAATAGTTACATTTACAAAGTGCTACCTGAAGAAATAAAGAATTATCTAAATAAATGGAGGAATATTCAGTTCTCTTGGCTGAGTTATACCAATTTAATAAAAATAACAGTACTGCCTAAATTAACAAACTTAATGCTATGATAATCAAGCCACCAATTTTTTGGAGAGTGAGACAAAATAATAACACAATTAATTTTGAGGAATCAAAGATTTATAATGTCAAGAGAAACATTTTTAAAATATAGGAATAAAGTGGGGCTAGGATTTCCAGACCTCAAATTATATGTAAAGTAGTAATGATCAAAATTCTTTTGTATTGTTTAAAAATAGAAAAGAAGCTTAGAGGGACTAACTAGACAAGAAAAGATGGCTGAACTTAACTTCCAGTTAACATGGCAATAAGAAAGACCAAGAGGAGCTAAGTTTCCTATAAACACTCCAATAAAAATGTATCCAAAGCAACTACAATTTACAACAAAGCAAACAAAAATAAAAGAAATAGCTAGAATTCCCTTTATTTAGTCCAGGACTATGGTAGAAGACTGTAGAGTTCGAAACATAAACAAAGCAGGATAGGAGGAAGCTAATACTGGAAGTTTGGGCCCAAATCCCTTGTTCTACACCTTGGACTATTGGACAAGGGTCAGAGTCAGACAGCATAGCTTATTGGACAAGGAAGCAGCATGGTACCTTGGAAAGAGCCTAGGTTCAGAGAATCTAGGTTCAAATCCCTCTTCTTATTCTCTGACTCCTTACTGTTTGCTCCTACTCTCCTCCTCCCCCAACCCTTTTGTGGCTCTTTTATTTGCATAAATCCTTCCAAGATAGCAGAAGCAGCAGAGAGACACAGAATCCTGTGATACTGACTTGGTTTGGGTGTAGGGACAGGTGTGAAAATTGGAAATGAGTTGCTTCTGCTGGTAGGTCAAGGATGAGGAGGGTGATGTCAACGAAAACTGAGATGATTGTATGAAGAAATGAAAGAGGAGATAGAAAAAAAAAACCAGAAACAAATGTCTCAGGAAAACAGAGCACATCAAAGAGAAAATAGCAACAGAAACAAGAGAAGAAAAATTAAGAAAATGTTAGAAGGGTCTGAAGAACCTAAAGAGTCTGCGCCAGAAAAAAAATGTCTATAGAAACTGCAGGGTTAAACAACCATGGTGTTACTTGCATCTACTGTGGAGGTATAAAGCCAATAACACCAGCACACAGGAGGGCTGCTGGCATAGTTTTTTTGATTTGCTTTTCTAAAGGAAAGCAACTTTAAGGGGTTAACAATCTTACTTTAATTAGTCATACATATATCATTCACGTAGTTCAGGGTGCTCCAAAAGAAAAAAACAGCAAAAAGTCCCACTTTGCTTGCCATTACACAAGGAGAGACAGACTTTGAATTAGAAAAAGAATCCATTGCTGTTAATGCAACCTGTGATATAGATGCCATGAACTCAACTTCACGAGATGGCCCCACAGAGTTTCCCAGGTTATTAAAGGATAATATTGTGCCATTAGAAAAAAATCCATATATTATGCTAGATTTTGAGAGGGAGCATTAGATCAAGATGTTAATATTTCACTGGAAACTGATGACTTGAAAGAGGTCACCAATTCATTGGCAGTGCTATGTATGCAGTGAAAAACAAACCAAAAAACAAATCCAAAAAGAAGACAAGTATAATTCCTGGAAGGGATTAAAGGTTACAATAAGAAATGATCTGGCAGCTGGTGGAAGATATGGGCAATCCTTCATGTGACATTTCATCTTTTCCCCAGTGTCATCTGTTGCCCATGGTTCCTTCAACAAATAGCATTGGCCTTCCTTCAGCTTTGCCAAATGATTCAAACCAAAGGGCATTATCTTTTCTTGCTCCTTACTTTACCTCTGAACACTTAGGTGCTAATCCAATGAAGAAACAGAAAAAATTGAGAAACTCAGTTGTTATCAAATCAGAATAAAAGAAATCATAATAATGTCATCTTTTATGGTCCAGGGCAACAGAGTCAATAAATTGCAAACAACATTTGCCATAAGACCAAAATTAGTATAGTATTACCAGCATCATCAATAATTCAGCCTTTGCCATTTCATAGGAGCAGTTTATAACAGAAGCTCATGAATGTGCCCATAGTATCATTAAAACTGTCTTGTCTAAAGGTAGGCCATGAGGATTTTAAAAATATATGACAAAGAAAGCTTCCTGTTTCAAAATAAGGATTCTGTGCTTGAATGGGCTAGCAGTTAGACACTTTAAGAGATTTCAATGACCAAAATCCACCAACCTTGAAACTACAGAGGTATTGTCCCCACTAAGTTTGTGATCTCTCACCGGTATAGTTGGTTTGGCTTATGTTTACCACAATATTTCTACTGTTGCAACTCTTAGGGGGTGGAGCAAGGATCTTTACCTGTTTTATTTGTGTGATTTAAATATCTGGGGGGAAAAACTCTCTTTTTAATCTTTTTTTTTTGTTGAGTCATTTCAATCCTGTCCAACTCTTTGAGAGGCCATTTGGAGTTTTCTTGGCAAAGATACCAGACGGGTTTACCATTTCTTTCTCCAGCTTATTTTACAGATGAGGAACTGAGGCAAATAAGGTTAAATGGCTTGTCCAGGGTCACACAGCTAGTACATTTCTGAGGCTAGATTTGAACTGATGAAGAGGAGTCTTCCTGACTTTAGGCCCAGCACTCTATCAGGTACTCTACGTAGCTGACCCTCATTGTTTAGAGTGGGATTATAGCATGCAAACCATATTGTTCTCCTAGGTTTTACTAAAACAACTTTTGTAGGATATTTGATACTTCCTTTCCTTTAAAGAACAAGCTTAGCAAACTATAGCAATTACTATAGTTTAGAAAATTATTATGTTAACAAGATATCTACATTTTTAAAAGTAACCAATTTAGTAAAAACCCTGTCCCTAGGTCTCAGTTTCCTCATTTATAAAAAGAAGGAGTTGAACTAGATTGTCTCTAACGTCTCTTCCAGCACCAAATCCATGGTCAATGACAGAGTTGGGCCAGGCTTTTCTGGAACTTTCCAAAAGGGCCTGGGTTTATAGGTAATATGTAAAAAAGCTGGTGATTTTCATGAGTTTCTTTTAAACCTTGTTACTTTACTATGTTATTAGTTATTTCAATTGATTTTAATTGGAACTCTAGGGTTCTCTATGGCCTCATTTCATATTATTCCATTTCAAGACCAGTGTCTTGAGACTAACTGGACTAACATTTGTGTAATACTCCATCTCTCATCTTCTTACCTTTGCTTAAGTAACTCTTCTGTCTGGGATGTGCTACCTCCTCACCTTTTCCTCAGAGAATCTAGAGCTTCCATCAAAGCACCAATCAGTAGGCACCTTTTCCAAAAGGCTGGATCCTTTCAGCTGTTCGAGATAGTTCTCTCAATACATTTGTGTACACTTTGTATTTACTTGTCTGTAAAAATGTTGTATTTTTAAACTTACCACCTTGTTTTTCCTCTCCACCACAGATAATCAACTTCTTAGGGGGAGAGATTATGTTATTTTTGTCTTTCTATCACTAGCACAGAGCATATTGCCACAAAAAGAAATGATTTTAAAACATGGTCGAGTGGTATAAAAAGATTTAGATCCTTTTAAAATAAAAAAAACCTCCAATGCTTTTCATTATTTGATTTTTTTTGACAATGTAGAAAGCATTCACACCTAGATAACACCAAATGAATAAGGTTACTTTGCATTGACTTTTGTTATTTTTTGGTGGTTTTTGAAATAATTTTCCTTTTCATAACTGCTATATAATCATGTGTGAAGAAATATTTTACTTACCATACAATCAACTGGAATTTAATAAGTTAACTGCTCTCTCTAGGGGTAATTTTTATAGTACCCACCAAAGTTAAAAGGAATTTCATAGGAGTAGCTGAGCATGGAATTTGGAATTACATTTGAAAATATATTGATATTTCCTGTTTAACATGTTTCAGGGAAATCGGCCATTTGAATTGGCTGGAATTATCTACAATAAAGCATTTGAGCTTGATAACACTTAGACCTGTGGGAAAAGAAGGATAATGTTTTATTGTATGTGCTGCTATTCAGATTTCAACTTTCATTTCCCATGAAAAATATAAAACTGGAAAATCAAACATTACCACATTTTTTTTTCCTGCTAAGCATGAAAGTTTAAAACCATTAGAATCTATGAGTAAAACATTTACAAATTATACAGCACAAAATTACATTAAATTTCTGGGACATTGATGGAAGAAAGGGAAAGGAATAACAAGTATTTGAAGAGGAAATATTGCACATGTGCTTCAGGAAATATTGACCATAGGGATGCAAGACCAATGAACACAAGTTTTTTTTTTCTTTTAATTCATAGCATTCCATCTTCCAACATTCAAATGTGTTTTGCTTATGACTATTCCCCTACCTATCCTGCCCTCCCTCTTACACTTTTTTTTATCTTTCTCTTGTCCATGTCCACTCCAATTTTTCTTTCGAGCTTAATGTATTTTTATATGAAAATCTCTCTCTCTCTCTCTCTCTCTCTCTCTCTCTCTCTCTCTGTTTGTCTTTCTCTCTCTCTCTCTTATTTTCTGTCTCTGTCTCTCTGTCTCTTTCTTTCTCTCTGAGAGGGGGTATACACAATTATGTCCTTTATTTGGGTCTCTTGAAAGTGAAGTACATGGGATGATCATTTCCCTCAATCCCCTTTCCGTGGCTATATTCTCTTAACCTTATGTACCTATATTAATTACACAATAGTGAAGGCCTCCACACTTCTTCCTTTTTTCCTCCCCAGTATAGCCCCTCATTCCTCCTATTTTTGTCTTCTCTTAAAACCATTAAAAGAGAGAGAAAAAAGAAGACAATTCCAGACTCTCATCATTTTAACCTTTCTCTAAGGCCTTTAAAATGTTAGGGTTCTGAGAAGACATTTGTTTCTTAATCTCCTATTAATGTGCCTGCATATTTCTTTCAATTATACACATATTTGTACTTTTCTATGTTTCTCTTGGTGCCTGCATGTCCATTTCCAAATATCTACTGTGTTCTGATCTTTTCATCAGGAATACTTGCAAATCATTTAATCCATTAAAGATCCACTTTTTCGCCTATAGTTTTACTAGATACATGGTAAAACTATAAAGTTTTTGGTGGAAGCTGCTAAGTCATGTGTAATCTTGATTGTTGTTCATTCATTTTTGATCATGTCCTACTCTTCATGACCCCATTTGGGTATTGGCAAAGATACTGGAATGGTTTGTGATTTCCTTCTCCAACTCATCTTGCAGATGACAAAACTGAGGTGAATAGGGTTCAGTGACTTGCCCAGGGTCACACAGCTAGTAAATGTCTGAGGCCAGATTTAAATTCAGGAAGATGAGTCTTTCTGACTCCAGGCCTGGCACTCTACCCACTGCACCACCTGTTTGTCTCAATTTCCTCATCTGTAAAATGGGCTGGAGAAGGAAATGGCAAACAATTCCAGCATCTTTGCCAAGAGAATGTCAAATGGGGTCAAAAAGAGTCAACCAAGACTGAAAAACTACTGAACAACAAGAATCTTTATTGTGGCTGCTTGTTGTTTGAACTTCTTTTTGATAACTTCTAGTTTTTTTTTTCTTTGATCTAGAAACTGGATTTATGACTATGGCATTCCAGGAGTTTTGGATTCTTTACATATTCACTTTGCCCTCTAGATTTAAGAATAGTGGGACAATTTTCTTTTATAATTTTCTGAAATGCTGTGTCTAGATTTTGCTTCTGATCATAGTTTTCAGTTAATCAGATATTTCTTAGATTATTTCTATTGCCTTGTTTTCTGGAGCATCACTTTTGGATATTTAATTTCTTGTATTTTACTCTTTTCACTGTTTCTGTTTTGTTTCTTGTTGTATTATTGACTTTATATTTTCTCTCATACATTCTAATTTCTAGGGTATTTTGTTCTTTTTTTTCTCTTAATATATTTTTTATTTATTTCATTAAATATTTCCCAATTACATATAAAAGTTTTTAACATTCAATTTTTTTTCTAAATTGAGGTCCAATTTCTCTCCCTCTGTCCTGCCCTTCCACCCTCCTTGGGAAGATAATTGATTATACATGTGAAGTCATGCTAACCATATTTCCATGTTAGCCACATTGCAGAAGAAAACACAGTGAAAAAATAAAATAAGAAAAAAATAAAGAAAGTTTAAAAAAATGCATGCTTGAATCTGCATTCAGAGTTCATCTGTTCTCTCTCTGGAGGTGAATGGCATTTTTTTTATCATGAGTCCTTTGGAATTGTCTTGGATCATTGTCTTGATCAGAATAGCTAAGTCTTTCATAGTTGATCATCCTTACAATATTGCTATTACTGGGTACAATATTCTCCTGGTTCTGCCCACTCCTTTTTGCATGAGTTCATTTAAATCTTCCCAGATTTTTCTGTAGCCATCCTGTTCATCATTTCTTATAGCACAATAGTATTCCATGACAATTATATACCACAACTTGTTCAGCTATTCTCCAATTGATGGTCATTGCCTTTATTTTTAATGCTTTGCCACCACAAAAAGAGCTGTTTTTTGTATAGATAGGTCCTTTCTCCCTTTCTCCATTTTTTTGATATCTTTGGGGTACAGATCTAGTAGCAGCATTGCTGTGTCAAAGGGTATGAAAAGTTTTATAGCCTTTTGGACATTATTCCAAATCGTTCTCCAGAATGGTTGGATTAGAAGGTGTTCCTCTCTGCCATTGAACTATGACTCAGAAGTGGGTAGAGACAATAGATTTGCTAGACAGTGTCTGATCCTGCATCCAGTACTACCACTTGAAGTTTGAAAGCACTTAAAGTTGTTACTGTTTCTGTTGTCACCATCTATTCCAATCCCTGCTGTTTCATGCACGTGTCCTCCAGGCCAGTCTCTACTCTCCTGTCACAGAACTCTCTTTCCAATCTCCCAAATAGTCTCAGACTGGAAAAATGTCCTACTCTAACCTGTTGTTGGTTCTGCCATTCCAGAATTCAATTTGGGGTGTTATTTTAAAGTTGTTTGTAGGGGAGTGTTGGGAGATCCTGGCAGAGTGCTTTCTCTACACCACCTTGGTTCTGTCCCCTGAAGGTTTGTCATTTTGTTCTTCACTGAAGTTTTCCATTAATGTTCAGAGGTGTCAGTTTTCTTTACCATTCTTTCCGTTTAAATTTTCCATTCTAGATTTTGTTTCATTTCCTCTCAGTGTTCCACAGTCCCTTTGGTTAGGGCTTTTTGTTCTCTGGGGATTTTATCAAGTCACGTTTCAAGTCTTACCCTTTGATCACTTCTCAGACCAAGAAGGTATTTCATCACGGTGTTGAAAATTTTCCTTGAATTACTCTTGGGAGTGGAGAAGCTGGACTTGGGTTAAGCTCCATAACAGAATGGTGTGTTCAGGGCCTGAGTAGTCTTGAGTAGAATGGATCAAACTAGTCCCCAACATTAAGGGACTTTGGGAGCACTCTAGGGCTAAGTTCCCTCTTGTCATAGGGCTCTGAAACCTCTCCTCATATTTAGGCTCTGCTTGGGGACCTTACCCTCCTTGCCAACCTCGAAGACCATTATGATGCTGAGCTCCATACAAAATCTTCAAAGACTGCTCAGGCTGGGTTTTATCCAGGGCCTTTCTCTCACTGCTTGGATGAGCCACGAGTGCCATGTAGACCCTCCTGGAATAGCTTCAGGCTGCTTTTACTGCTAGAAGGCTGTTTATAGGCCCTGTCCTGGGTCCTGAAAGTCCTCAAACCCTTGAGACTTGGCTTCAGGCTCTGTTTTTTTTTTTTTCAAATGCTACACTGGTCCTACCAGGAACACCTTCAAGTAGCATGAGTTGAGAAGGCTCAGGCAGAGAGTGTCATGCTGGACTGCCCAGAATGTCCTAAAGTTATTCTCTTCAAGTCATGGATCACAGAAAATATTCAGACTTGGCTGGACTTGGGTGCTTCAGAGTTCAAGCTAGGACTAAATAAACTGTTCAAAAAATCCAGGGGTGGGGCAGCTAGGTGGCGCAGTGAGTAGAACACTGGCCCTGGAGTCAGGAGGACCTGAGTTCAAATTCAGCCTCAGACACTTGACACATTTACTAGCTGTGTGACCTTACTAGTTGTGTGACCTGTGGGCAAGTCACTTAACCCCAATTACCCTGCTTTCTCCACTCCAAAAAAAATCCAGGGGTTACTTCCTGTGTTTTATACCCAGTGCTTCACTATTGACCCTGTCCCAGCTTGTTTGTCCTAGGATCTCTGTACCCAAAGGGACCCTCTTTGGATTTCTGGGTTGGATGACTAAGTCTACTAATGATTATGTTTCTATTGTTTAGTAGACTGGAGCATTTCTAAGACCCCATAGAATGTCTGCAGAAGATATGGCATCTTTTATGTCCTAGAACTTTGACATCATACCATAAGTCCTAGAAGGGATCAGGTCCACTACATTCTACTATGGTGAGTGGAAAGATAATGTGTTTACTGAGAATCTTGGGCCCTATGAACCTTAACATATGTTAATCTTCCCATAGCACTAAAATTTCCAAATTAACAGAAAACCAAATAGAAACCCTACATAATCCAATCTCAATGTAGTATACTAGTATAAAGTAAATGACACAATTTTACATCCTGATATTTTTTCAGGTATCAATCAGTTAGAGGTTTGAACTTGGGGGATTAACAAGACCTAGCAACCCATCAACAATAGTCCTTAGACTAAGTAGAAAAAAGTCCTTGATAAGTTTAGAAGTCCATGAAAACCACAGGATGAAGTGAAATTACCACATAAGAAGTGTGCTCAGAGTGGTGGAGGAAACTGGTCAAGCTAATCTGGTGTCCAGGTATACAATGTATGTGTGTAAATAATGAACACAATCATGGAAATGGACAACTTAATAAAAAATTGGATATTGTGAAATTATAAAGATCAAGCTCAAATCACCTAAAATGATATGAGAAGACCTATTCCTGTACTCCTTTGCTGAAATAAGGTGGGGAAATTGCATATAAGGTCAGAACTTTTTATTGTGTTGATTGATTTTTGCTGAACTTCCCCATGGGACAAAGGGACATTCTTTTCCTTTTCTTAATTCGCTATTATAAGGGAAGGGTCAGTTGGATAAATATAGGTGAAAGACAAAAGGGAAAGTATATGTGATATTAAAACATGTAAACAAAATCTATTTTAAAAGCAATATCCAATAGGCAATAAGTGATATGGGACTAGAGCTCAGATAAGAGACGAAGATTTGCGATTCATTGAAGGGTCATGTATAGACAAATGATAATGGAAACCCTGAAAGCTGATGAGGTTCACAAAAGAGAAAGCATAGAGAGAAAGAAGGGGGCCTAATAGTTAATTACTTGGCATATACATAGGTAGAGGCCATGGAAGGAACGATGAAACAACAAAGGGGACTGAAGAGTGGTGCTCACACAGATTGGAGGAAGACCAAGAGAGTAAAGTCCAAAACCAAATCAAAACAAAAATGACCCAAAACAACAGTAGCAAAAGCAGGAGGGAAAGTAATCAGGATTTAAAAGTAGTCAACTACATTAACTGTTGAAAAGAAGTTGAGCAAGATGAAGAATAAAAATACTATCAGATCTCACAATTAAGAAATCATTGGGAACATTAGAGAGGGCAATTTCAGTTGAGTGATAAGTTTGGAAACCATATTATCGAAGGTTGAAGCATGAATGATAGGAGAGGAATTAGAGATCATGAATGTAAGCATTTAATAATCAATGCATTACTTATATAGTAATAAATGCATAGGAGACATCTATTTAGTACTTACTATGTTATGAGCACTATGCTAAGTGTTGGGGATACAAAAAGAGAGTCCCTTCCCTCAAGGATCTCACAATCAAACAGGTAGACAATATCCACCATGGTCTGTGTAGTAGGAGAAGTTTCTTAATGGTGGCATTAATGGAAGAGTCTGGAATCACCTGCATGAAACAGTGAAGACCTCAATTTCCTGTCCAGGATGCATGTATGTGCATGTGTGTGTGTGCATGGTATACATGCATGTGTGCATGTGTGTGTGTTGTGTGACAGAATATGAGAGAAGGTACAATCATTGCTAGAAGGATTTCCAGGGATAAAGTTGCAGTTTTGTCTAAAGAAGGCTGGGATTTTGGTTTTCTATAAATGTGTTCCAGGAGACCAATGACTGTCAAGGACCTTTGAAAATGGAATCTCTGTATTTTCCTCTGCCTGTCTTTATTTTAACAGGACAAGTGGAAAAATTTAATAAAAATCAAGACAGAAATAAAAAAGATTCCATTAACATAGAGATATTCATACAATTAATTAACACATAATTACAATAATGTTTTCCCTATGATGGAAAAAATAAGGCTCACACATGTTGAAC